>NC_060269.1:140036397-140636397 GCF_021613505.1 Equus quagga
TGAGGGTGGAGAAAACTGGAAAGAAAGATCTTACCATGATTTTTCCAAGTTTTCACAGATCAGTTTTAGTATTCATGATATTACTGAAGGCCAACAATTTTTTACATCAGATACATGGGGTACAACTACTAAAATATTTAGTTCTTGGAAAAAAAAAAGATAAATGAGCAGTCAGATCAGTTATAGGGCTTGAAATGAAAGGAAATGCTCAGATGAGGTGACTGTTGGGAAGCGACAGGAGGGAAAGAGACAGTAAGAGAAAGAAGAAAATGAGGAACACACCTTATTATTATGTGGTTTGTTAGAATGCAAGAGATCGTTAGTAACTCTTTTCTCACGGTCTGGCCTCATGAGAAAACTGAAACTGCGAGATATTTTGTTAACATTTAGGAGATCTTGATTTCAAACTTTTGCTGGCTGCTCATGAAACTTTTCTGCACTTTTCCTGCTGCATCAATTGTCAATAATTTATTGTGTTATGTGGGGTTCTAATCCTTAATATGCACTGAGTATATACTTAGAAGTCTGGGACATGGGGGTTAAACATGGACTCCAGAATCAAACCATGGGATCTGTTCGGTTGTGTGGCCTTGAGAAAGTTACTGAACTTTTCTCAGCCTCAGTAAAGAGGAGAATATGCGACCTTATCTACTTCAAAGGGTTATTGTACAGATTAGACATGTTACTATATGTAAAGCACTAAGAATAGTACTTGGGAGGTATGGAAGACATTGTATATCTATTGGCTATAATCATTTCTTAACATATCTAATATCCATATTATCCCTTCATGCTAATCTACACTAATCTCTTTCTTGTATTCTATTTTCCAACAAATTAAAGGTTTTTGAAATTTCTTGAGAAATCTGGAGTTTTTTTTGCTTCTAATCCTTTGCTCATGCAATTTTCTCTACCTGAATTAACTTCCTCTGCAGTTTCTATCTTGTTAAATTGCCCATAACACAAATGTCACTTCTTTAAAAAGCCTGTCCTTTTTCACAAATTGAATGTCTTCCTTTCGATTGAATCTACTGTAATATTTCCATGTGTCATTTATCATACTTTGTCTTACAAAATCTTTGTGGTATAAGGAAAGTTGCTTAAACTATAATTCATGGATCTTGGGGGTCTGCAGACATATTCTCGATTTTTATGAGAATTTATGAATTTTGTATTTTCCCTTGGATTATGATCTTAAAAAATAATATAAGCATATTTTGAGTCACCTGTATGACTTTCTCATAATTGAATACTGACATGCATTTTATCACCCATGTTTGCGTTTGTGTTTACAGTCACCTTCTTAAGGGATGAAAGATGCAAAACTTCACTTGGCGTGGGAAAGACTTGTTCCACAAGATTTCAAATAGGAGTCATGGGTGAAAGTGAGTCTCTGAACATCATAAAACCTGGGGTCACCAAACAACTTGTGCTGTCTGTGCCATATTTACATGGTAAGTTGATGTTTGGGGGGCATTTTTCATCTTTTATATACCCATCATCCACACTTCATTGGCAATATGTGTATAGTAAATATGCAAAGAATGTAAATGTTTTCTCTTTTCATATAATAGCTGAGGTGTATCCATCAAAATAAAGGACAATTTTGTTATTAATAAGAAAATTAAAAGAAGTGATAATCATGGTGCTCAAATAATCACTCAGCATACTCAGAATCAAAAGAATCAATTTGAAAATAAATGAAATGCAAAAACATGCAAATGTGATTTTATTATTCAATGTAATATCATCAAATTAGTTTCAACAAATTAACATAATGTATATTATAAAACTAATCTATATGATTAAACTAATGTTCTCATAATTAGTCATTTTATTGATTTTTCAGTTTATTAACTTTAAATTTATTCTTTCATTCAATAATTGTTTATTGTCTTGGTATGTACAAATCAACCAACTAGTTACTAGAAATATAGCAGTGAACCGACAAAAATCCTTGTCCTTGTACAGCTTTTTACTGTAATGAAAGAGGAGACAGTCATCAGTTTGAATATGTAAAATATACAGTGTAAGATAGATTAATGATAAGGAGAAAAAATGAAATGGGGAAGAGAACAGAGGAGAGTTGAGAACACTTGCAATTTTTAGCAATGTGGTCAAGAAAGGTGTCATTGAGTAGGTGAAATTCCACTGAAGATCTGAAGGAAATGTGGAAGTTCTATGTAGATAACCAAGCAAGAGCACTTCTCACAGAGGAAAATAGTAGGTACTAATGCTCAAAGCAAGAGCATGCTGGAATTTGACAAGAGTGATCAGGTCCATGTGGCTGGAGAGATCTGAATAAGGGATAGAATAAATGAGATAACATTTGACATAAAAACAGGAGTCAGGCTATATAGAGTCTTATAGCGCCTTATAGATCACAGGAAGGGTTTTGGCTTTTATTCTGAGTCCAGTGGGGGCCATTGGGCACATTGTAGCACAGAAATGTGATCTAATTTACATTTAGCCAAGATTCCTCTGACTGCTGTGTTGAGAATGGACTTAAAAGTGTCACAGACAAAAGCAAGGAGACAAGTTGGGAGCCTACTTCACGTCAGAGGTAACAGTGGCCTGAATCAAGATGGGAGCAGTGGGGTTATGAGAAAAGCTTGCATTCTGGATATGTTTTGATGATAAAGCCTGCAGGACTTGCTGTTGGGCTGGATCTGGTGAATAAGAGAGAGTAATTAAGGATGGCAGCAATAATTTTTACTTGAAATATTGGAAGATTGCAGTTGTCATTAACTGAAATAGGAAAGACTCCAGAAAGAATAGGTTTGGGAATAGAGTAGAATATCAGGAGATTGATTTTGCATGTGGTAAGTTTAAGAAGAGTTTAACATCCCATGGAAATATCTTTTGGTTTGGGAGTTGTACAAAAGTTATACCTTTTGTATTTCAGAGGTGATACTATCAAGATCATAATTGAAATCACCAATGGATGTCTACCAGAATTTTTCTCCTTTTAAAGGGATTAAATCATCATTTGATTATAAGAAACACTATTGTAGGGGGATAGGAGCTCAAAGCACTTTGAGGTCAGATAAACCAAGATTTCAGTTCCGATTGGATCATTTTCTAGATATGTGACTTTATATGAGTAATTTCTTTGGGCTTCTATTATGCATTTCTAAAAGTAGATGTAGTCATATTTAGATAACAAGGTTGTGAGAATTAAATGAGATAATGTTCATAAGATATATACTCAGTGTCTTGTATGGCACTTAATTGATGCCCAAGAGAAATATTATTTCACTTTCCTAAAACTATCCTGATAAGTTGTGAAAAAAATGCAATCTGGAGACTCAGCAGGGCTGCTTCAGTCAAAAATGTCAATAGTGAGAACAGAGGTAAGGACCAGTCCTTCTAAAGCGTATATTTAGGAGTGGAGAGCCAGGGATTTCATACTCCAAGGAGCAAGAGTCAAAGCCAAGTATTCAGACACAGTACGGAAGCCAAAGGAGAGCCTTATTAGGTAGATAAAAGCAGATTATGCACACAGGAAAACCTCTCAGGCTCAGGACGAATGAGGGAGGCCAAACATATGATGGCTATGAGGTACAAAAGTGATAGATGTCAACATTTAGTGAGTGCCTCTTCAAGAAGTATAGCAATAGATACTACCTCATGGAGTCTTTACAATACAATGTATCAGTCGCTCAAAACCCAGGTATTTTATGTTTAGTAAACCTGTCCATAACTTCATAGGATTGTTCTGTTCCTAAGGGAATTTAAACAAAGCATGTATACAAAATTTAAACAAACATACACACAGATAAATCTTATACATCCATGTCCATACACACACATACATGCATACATATATACATGCATACCTAACGTGGTTGGTGTTATTTTTTAAATCCACCTCAAGATAAAGCTTGAGAGAAAGTATAGAGACAGAGTCAATATGTTTTATAAAGGATCTGAAGGCAGGTTCTCAGCATCTTCTTAGGTCAAAACAAAGACTACCTCAAGATCTATGAAAAAGAACACTCCTGCCTGTCTCTGAACTCTTCATTTGGGGGGCAGGGAGTAGGGTCTCTGCAGCTGACTTCTAACAGAAGGACTAGGCAGTGCCTTGGTGAGAGCAGAGAGCAAGTCACCTTCATTTACTATTCCTCTCAGGAGCTAGCCTACAGAGTGAGCGCTAAAAAGTCGTATGGATTTCAATCAGTGTCCCACTCCCTATAGTCACATAATTAGCTCTCCACATCAATAAAATCCTCAATTCACTTTTGATGGGTTGGTCTATATCCTGCTGTGGTTTCTCAGCAGTCCATCAAATTAAAAATGTCAGCATGTTCTTTGGAGGATGGTAGACAATGAAGTCAGCTCAATCCAAAGACAAATAAAGTAGCTGAACTTTCCATAATGAAGTAGTACTGTGTCACTGGAGTTTCTTAGGCACAAGAAACCTGAGAAACACCATACTAGAATGTAAGCAAAGTTCACCCAACCTGGAATTCTGTTTTATTTGTGGCAGTAAGAGAGAGATAATCTGAGAGAGAGTAAAATTGTCATTCATTATAATAACCTTCAAAGCATGGGCATGTACCACCCCAAAATGTCATCAATCCAAATTTGTGGTTCAACATTCATGAGCATTTATTTCCAACCATCATTATATCATAAGTTTACTAGACACTGGATATAATACTGTTTTATTTCCCTTATGTTTATTTATTTCAAAAGATGAATGCTAGTAGTCTATTCCATAATTGATTAAAAAATATATTCCTTTCTTGATATAACATCATTTACAATTAACACATGAATAAAGTATTGTATACACTATTTTATAAAACTAATTTAGGTTCTCTGTTTTTGCTCATATGCTACTCATAAGTACAAACTTAGTTAAATTTTAATTAATAATTTTATAAGTATTTGTTTATCATCTGTCTTACTAAATTGTAGTCACCTTGAGGGTAAAAATTATAACTATCTTAGTCATTTTGTATCACTGGCACTTAGCAGGTGTCTCAATAAATATTTGTTGAGTAAATGTAAGAAATAAAATCATAATTTGTGGTGGACTTCCACTTCCAGAAAGATAGAGTAGACATTCATTGTTCTATTCCTCCTTTTAAGTACAGATAAAAATTGGACATTTAAAATACACACACAATATGTTACTGAAAGGTGGTGAGATGAGGAGAGACCAGCTCAGGATGTTGGAACTGAGGAATGATATGGCAGTATTTCCTTGGATTTTCTTTTTGCCTCATTTGGCCCAGACTAGCTGCTGGAGAAGCCAGCAGCCCAGAAACACCAATAGATACAGATGAAAAAATGGACCCAAGAAAAGCTCACTTTCTCTAATCAAAGAAACAGGAAAAGAGCAGTGCAGCAAGGCAGAAAACTTTTAGAATAACTGCTCTATTCCAGTTAAAACCTGCAGAGAAAACTGGTCTCACCCCACTCATTAGCAAAAGCTGAGTGGAGAATCTAGATTTCCATCATTGTCATGTTGAAATGAGGCATCGCAAACCCCCTGCTGGGATGGTGCCAGAGAGTGAGCAGCTGGCATGTTCACCCTCACTGGGCAGTAATGAAGATGCTCCCCATGATGTTTGTGGAGACCATGTGGGAAGCCTGCCTGGTCTTTTACCTCCTATTCAGCAGTAATGTCACGCCCCTCTCTCTCCTTGTGGACTCGTATCAGAGGAGACCTAGTGGAGAGTTAGGACTTCACTACTACCCAGCAGTAAGCAGGCCACTCTCTGGTCATGTCACTGGAGGCTACCCGGGAAACAGTCATGAGGCTCCCTGCGCTCCACGTCCAGGGTAGTGCAGCGGAGGCCTAGCGGAGAGTCACACTCCCATTGGAGGCAGCAATAATGGGGAGCCCTCCCCCGTGAGTTTCAATGGGAGCTGAAAAGATAACCTGGAATTCCACCTCCAGCTGTCATTAAGGAGGCAGTGCCCCCCTTTCCCACAGGCTCCATGTCAGAGAAGGCCTGTTAAATGGAAGATTAAATAAGATCCAGAGTCTCATAACATAATACCAAAATGTCCAGCTTTCAGCAAAAAAAATCACTGATCAGAGAAAAAAGTCAGGGAGATCTCTAAATGAGTAAGAAAAGACAATCAACAGATGCTACAACTGAGAAGACACAGACATTAGAATTATCTGACAAAGAGTTTTAAAGCGGCAATTGTAAAACTTTTTCAATGAGTAATTGTAGATATGCTTGAAATAAATGACAAAATAGAAAGTCTCAGTAAAGAAACAGAAGATAGAAGGAAGAACCAAATGGAATTTTAGAACTCAAAAATATGACAGCCAAAATAAAAAAAAATTAATAGATAAGCTCAACAACAAAATGGAGAGAATAAAGGAATGAATCCGTGAACTTGAAAATAGAATAATAGAAATTACACAATCTGAACAACAGAGAGAAAATAGACTGAAAACAAAACAAAATGAACAGTCTCAGACACATGCGAAACTACATAAAAAGATTTAACGTTTGTGTCATCAACGTCCCAGAAGGAGAAGAGAAGGTGAGCTGAAAATTATTTGAATAAATAATGACTGAAAATTTCCCCAAATTTTCAAAAGTCACAACTGGTGGATTCAGGAAACTAGGATTCAATGACAGAATGATAACAGGACAATCTCCAAATACTTAGAAACTAAACAGCACATTTCTAAATAATTCATGGATCAATGAGGAAGTCTGAAGGGAAATAAAAGTATACATTGAACAGAATGAAAGTGAAAAACAATATAATGGGATTTATGAAACGGAGTTGAGGGAATACTGAGAGGGAAATTTAAAGCACTAAAAGCACACATTGGAAAAGTGGAAAAGTTTCCAATCAAGAATCTAAGCTCTGACCTTAAAAGCATACAAAAAGGAGAACAAAATAAACCTAAAGTGTGCAGAAGAAAGAAAATACTGAAGAAAAGAAATCAATGAAATTAAAAATAAAAAAAAGAGAGAAAATCAAGGAAAAAAAAAACCCCACAGCAACACAGACAAAAAAAGGATGTAACTATAGCCCCTGCAGACATCAAAAAGATAATAGGGAAATACTAAGAACAACTTTACCCATAGAAACTTGACAGATGAGGGGCTGGCCAGGTGGTGCAGTGGTTAAGTTCGCACGCTCCACTTCAGCGGCTGGAGTTTCATGTTCTGATTCTGGGCGCAGACCTAGCACCGCTTGTCAGGCCACCCTGTGGCGGCATCCCACGTGAAATAGAGGAGGATTGGCATAAATGTGAGCTCAATGACAACCATCTTCTCACACACAAAAAAATTTAATAGATGAGATGGATCAATTCCTTGAAAATACAAACTACCACAACTCACTCAATATGAAATAAATAATTCTAGCAAAAGTTTAAAGAAGAATGACACCAATTTGACACCAAGCATAGACAACCAGGCAAAAATGCTACAAAAAAAGAACTACTGACCAATTTGAATATGAATATATTCATGAGTATATTTACAGAACCCTTAACAAATTTTAGTAAACAGAATTCATTAATACATAAAAAGAATATACGAGACTATATATATATATGCTATAACTAAGTGGGTTTATTATGGAAATTCATGGCTGCTTTAATATTGAAAAGCCAATCAATGTTAATCATATTAGCAGGCTAAATAAGAAAAAGCACATGATCAAATCAACTGGTGCTGAAAAGCATTTGACAAATTTTAACACCTTATTGTGATAAAAGTCTCAGAAAAATGGGAATAGAGAGAAATTTCCTCAACTTGATAAAGAACATCTACAAAATCTTTATAGTTAATGTGATACTTGTGAAAGGCTGAATGCTTCCTCTAAGTTCAGAAACAAGACAGGGAGTCCGCTCTCAACCCTCGTATTTAGCACAGTGCTGGAAGCTCTAGTAAATGCAATAAGGCTAGAAAAGGAAATTAAAAGGAACACAGATTCAGAATGAAATATATAAATCTGTCTCTATTTGTAGATGACATGATCGTCTCCATGAAAAATCTTACAGAATCTGTTGAAAAACTCACAGAACTCATAAATAAGTTTAGCAAGGTCACAGAATATAAGATAAACATACAAAAATCAATTATATCTCTCTATGTATATGGCAGTCGACATATGTAAAAATGTAAAATGTAATATCATTTACAATTATTTTAAAATTCAGATACTTTGGTGTAAATGTAATAAAACATTTGCAGGTCTTGTATGCTGAAAACTACAAAACACTGATAAAAATTAAAGAATATTTATGAAAAATGGAGAGACATGTACACCAATCATGGATTGGGAGACCACACAGTAAAGGTGTTAATTCTCTCCAATGTGGTATACGGGTATAAAGCAATTCCTATCAAAATCACAGCAAAATCTTTGTAGGCATAGACAAAAATATTCTACAATTTATATTGAAAGGCAAGGAACTGGAATAGCTAAATAAGATTGAAAATAAAGAATAAAATTGAAGGAATTGCTCTACCCAATTTCAATACCTATTATATAGCTATAGTAACTGAGGCAGTGTGGTGTCAGCAAAAAGTTATACACATAGATCAACCGAACAGAATGGAGAACCCAGACACAGATCCACACAGATATGCCCTACTGACTTATGTCAAAGGTACAAAATAAATTTTTCAGAGGAAAGATAGCCTTTTCAAAAAATGGTGCTAGAACATCCTTAGGCAAAAAATGAACCTCAGACAAAGTCTTATACTTTATACAAAATTAAATCAAAATGAATTGCAGACTTACATATAAAAATGTAAAATTATAAAACTTGAGGAAAAAATTGGTGAAAATCTTTAGAATCTAGGGCTAGGCAAAGAATTCTTAGACTTAACACCAAAAACATCCATAAAAGGAAGAATTGATAAATTGAACTTTGAAATTAAACGCTTATGCATCATGAAAGAGCCTATTAAGTGGATGAAAAGACAAGGTACAGACTTCGAGAAAATATTTGTAATTCACGTATCCAACAAAGGGCTAGTACATAGTAGATATAAGAACTCTTAAAACTCAACAGTAAAAAAATCAAACAATTCAATTAGCAAATGGGAAAAAGGTATGAAGAAACATTACACTGAAGAAGATACACAGATGGGAAAAAAGCCCATGAAAAGATATTAATCATCACTCACCACTAGGAAAATGCAAATTAAAGTCCCAGTGAGATATGAGTATACACATGTCAGAATGGGTAAAATTAAAAACAATAGTGATAATACCAAATCCTTGAGAATATGTGGAAAAACTAGATCATTCATACACCATGGGTAGGAATGCAAAATCATTCAGCCACTCTGAAAACAATTTGGTAGTTTTCTTAAAAATTTAAATCTGGGGGCTGGCCCCATGGTGCAGCAGTTAAGTTCACACGTTCCACTTCGGTGGCATGGGGTTCACCAGCTCGGATCCTGGGTGCAGATCTAAACACTGTTTGGCAAGCCATGCTGTGGTAGGCGTCCCACATGTAAAGTAGAGGAAGATGGGCACGGATATTAGCTCAGGACCAGTCTTCCTCAGCAAAAAAGAGGAGGATTGGTGGCAGATGTTAGCTCAGGGCTAATCTTCCTCAAAAAAAAAGAAAAAGAAAAAGATAAAAGAAAAAAAATTAATCTGAAATTACTACGTTACTCAGCAATTGCCTTCCTACGCATTTATCCCAGAGAAATGAAAGCTTATGTTTGTGCAAAGCACTGTACATGAATGTTTATGGCAGCTTTATTTGCAATAATTCAAAACTGGAAACAACCAGATTTCTTCAATGGATGAATGGTTAAAAAGTCGTGGTACATCCATTCCATGGAGTTGCTACTTAGCAATAAAAAGAACTGACCTATCGATACAAAAATTAACCTGGATGAATCTCTAGAGAATTATGCTCAGTGAGAAAAAGCCAATCCAAAAAAGGGTACATAATGAATGATTCCATTTGTATAACATTGTTGAAATGACAAAAATTATAGACATTTAAAACAGTTTAGTGGTTGACAGGGATTAAGGAATGGTTGGTGGCTCAAAGGAAAAGATTGTAGCTACAAAAGGACAATGTGTGGAATCACTGTGATGATGGAAATGTTCTATATTTTGATGTATTGATGTCAACATCTTGGTTGTGATCTTGCACTCTAGTTTTGCAAGATGTCACCATCGGAGGAAACTGGGTAAAGGATACCAAGGTTCTCTCTGTATCATTTCTTATAACAGCATGTGATACATTTTCTTTAGTTTTCTCAGGATAAAAGTTTTAATTAAAAAAGCCCATGGTACTATAGTTAGCATAGTACTATAGTTAGCATCGTAGTTGCTCAGTGCATATTGAGTTGATAAAAGTTGTCCCTTATTGAGATATACAGAACACACAAATTTGACGGAATTTGACAGATTATTCTTGTCGTTCTGCTCAGGGTGTTTGGAAGGAGGATGATGCTGCTGTTCCTCTCGTGTATCTGTGCAAGCCTCTTCCAGGTTTTTTATAATCACTTGGAATTTCCTTGCTCTGTATTACCTTCAAATATTTCACTACACATTCTGTCCTCTATCACTTATGAAAATACTTGTTTAATGGAAGTTTTGAATAACCACCCATGGTTACATCTTCAAGACCTGAAACATAGGCAAATGAAGCAGCTTACTACTGAAAGGGCTGAGCACTGAAAGAGCAAGACCCGATCAGTGTGTGCTCAGGACTTAACAGTGTTATGCATATAGCAGGGATTAGATACGATTAGACACATATTTTTGAATGAATTTACTAAAAATGGTACATTGTAAGTTTTCCATAAATAGTAAGTAGCCATGGTAGTACTAGTAATTTCAGTGGTAACACTAGTGGTATAACAGTAGAGCACTACTTTTACTAGTATCAAAAAATAGATGAGCTTAAATCTCAAAAATGTATTATGCTACCATTACCCAAGCTGGCTACCATACCCATCTCTCTGCCAGGTTGTTCGATTTATGGTTTTTGAACTACTAGCATTAGCACCGTCTCTTTCTCAAGAAGTCATGACTAATATTCAACTATTTGCCCCCAAACCACCCATAATCACAAGGTCCTAGGTAAAGGAAAAGTAACTTTGTCACAAAAATGTTCAAGGTCTCTGCCTTAAATATCCCCTAAAATAATAAATCTCTATATTCTTCCTGATAAAGATACGTTTGAAAATCAGTAGCCACAGGGATCAGCTGAGTCACAGGTGAATGCTTTGAGTCTAAGCTTTGCCAGTGATAAATAGGGCTTTTTATTACATTTCCAAGTGCTTCATGGCATGTGTTAAATTATCGTGTAGGCCTCACTACATAGCAGCTTCAAACTACTGAGCAGTTGAATAATTTTCATTTATCACCATGGTTCCAAGCACTTTCTCCTGGCGAGCCTGGAGGAACTGCTTCCTGTTCACAGGTCACAGGGCCTGTGCTTGATAATCGAATAGAGATTCTGTTTAAATGAAGTATCATTTTATCTCCTCTGTCAACTATGCAGGAGGAGCAGGCAACCCTAAAGACAATTGCTGTAATATTTTTAAGGGGCAGATGACCCATCTTTCCAGAGGGGTATTTGACTAGGTTTTGCTAAATGGAAAAGGATGCTTTTGTTTCTTCATAGCTTTCTTTTACAGATTTGTGGAACTGAGGGAATTATTTAATGATACGTACTGATTAATGCTTGCAAATATACATGTTTCCATGGTTTGTGCTTTTGCTTTAAAACGTAGAATATTATAGTTCCAAGGCAGCTTTTATTTGTCCTATGATTTAATATTCCCATCTGAAGAAATGCCCATGTTTAATTTAGCCTATTTAAAACCAAACTGTTCGTTTCAGAATAAAGAATACCTATAACCAAAGATTGCTACAAAAATTAACACAGAATGTACAACGTGGATTGGACAGAGGCTTAGGTATCAGCCATCTCTCTCTCGTATTTTGCAAAGAACCAGACATTTTCCCTCCAGTGAAGGGGCTCCTTTCAGATCAAATTTCAAATTAATGTGACCTGAGCTTCTCTTCATTTGAGCACTGAATCCTAATCTAGATTTTGTTCTGCTTCAATACTATACATCCTTCCTTCTGAGGAGAATGCTTCTTTGGATTCTGCCATCTGACTGTTGGCTATTTCAACATTCTGCCTTTTAGTTTTCCTACTTCATCTGCTTTCTCAAGTCTACCCCACTTAATAAAAAGTTGCCCAAATTCCCCTTCTTTATTTAGCACTATAAATACCCTCTTTCTGTCAAATTTATGTCTTCCGTATATGTCAACATTTTAATCCTGATTCTAAAAACCATCAGCATTCATTTACTTATTCATTCAATTAGCATTTATAACATATCTGTGTTTCTGATTCATGAGTTATAGCAAACGTAGGAAATATAGTCCCTGGTTTTAGGAAGGGCTTAATAAATCATGGTATGTACACTTAAAAGGATTCTGGATAGCCATTCAAAACAATGCTTTAAAACAATAGCCTGCAAACTATGGCCCACTGTTTGTTTTGTGAATAAAGTTTTATTGGAACACAGTTATTCCCATTTGTTTGCACTTTATCTAAGTCTACTTTTGTGTCACAATGGAAGAGTTGAGTAATTGCTGCAGATACCATATGGCCCACAAAGCCTAAAATATTCACTTTCTGACTCTTTACAGAAAAAGTTTTCTGATCCCTGCATTAGAGGAATCTTTAATGTAATTTATTTCATAAAATTTTCATACATATAGAATAGATATAATAGAAAATTGTCCGTGGGATAATGTTAAGACAACATGGAGGTTACAAAATGACCTAATTTTTTGTAAATGGAATTTATATGTATAAGAAAATCTAATAAGATACATAACAAAATGTTAATGATTTGGATGTTTGGTGGTAGAATAGGCATTATTTTCTTTCATTTTTCTTATATGTTGTATCAGAGGATTTTTCTTTTTTTTTTCTTATATGTTGAATCTGTTAGGAAAATATTGGCTGCAAGTAACAAAAACTCTGATGATCAGTAGTTTAAAACAAGAGAAAATATATTGTTCACTTAACAAAGAATCTGGAGTCCAGAGTTTATTCATAATTCAAAAATATCATCAGGGACTGAAAGGCACTCTATATTTTTATAGTAATCTAATTTTAGGGCAGGATAAATATTCAGGTAAAAATAAAAAACAGCCTTAGAGAATGGTTAAAGATCGTGTACATGCAGGATTCCAGAACAATTACAATTGTTTTTGAAAATGGGTTCTAGAGCCAGAATGACTCATCAAGTTCATCTTCCTTCTATCTGCTGTGCACACTGGAAAATTTATTTGCCAACCTCTGCCTTACATCTGTAATGAATCTGTAAAGTGAGATTAATAAAAGAATACGTTACAGAATTATTTTGAGTATTGAACATGTTAACACCACTAAAGTGCTTAAAATAGTGTCCAACATGTAATAACCACTCAGTAAATGTTAGGCATTATAAGAATTAATGTTAAATGATGTGAGAAAAATAAATGACCTAGCAAGCTTGAAAATCTCGCTACGAAGAATATGTATAATGTGAAACTATGAACTAAAGTCCCATCTATGTTGCAGCCTCACTGTTTGGTTTTGCTGATGGCTTAGGTAGGTTAGTCAACTGCTATTCTGAGGGAACAGGGGTTTTCCGGTTTCTGACTTCATGGTATATACTGTTTCCTTTGCCTTTTTTGTGTGTGTGTGTGCTCTTTTTTCTTTAACCATACCCCACCTAATTCCTACTAATTCTTTACTCTTCAGAGAGGACTGAATCTAGTCTGGCCCCCACCTCCCCACCCCATATTAGTGTGCTAGGGCTGCCATAACAGAATACCACAGACTGGGGGCTTAAACAACAGAAATTCATTTTCTCACAGTTCTGGAGGCTGAAAGTCCAAGATCAAGGGTTGGCTTCTTTTGAGTCCTCTCTCCTTGGCTTGTAGATGGCTGCCTTCTCCCTGCGTCTTCACATGGTCATTTCTCTCTGTGTGTCTGTGTCTTAATCCCTTCTTATAAGGACACCAGTCATATTGGATTAGGACCCACCCAAATGACCCCATTTAACTTAGTCACCTCTTTAAAGGCCCTATTTCCAAATACAGTCACGTTCTGGGGGTTTTGACTTCAACATAATGAATTTTGGGTGAGCACAATTCAACCCATAACACTCCCTATTGTTCTCTCTTTTCTTTATAATATTTATCATAATGTAGAAATATGTTTGTGTTTATTTTTTGTTTATTTGTTAAAAGTCTGCTTCCACATGAGTGGCTGTTTCACCTATTGCCCTAGCCTTAACACAATGCCTAGCACTTAGGCAGAGATCAAGAAATAGTCGTTGGATAAATGAATGTACTGCTATGAAACTTTTTTCTCTCTTTCCAGAACAACATACACTATCTGGTGAGTGTACACTATCTGGAGAAGGTACAGAAACATCTTTACCACAGGGTATATAGTATATTTAAAAAGTAAATAAGTAAATATAGTCAAGATATACAGGGAGTTCTGGATTATTTATTTTAGTTCTCAGTTCTTTCTAGTATTAGATTATTTAGGCCATGTGGAATTATTATTTTTATAGATTAAAAAATGGTCAAATATTGGTACTTTCATATTATTCAGCTTATTTAGACAGAGCTTTTTCTCCCAGGTTTTCTGTCTTTTTTTTTTTAAATTTATGTTTGGATTCAAAAAGTGTTTTGTTGCTCACTTTTCAGCCATAGGAATCTTGGCTTGGTTACTACCTTGTACTTTGCCTGAAGAATTGCTCATACTCAACTTCATCTTTCTCAGACAAGTAGTCCCCAGGGCTCAAGTCTCCTGAGTAGAGCCTGGTTTGAGGATTTATCCACTGACAGCTCCCTGAAGTAACTCAGACTCAATTACTCATCCTTTCTTCCCAGAGGCTGTGTTCTAGCATATATGAGGACTCAAAAGCGTCTTTCTCCACCACCATTAAATCAGTCTCCATGACTGGACACATGACACTCAACTCTTTTAGTTAAGAGTAAATTCTTTCCATGCACACCCTGAATTGCCTCTCATCTCCCAGGATGTTGGGTTACTCTTCATTTTTTTTTAAACAATTTTCTTACCTCTCTCCCTCCCTCCATCATTTCATACGTTTTGCTCTCCCTCTCTCCCTTCAGGACTCCTTTCTTCCTTCCTTCCTTCCCTCCTTCCTTCCTTTCTCCCTCCCTCCCTCCTTTCTTCCTTCCCTCCTTCCTTCCCTCCTTCCTTCCTTCCCTCCTTCCTTCCTTCCCTCCTTCCTTCCTTCTTTCCTTCCCTCCTTCCTTCCTTCCCTCCTTCTTTCCTTCCCTCCTTCCTTCCTTCCCTCCTTCCTTCCTTCCTTCTTTCCTTCCCTCCTTCCTTCCTTCCTTCCTTTCTTCCTTCCTTCCTTCCTTCCTTCTTCATGGTATCATCACTGCAATGCGTTCTGTGGATATAATGATGAATAGGACATAGTATTGGTCTTAAAGGAATTATATTTTGGCGAGTGACATTTATATGTCAACAGTTACACTATATAGTGTAAATCCTATAATAGAACTCTGCACAGGGTGACACAGGAACATGTCAGTGGGGTATGGAGCAAACCTTGTTGCGGAGGGGTGGGGCTAGTTAGGAAGTTTCCCTAAGGCCATAACCAATAAACTCAGTGCCTAATTTTAATCTTATTTATATACTATATTACCTCCTATGGTAGGAAATTCCCCAGGCTATTTCTTATGTGTGGAATGCTCTTTTTACCCCTCTTTACCTAGTTAATACTGGCTCATCAGATCTCAATTCAAGCATTATTACTTCTCCAGGAAGCATTTCCTTGTCCAGATCAAGTCTACATAGTAAAAGAAAACGTAACTCTGTGAATGTCTCTTTTGTAGTTCTTAGCACAGTGGTAATTTTACATTTGTTTGTGTGATTAATTGATTAATATCTGCCTATGTCACTACATGGAATGTGCCTGGCACATCATATAGACTCAAAAATACTTGTTGACTGAGTAAATGAACTTATATATAGAAGAAGGAATAGTTAAAAATGGTGGTGGGGGCAGTGGTGTGATTCCAGTAGGACATTCCAACAGAGAAAACTGCTGTGCCAAGGGCCTGAAGGTGAGAATGCATTGCTTTTCAACAGATAGCTGAAGCAAGAAGTCTGTGAAGGTAAGTAAGGGCTCAATATAGAAGGCTTTACAAACTTTTCAGACATCTTTTATGGACTTACAAGGAATTATTTCAGTTTTTTACATAGGAGAGACGATGAGATTTATATTGTGGTTAAGATTGGTTGCAGTTTGGAAAATACATGGAGGACAGAATTTCTAGAGGTGGAGAGGCCCGTTTGATGAGTGTTACAAAAATCCAGTTGAAGGAAATGTGGCTTCCACTGTGAATAGCTATGTTAATTTAGCAAGAGAATTAGTAGCAATTGGTGGTTGGTTGAACATGATGGGGTTAACATGGAAGGGGAAGAAAAAAACATCTTAGGATGTTAGTTGGATTCTAGAGTGATGGTGATGCAATTCAGTGGATAGAAAATCCAGGAAGATGAGCAGATTTGAAGAGAAAGGAGATGAATTGTGTCTTAAACATATAAAGTTGGCTTGCAGGCCACCCAGGTGACGTTGTCCAGCAGGCAATGAGTTTTATGTCTGGAGTTAAGAGGAGCGATAGAGACTTTATATCGTAAGTGGTGTTCTCTTTGAGGCATAATCTAAGACAAGGATTTGGGTGTAAATGGTTTCTAATGAAGTGAGCAAAACAAGACAGGGAATGGGAAGAAGCCATGCAGGAGCTGTTTCAGATGAAGCTCCAGGATCTACCTGATATTCATGGGTCTTTAGAGCATAAATTAGACCTCAGAGTTCATCCCAGTGAAGGCAAAGGAGCTGGTTTCATACTCCAGGATGCAGGGAGAAGGGAATGTAAAACTCCCAGGTACTTCTGGTTCTCCACATGGGTGAGGCAAGTCCAGTGCCCAAGGGCAAGTCTCAAAAATTCACAGGTATAAGCTGTTAACAGCAAAGCACACAGAAATCAGAAGACAGGTGCACAGCAGGATCCAAGGGGATCTAGGTGGGTCGCTAGCAATACTCACTGCTGTGCAGATACATATTTTGGAGTCAGCAGCTTGTATATGATAATTGAAACAATAGGAAAGGACAGGACCTCCCAGAGAGGGTGTCAAGAGCGAGAGGAGAATGGGGCTTAGCAAGGGAAGATGAAGTGGAGTCAGTGAAGAATGAGAAGGATTGCCAGTGAGAAAGGAGGAAAAGCATCAGATTGTGGTTCAATGAAGCCAAAAGAAGAGAGCATGTATCCTTATGGGTTTTAGGGGTGTGATGATCACTAGTAAGAATTATCTTGCAATTTCCTCTCAAGAGCTCTATGCAATTAGATGCACTGCAAAATTGGGTGCCTGGTTCTGATAGCCCAGGATTCCCAATATGGTTCTGAAAATGGAGTCCCCTGTGGATGCTCAGTATGAGTCAGTAGAATGCAATGAGAACTAGGCTGAGACAATGGAGACCTGGGTTACAGTTCTAGCTCTACTACTAGGTAGCTTTTAATCTTAGACAGTTGACCAGTACTCTGTGAACCTCTCTTTCTTCAATGGTAAGTTAAACAGATTGGCTATATTTTAAAAACATTATCTAACCCTGAGGTAGGTTAGATGAAGTCCAAGGAAGGGTGAAGTCCAAAGACCTGATGTTGTGGGTTTCATTTATCAATTAATTTATTAATATTCATTGAGCCTCTGCTCTGTGCTAAAACCCAGAGGCATAACAGCGACTGAGGCTAACAAGGTCCTTGCCTTCATATCTAGCAGAAAACTACGTAGATCTAAAAGTAATTCATGGATTACAATTATAATACGTGCTATGAAGGAGGGCAAGATAATACAGGATTATGTAACAGGGAAATTTCCAGTCTAACAAGGTCAGGGATTGGAGCTGTATTAAACAGGTTTCTGGCCTATAAAATATATTTCAAATTTGATTAAAGTTATGTTTTCTCAGATGTTTTCCACAGTGTAGTTCCATACATGTCAGTTGAGATTTGTGGGCAGATCTTGGGAAGTATCCAAGACCTGTCACTCTCTGTAAAATTAAACATAGCATGCCCAATGGAGTGGCTCAAGCTATTGGTGTATCAGCAGATTTACTCAACCAAAATTTTCTGGGCATTTATGTTTTCCAGGCACCATTTTCGGTTTTAGAGTTTACAGCAGTGAATAACATATTCTATAGGGGGAGAGTGACAACAAACAAGTTAAGATACATGAGGTAGAGGCAAGTGCTATGATATTAAGTAACATTTATAAGTATTTTACACATTTTCCACCAGGGAAGCAAGCTGTGCTCTTCATATACAAGTGCTAGGGTAGGCACCACTAGTTGTGATCTATTCTTCCCTTCCTTCTTAATACCAGAAACTCTATTTTTAGTTGGACGAATTGCCACTAAGAATAAAGACTTTATTTCTCAGCTTCTGTTGCAACCTGGTCATATGAGGAAGCTGTATACACTAAGTTTTAAATAAGCATTGGGTGCAATTTCTGAGAAGGCTGTTTAAAAAGAGCTAATTCAGAGAGAGTGTCAACAAGATGGCAAAATAAGATGCTCTAGCCCTTGTTCCCTCCGAGAAAAACCAAATTGATGACAATATGTGGACCAAAATACTTTTATGAGAATTCCAGAATCTAGTTAAGAGCTTGCAGTACCCCTGGACAGCACAAAGTCAAGAACAGCCGCATTGAGATGAGTAAGAAGAGTAATTTCACTTTACCCACATTAGCCCCTCCTTCAAGCTGGCACAACTTAGTGCTGAGAGAGAAGGCTCTGACTCAAACTTCTCCCTCAGGAAGAAAGAGAAGAGTGGTGCATGTGTCCAATATACTGGCTTTTCAGACGACCACCCAAAGGATTGGTTTCTATTTTGCCTCAGTTAGAGGCCTGACTGTACTGGCATAATTTGGATGCCTAGGGGCCACTGAGAATAAAGAGGAATAGTGGGAGCAGCTTGCTGAGGTCAGCATGGCTCAACATGATTGGGAGAAGATGTACAACTCAAGACTTCTCCCTCAGTAGGAAGAAAAAGGAGTGGAACCTGGGTCTGGTGTTCTAGCTTTTAAGAAGGCTTCCCAAAGGATTGATATCTATCTTTCTTGATTCTGGGTACTGATAAAGAGATGGTATATGTTGGATGCCTAGTGGATGCTCAGAATAAGGGAAAACAGATGGCTTGCTGCTGTAGAAGTAGAAAATGTGCAGTGGTACACAAAGACAGCAGAGGGAGCAAGAGAATAAAAGCTCCAGAAAAAGAAACTGATAAGACACTCTAATTGAGAAATTGTATGTATGGGCACACAGAAAAGTTACATCCCCCCCGCAAAAGGTTTCAGAGGCCCCCAGAATCTCTAGCTGGGCTGATTGTTGAGAGTTTTCTCCTGTACATAGCTAATCCATAAGGACTAGGGAGGTGGCTGTTTTATCAAATACACAGATTCCAACACAAAGTTACAAGACACATAAAGAAAGTTGGAAACATGGCCCAAACAAAGGCACAAAATAAAATTACAGATACTGATCCTAAAGAAATGGAGGAATATGAATGACCTGACAAAGCATTCAAAATAATCATAGAGATGCATGATGAGCTCATGAAAATTATACATGAACAAAATGAGAATTTCAACCAAAATTAAGAAATATAAAAAAGAAACTAACAGAAATTTTCAAGCTGAGAAATACAATAACTAAACTGCAAAATTTACTAGAGGGGTGCAACAACAGACTTGATGAAACAGAAGAAAGAATCAGTGAACCTGAAGACAAGTTATTTGAAATTATCAATAAGGAAAAACAAGAAAAAAGAATAAAATGAGTAAAGAAAGCCCACAAAACTTATTGGACATTGTCATTAGACCAATATACCCATAATGTAATACTCAGAAGAAGAGAGAGAAAGGGACAGAAAGCTTTCTTAAAGAATTAATGGCCAAAAACTTCTCAAATCTAGGGAAGACAGATTCAAGAAGCCCAAAGAATTCCACTAGGAAAAATCCAAAGAAATCCTCTCTGAGATATATTGAAATTAAATTGTCAAAATTCAAAGACAAAGAGAGAATTTTGACAGCAGCAAGAGAAAAGTGACTCCTCTTGTACAAAGAAAACCCCATAAGACTATCAGTGGATTTCTCAGCAGAAATCTTGCAGGACAAAGGAAGTGAGATGTCACCGTCCAAGTGCTTAAAGAAAAATATTACCATCCCAAATACCACATCTGGTAAAACTATCCTTCAAAAATGAAATAAAGACTCCTAGATAAACAAAACCTGAGGAAATTTATCACTAGTAGACCTGTCTTACAAAAAATGATAAAGAGACTTCTTCAAGTTGAAATGAAAGCATGCTAAACAGCAACATGAAAGCATATAAACATATATAGCTCACTGGTAAAGGTAAATATATAAACAAATATAGAATATGGTAATAGTATAATGGTGGTGCATAAGTCACTTTTAATTCTAGTATAAAAGTTAAAAGACAAAAGGATAAAAATAACTGTAACTATAAAAATATGTGAATGGATACACAATATAAAAAGGTGTAATATGTGATATTAATAACGTGAGATGTGTATGTGGGAGAAGTAAAGTGTAGAGTTTTTGTATGCAATTAAACTTAAGTTATCAACTTAAAATGGGTAATTATAACCCCCGATACCAAAACCAGAAAAAGACACAAGAAAAAAAAACTATGGGTCAATATCACTGATGTATATAGATGCAAAAATATTCAGCAAAATACTAGCAAAGCTAATTCAACAGCACATTAAAAGGATCATGCACTATGATCAAGTGGGATTTATCCCTGGGATGAAATGATGGCTCAACATAGGAAAATCAATCAACATGTTCCACCACATCAATGGAACAAAGGATAAAATTCACATGATCAATAGATGCAGAAAAAGCATTTGACAAAATTCAACACCCTTTCATAATAAAAATGCTTAACCAACTAGGAATAGAAGAAATATACCTCTACATAATAAAGGCCGTATGTGAAAAGCTCACAGCAGACATCATACTCAATAGTGAAAGACTGAAAGCCTTTCTTTCTAAGATCAGGAAAAAGACAAGGATGCTCACTCTCACCACTTGTATTCAACACAGTACTGGAAGTCTTAGTTACAGCATTAAGATAAGACAAGAAAAAAAGGCATCTAAGAAAGAAAGAGGTAAAATTATCTCTGTTCACAAAATGACATAATGTTATATGTACAAACCCCTAAGTATTCCACAAAAGAAACCTCTTAGAGGTAATAAACAAATTCTACAAGGTTGTAGGACACAAAATCAGCACACAAAAATCAGTTGCAATTTTATAGACTAGCACCTATCAATCTGAAAAGATAATTAAGAAAACAATCCCATTTTCAATAGCATCACAAAGCATAAAATACTTAGGGATAAACTTAACTAAGAAGGCAAAAGACTTGTACACTGAAAACTACAGAACGCGGCTGAAAAAATTGAAGAAGACACAAATAAATGGAAAGATAACCTGTGTTCATGTATTGGAAGACTTAATAATGTTAAAATGTCCATGCCACTCAGAGGATCTACAGATTCACTGCAATTCCTATCAAAATTCCAATGACATTTTCTGAATAAATAGAAAAAATAATCCTAAAATTCATATGGAACCGTGAAGAACCCCAAGTAGCCAAAACAATCTTGAGAAAGAGGAACAAAACTAGAGATCTCATACTTCCTAATTTCAAAATACATTACAATGCTACAATAATCAAAATACAATACATTGTAGTGTATTTGAATGTACTGAAGTAAAGACAGACATATAAACCAATGGAACAAAATAGAGAGCCCAGAAATAAATCAATGCATGTATGTTCAGCTGGTCTTTTACAAGGGTGCGAAGACTACACACTGGGGAAAGGAGAGTCTCTTCAAAAAATGGCATTGGGAAAACTAAATTTCCACATGCAAAAGAATGAATTTTGTCCCTTATCTTGCACTGTACATAAAAATAAACTCAAAATGGATTAAGGGCTCAGACGTAAGACTTGAAATTAAAACACTCCTAGAAGAAAACAGGAGAAAATCTCCTTAACATTGGTCTTTGCAATGATTTCTTGGATATAACACCAAAGCACAGACAACACAGGAAACAAAGACAAGTAGGACTGCATCGTACTAAGAACACAACAAAGGAAGCAGTCAACCGAGAGAAAAAGCAACCAACAGAATTGGAGAAAATATTTGTAAACCGTATATCTGATAAAGGATTAATGTCTAAACTATACAAAGGTCCAGCATCATATGCAGGGGTAGCAGACTTTCATGGAGTACTTAACCAGTTCCCGCATCTACACAATGTCTAATCCCTTGTAATAAGTCTCTTTACATCACATATTGGTTTTGTGTCTCTAATAAAACTCTAACTATTATATGATGACAGGACAGATCAAACTTGAACAATAAAGTGAACCTGAATATGGAATTTAGTGCTGAGATTCACAGAGAAAGATAAAGGGATCCTGAGACCTAAGGACTTCGTGGAACCATAATACCAGCCCTCATCTGCCTCGTTCTGGGCTTAATTTACATGATATAGTAAATCGGTTTTATTTGAGGTTTCTGTTACATGCAGAACTGAGATCTAAGTGTTAGATGCTAACTTAAATTATTCATTGGTGGGATTTGCTTGAAGTGCTGAGAATAATAAAAATATCTGAGAAGAATTTTATAAGAATTCAAAGGTCATGTATTGGTTCATAGGGAAAAAACTTTACTATCAATCAATTAAATTTGCCAGCGAGATTCACTAGGTAGGAGAGTGATGGAACTTTTACCTAGTCTCTGCCATTCTTTCCCTTGTAGAAGATGTTGAGGCCAGTTATACAAAGAGCCATTGCAAATCTTCCACTCTTCCCACTTTTTTAATTGGTTAGTAGTTTCTCTTTTCCAGGTCATGAAGATAAATTTAATATATGCCTTCTTTGTCCCAAAATCTAATGAAACTAGGTTTGAATAACCTTACTTTGTTCCCAAGCCATTAAAGATGGAGTAGGCTGAAGATTTCTGAACCTTAGTGTCTATTGAGTCTGGATTTAAATAATAAAGTCCCTAAATCATAGGACAAAATATCTTCTGAGATATTCTGTATGAGATTCAAATATTGGAAGATATAGTATCATTTTTGGGATAAAAGCTTAAAATAAAATTAATTGGAAATCTTTGATTAAAATTCTGTAATAGATTGCCTTTTCTAGAATTATGTAGTACTTCCCCACGGTGTGGTAATATTGAAACACTACATGTAATTTGTGTGTTTGAAGTTAGGTGATAGATATTACACTGCAAATTCTAGAAGGTTTTCAAATTTTTTATTGTTTTTCCAGCTCTTTTGATAGATTTGAAAATTGTATGTGTAGATGTTGGAGTAGTACAACTGGGCTGATATTCTGGTCTGTTCATTTACTATTTGTGTAACTTTGGATAAGATGTTTCATCTCTCTTAGCATTATCCTCTACAAGAGAATTATTAGCACTGTCCTGGGCAAAATGAAGATAATAATACCACATAGAGTTGTTGTGAGAATTAAGTAAGGTAAGGCATGAACAATATGTGGGACAAAATAGGCATTCAGTAGATGCTGGTCTCTCCTATTTGCTTTATCCTAAAATAAGCAGTAATCTGAGAATACTCCTGCCCCATTGCTTCTTTTAAGAACAAAGCCAATTTCAATAAAATGGATGTATTCCACTAAGGAAAAAATTTACATTTATCTTTATTATTGCTTCTGTTTCATCGATAAGAAAATGGGATATCACGTGAGTTCAGTTTTCTCTATTATATGGTCATCTAAAAACACTGGTGACAATTTATTGGACACCTTAGTAACCTACCCAGGTAATCACAATCGTCTTATAAGTATTGATTTCCTTAGCTTTGTATAAAACCTCTTATATCTTCCAGTGTCTCCACTAGATTGCTCTTTTATGGAGAAGTAACATTTTGCCATGAGAGGCATGTAAAATATTTAACTCCTTACCATTTTTTTTTTTTTTTTTTGGTCAAAGGTCAGGCTTTAATGAGATGGATTACTTCAGGGCCTGGAGCGTATTTTTGCAGTGACTGTGTAGCTGTCAAAACCTTTATAGTAACAGAGAAATTATTGACTTTTCTCAGCTTAGGAATGACCAGTGAACAAAAGGATGATTGAGCCCACAGCAAGTGTTTGTTAAAAGTCCTTATGACCTTGTCATTACCTCATTTGCAGGGAGAAAAAAAATCCAAAATTAATTTCCTAGAGGAGAAGGGAGCTCTATATTGCTTTTTATAAGATGTCATCAGGGACAGAGATATGGGGTTAATATTGGGAAACAATGAAAGATAATGTGAGAAAGTTGGGTTGGGATTGACTTGGTGATGCTAGACAAAAAATTGAGTGTAATGCAAAACACATTCGTTGAGGATATTTTTCATGTAAGATTATGGTCAAGATAGATTGTACAGAGAGAGTTAAGATTAGAAAGGCTAGTTCTATGCCCCAGGAGTTTAGACAAGTGAAAGAAGGAAGTAATTTGGTATGTAGCAGCATGGGTATACCAAAGAGGCAACTTGGGAGTCTATAGGTGTGAACTCTAGGTTGACCTCTTACTTGATTAAGTCTCTTTAACTTCTTGCATTTCATCTCCACTAACTATAGACTAAGGACTGCTGAGGAATGAGGCATATTCCCGGACAATTTATACACACTCACCCACCCACACTCACACACACTTAAACTGAGTCACTAAACTGTTCACCTGGCAATTGTGTTTTAGAACATGGGTATAATTCTGGCCAGGTTCCAGGTCTACAGACCTACAGAAGCTGACAAAGAATTAAAGTTGTGGGCCCAGCCTCATGGCGTAGTGGTTACGTTCAGCAGCCCTGGCTTGTAGGTTCTGATCCTGGGCACAGACCTACATGACTCATCAGCCATGCTGTGGCAGCCACCCACATACAAAATAAAGGAAGATTGGCACAGATGTTAGCTCAGGGCTAATCTTCCTCAAGCAAAAAAAGAGGAAGATTTGCAATAGATGTTAGCTCAGAGTGAATCTTCTTCAGAAAAAAAAAAAAGAATTAAAGTAATTAAAGTAAAGATTGATTGGAAATGGTTCCATGATTGAATCTGGGGATGTTCTTCAAACAATTGTCACCTTCCATTCCTGAAGAAAGCTTCAAGCTCATAATGCAACAATTTCCCCTTTCTTTCAGTTGGAATGTGGCTACGGCCTCTGGACCTTTTACTAAGCTCAAAAATTATGGGGCTCTATGTGGCCAATATGAGGAAGTGGTATACTTGGAGAAAATACCCAAATTTTGGTAGTTAGTGATCCTGTTTTATAACTTTTTGTTTGACAGTTTGAAAAGTGTTGTATAATTTTCATAGAATCAAAGAAATAAGAAACATTCAGGCTCTGTAAAAATGGAAACGGACATATATTCCTATGCCAATTTTTTTGCCTTTATCTTGCTCAAAATTCTGAGGCATAGCTACAAAACTACTTTTGGAAGTGAAATCAACAGTGTGTGCATGTGTGTGTCTCTGTGTGTGTGGTATATTAGATGGGCATGGGAGATCTCTTATAAAACCACTTCAAATGCTTTTAGATGGGATTAAGAATTGGTTGATTTGCTTTCATAGCAATTACAGAATTATTATCTAGACCATTAGTTTAAAAATTGCTTGATTATATGCCATATTCTTGAGTGAGGAGAATTAGTTATAAAAGCAAAGTCTTTGATGGTTTTTGCTGGATAAATTATTTTATGGAATATTATGTAGTTTTTATATTTGTAATATTTGCTTATCCAACTGATTTTCCAGTAAATTTAGAAATGATCTACTACAGGGAAATCCTCCCTACTAAGTCATATGAGAAAAATATCTTACAAATCATGGCTTGCTGTTTGGAATTTTTTCCCTTTGGGGCATAACATGGCTTGTTATAATAAAGCATGTGTGATGGATTTTAGGATGACACTTTATTTTCTAGAGTGGAGCTCTTTTAAAAATATCTTGGGTATTAGGTTGTCTGTAGCTATAAATGTAATATATCAATAGACTTTTCTCTCCAAGGAGTGCAAAGTTCTTATAATATGAATAAATTGATTTACCCACACTATAGCAGGTAATGGTCAAATAGAAAAAGAAGGTATAATCAGCTTTCATTTCTGGTTGCTCGAATTAACCATGAGAAATCTGATATGTAAGGGGAAAAATGAACTCCCAACATTTATATGTTGGCTTCTATCCAGTGATATGGAAGAACTTGACACACTCTTCAAATGAAAGTCCATTTTCTTGGGACATCTGACTGTGTGGTCTTGGTTATTTTAGAATTATCTACAGCCACACTAAAAGGTACAGTAAGTGGATATGTTAGGGGAATGAAATTAGCAAGGCATTTCAGATTGGCAGAATGTAATTACTTACTTGAAATTTACCCAGGACATTTGCTGTTGACACATTCAGTTGGTGCAAAGGATCTTTAATTACCCAAAGCAACTAGTTTGTGGTTTCACATCTCAGTGGAAAGAAACCAATTCCTGGAGCAAGGCATTGTAAACACCATGCAGTTCTGAAGCATTCTTTCTGATCAAAGGAAACCAGGATTACTTCTTATTAGAGAGGTCTGCTGCAAGCATGCTCAGTTATTTCTTAGAGCAGGAGTCCCCAGATAGTTTGTGAAGAGGAGCTAATTTTCCTTTCCTGGAGGCAGTGTGTAATAAAGTAAAGACAATGGGCTTTGAAACAAGACTGAGATTGTGGAAGTCCTAGGTCAACCACTTATCAACTCTTTGACCTTGGGTAGGTTATTTCATTTTCCCGTATCTAATGCCTCAAAAGGAAAATGATACCTATATCGGAGATTAATTAGGATGGGGTTAAATAAGCTAACATATGTAAAATCTAGAACAGAGCTTGTCACACGATCAGAAATCAACAAATGTCAGTTCCTATCTGCAAAGCATGGTTGGTTGTGAAGGTTATATTCTGAGTGAAATATCTCCATGTGGATCAATAAAGGGGGATTGCTGATGATTGCGCTTCCTACAAGGTGAGTTCAACGGGAAACCATGGAAATGAGTTTGGACCCCACTGTGTTGTCCCAGGAGTCATGGTAGAGAGGAAGAGGAAATAATAGTCCGTTTTGCTCTTTCTTAGCTACCTGGCTTTGGGCGAATTGCTTTATCCAATAATTAGTTGCTTCATCAGGCCGTCAAGACTAATGGTATTTTTCCTGCTTGTCTCCCAGGGGTGCATGGAAAAAACAGGTACGTGAATATCCTTTCTGTTCTAGAGAGTGAAATCCAATCATGAAGACTGTGTTTTTCTCAGAAAGAGAGGAGACGTATCCATTCCTGTATATAAATAAATATATATGGGTCAGTTATTGTGCTAGGAACCAGTGGACAAAACAGATAGGATATGCTTCTTAGTATTATGGAGCTTAGAGTCATCTCTCTAGTCTTTTCTGAGACTTGCATAGTAGATATTCATTAATTATTTTTCCAAACTGGATTGAATTGAAATCTATCTGATAAGGCTCTGAGCTCTCCTGACTGGAACACCTGTCTTAGACATTTTCTGGGACAAAGTGGTCTAAATAAATACCATCACTCATCAAGCATTTCAGGTCAATTACATATTCAGGTGTGACTATTCATTAATGGGTTTTGAATCCCAGTGAAATCCATTTTTCTCTGTTTTCTCATCATTTCATTTATTTTAGATATAATTGTGCTTTTTTATTTGCTAGCAAGATTAATCCTACTCTCATTTTGTTGTTAGTGTTTGACTCATCTTTATATTTATATATTTATTAAAGTGCTTTATGTAAACTTAATTTGTTCTTTTTTGGAAATAGGAATAAAACCAGAGAGGCGAAAACTAATGTAAGAGTTGTCTTAACAAAACCAGGATCTAAAGTGTATGATAAGCATCCACCTTGGCTGGGCAATAGCGTGTATGAACCCAGAGCCATCTGAGTTGATTACCAGACCTTCTAGTATCTCATCAGATAAGGAAAGCAACAGATAAATTTATGTTACAATGGAACTACTGTTATTAGTATTAGTCTACAATGCCCATTTCAAAGAAGTATTCGTAAGCAAAACTGATGCAACAAAACTGCCCTTTTCCCGAGTATGAGTGGGCCTTTTAAACCAGAAGGATGCCCCGATTCTCAGGTTAAAGATATCTGAAGTTGGTGTTTTAGGAAAAGTTAAAGAATAGGGAGGAATATATTGTCCTCTTGTTTCCATACCCCCTCTGATGCTTTACATGGCTGGTTGGTTGTGCAATAACACCGACTGATGCTAAACTTCATTTGCTGCTTCTGGAACCTAGCCACTTGGATCAATCACAGAAGCAATTGGATTGTGTCCTTGGACTGACTGGGGCCAGGGACCATTTTGAATGACAACTTTCCAGTTGTGCAGGAACTGTAAAACTTATCCACAGAAGGCACGGTGAAAGTTACTGTGGTCAGGGTTACGAAGGATGTTCAGTGCACCTTGAGAACATCAGGGTTGAGGAATCCTTTCTGGGTTGTACTAGGGAAGCTATACATTAGATTCCTGCAATAGCAATGGCAGGAATTAGACAATGCTTGTCTGATGACAAGAGACTGATGGTCTGCAAAGTCCACCTCAGCTGGAACTCTATTTTACCTGACATAAATAGCATCACCATGGTAACAGGTGTCTTTTACATTAAAAGTAGGAAATCTCCTTTTTAAGTGATAGATAATTAGAATTACTATCATTGTCTTAGAAAAAAACATAAAAAAAAAATATATCCTCAATAGTCTGGAAGATGGAAGACAGAAAATACACTAATGTCAAGACCTATTTTCATAACAGCTGTGCAACACTTAGGAAAGATTGTATGCTGTTGCACAAAGAACCTTCTAGACCTCTTGGTGTATATAAAAATTGTATTGGAACAGTCAATGTCATATGTCAGTCTGGGCTGTTCATTTATTCACTCATTAAAAATATTGATTATTATACACCAGGATCAATTTAGGATACATAGATGTAGGTTAGGGTTGGTGCTTTCTCTATGACGTTTTAATAAAAGTGTCATTGCAATAGGCACACACCTCCACGTGGAAAGTCCTTCTTGAATGAGGACATCTTCAGTCCCAGAGGCCAACATCATTGGCTGCTGTAATTTCTGATAAAATGATTCTTTCTAAGTGGAAAGCTATGTTTTGTTTTGTTTTCTTAAGTTTACCTGCATTCAATAGTATTAAATGTTGACAATGAAGGACAATGTTTTATATTCTCCCAAAGTATATCTGCATCTTTTCAACTTTATACTTCAGGAGTCAGATACAAATATATGTTCAATTCTAACATTCCTTTGAATCCTAGCTGTGGGGATATAGATTTTATACAGTTTATGATTGTATACTTAAGCAGTGTATACAATTGTGTATTGTGTTTCGAATCCTCCCATTGTGTTGACTGTTGGAGTCCAGAGAGAATCCATCAATAGCTTCTTTGTTTTTAATTCATCTCTTTCCCTCCACTTATTCAGTTGTCTAGTGCTCACAAAAGAAAGTGGATTATTAAGGACCAATTTGTTTTTCTGGAAACTACGTAATGGATAGCTTTAGGAAATTACAAATTGATGATTTACTGATGTCTACTTTTTAAGTAAAGTTACAATATGAGGTTTTTATTTCTATTGTTCCTGCACCCAACTCCTCAAGGTATCTGAGACTTTTCTTGCTTGCTATAAATTCTCAAGAAAATTGAAACAAAAACAGAAGCAAAAATCCAGACCAATTTCATTGGTTCTGCACACTTTTAGCCCACAGTTTTCATTTGATTACTTTGCCAATTAAGCAAATGTTTTTAGAAACTTTTATTTTTACAATTCTAATTTGCTTCTTAATTCTTCCATAAATGTCCAAAAGATGCTAATTTACCCTGATTTGGATACCAAAAGGATAGCACGCCCAAAATATAACAGAATAACATTTTTGTGTTTTATCTTCTCCCACCCTATAGAAACATTAACCCTTCTGATTTTCCCCAACAAAAACCTATATTCCCCCCAGGGATTGTCTCAAGTTCTCTCTCCAGATCAATTGTTTTCAAATCTAGGCTAATACCTAGAGGATGCCTTAAAGATTCAGATTTGCAGGACTCCAATGCAGATTTACCAAGTCTTTGAGAGTGTGGCCAAGAATTTTATTTTTCAAAGCTCCTAGGAAATTTTGATGCAGTTCATTTATGGAATGGCAATTGCCCTTGATTTCTCACTACTCATTTTTACCATTTTCCATGAGCATAAACTTGGCTGCCATTTATTCTCTTTCTATGCCCCACTCAATGGTATTCCAATGACTTCTGCTCTTCCTGATGCTCAATGTCTTTCATGAATCCTCCTCTTTCCACTCTTGGATGGGTCGTCTCACAGCTGAGGCCAGTACCTTTTTCTCATGTCCCAGTGGATGCCAGCAGTCCTTCAACGATAATTCCCTTTCCATTACTTTATTCCTGTGGGCACTTGATAACTTGTAGAAAATTCAGTGAACCATCCTCTCTCTTTATATTTTCACCATCTACTTTTTCTTCATCTGGTCACACTCTCTGGTAGAAAGAAGTAGGATCAAGAAAGAAGTTTAATAGGACACACTTGAAATTATTTCCTCCTTCAAACACTGAGTTTTCTTATCTTACCTCCAGAGATTTGAGGTGGATGGATTAAAACAAGTTGCTCCTAATGTGTTTATCCAGCCCCATGCCAGGGCACAGTGTTTGATGAAGGGAGCTTGGGCAAAATTTCAGCCTCTACTCTTCTCTTTGGGTAGATGCTCAGGTGCATTGCACAACTAGCACAACCATAATGGATGTCCAGACCTCCTGTTGCTGGTATAAATGATTTCCCAGGAGGCTACTCTGGTCTTTGTACAAAATTTACCATAGATAGGGTAACCCATCCAGACCATGATAAGGCTGTCTGAATACTGGTGACACTGCTGAGACTCCCACTGGGGCCTCTGCTGGAAATAAATAATGTGTTTCAGAGTATGTCTATTAAATGTAGTTCATATTTGTATTTTTGTAAGCATAGAAGTTACAAAAAATATTTAAACTATTTGTCTTTTTTAGGCATTTTTCAGTTGACCTCCCTACTTATCTTATGCAGAGATAAATGCCCATGAAGAACTCCTCTTTACTTTTATTATTTTGATTGTATTTTCTTTTTTTTCTTTCTTACAAATATTTTACTTTTTGTAGTTGTTACCGCACCAGGTGTGTTTTTGCCCACCACCCAGAAAGCCAAACACTGAGACGATGATATTGCATCAGAGAGAGGGTTTTAATCATAAGATAGCCATGTGAGTAAGTGAGAGAATGAGTTTCAAATGCACTTCCCTGAAAATAGGGACTCAGGGACATTTATGGGATGGGGGGGAAGGTGTTCTGAAATGTGGAGAGAGGTGATTAGAGGTGAGGAGAGGTGAGATAATTGATGATCTGTGCAAGTGTAGTCAGATTTCGTGACTCTTCACAGGACGTGTGTTCACAAAATGGCAGTGTGAATGTGATCTGAGGGTAGAGTTTTTAGCCTCTTGATGTCAAAAGGTCACTTATCTGCATGGGCCCACTTGATGAATTGTTGGTTTCAGTCAGCCTGAAGTGGACAAGGGGTTCTAATTCCTGAAAAACAGCTCACACACCCATTACCATGGTTGTCCAGGCTCCAAGAAGATGTTATCTATAGGAACCTAGTGGGAGTCAGATAGGATATTGCCTAAACAGCACAATTAACAATGGGTGGGTAAACAGCTAAAAGCTATAATCAGTAATTGCAAAAAGGAAAAAACCTGTAGTTCCTAGCTACTTAATCATGAAAGGCTAACTGTTTGTCAGTTTCAATCACTCTATTCTTTGGTCATTCCTTATTCTTAAGGGATTTGGGGTGATGACCCATCTAGCTACTTTCTGCTGAATTGGGGTGTAGATGTGGGTTAGAGGAATGAAACTGTTTAGAATATTTGGAAATATTCTCTTGTTCCTGGGTTCAGGTTGACATTTTGCTTTATTAGAATTTTGTACCTTGCTCAACAGTTTTGCAACAGCATCTAAAGGCACATTTTATAATCAAGTATTAGACCAGAAGGATAAGTATAGACAGCCCAAATTTTAGCAGTCCCTGAAAAATAGACCTAATCCCAGTGGGGACTCCATCTGATCTCCAGGTGGGGGCAGACATCTGGTCTTCGTTCCTGATAGTCTTTTGTTTTGCTGGATATGCATTAGAGACAGAGCAACGCCCTCTACCCTCATCTTTCAGTTGTCATTGATGATGGCTGTCAGCATAGACTTTCTGCCTGAGGGTCATCACATTCCTAAAGAACTCAAAAGAACAAAGTTAGCAACTTATAGCAGCTGGGAGGGGCCATAAAATATACAGAGCATGTCTGGGTTAGTTAATCAGAGGTCATTCAAAGTTACAACATGGTTTCTGGTTTCTTTTCTACAATATGGCTTCCCTGATGTCAACCTTGTGTTGAGCTGGTATCATATTTTATGTTTTTCTAGGCAAGATTTTTTTCAGCCATACTCTTTGTTCTGCTTAACACATTTCTTGTTATTTAATAGTTCTGTTTTCCCTGAAATTCTCTATGTGTATAGAGCTCTTGAGTATGACAACCTGGCATCTTAATATTTTGCCCCTCCTTCTAACATTTTGGTGGAACAGTAGTAAAATTCATAAATTATTAAATATTTAGTACCTACTTAGTCCAAAATCATGCGGTAAGCATATATATATATATATATATATTTGTATATTTACACACACATATATAATGATATTATTCTTATAATAACTCTGCAAGTTCTGGGTTATCCAAATAGGGAACATGAGTCTCAGAGAAGTTCTACCAGTCAGCAAAATGGAAAAATGTACTCTGTTCTGTTTCCCTTTTCTCCTAAATCTTTAGGACTTTTGATAAGGTGACTACTGGATTCTTTGGCCACAACTGCTTGACCAGGCCATTTTGATGGTAATTTTACACTGACAGTAGATTTCTTTGTGAGTCACTTTAATCTCTTTATTAGATATTAATGAGAGAACAGTGCCATCTCCACAAAACATTATAAGGATTAATACTCTTTCTCTTGAGCTCTGGTGAAGACAAGGTCTATACAAAAATAAAGCACAGTCACCAGCTGAAATGAATGCAGGTCTCTCAGCTCTGTCTGCACCGCAGTTTGTGACTGTTGGGCAGTAAGACTGTTTGGTAGAATGGTGTGGCAAAGGCATGCTGTTTAAGACATTCCAGAAACCTGCCTAGAGTACTTTTGAGTACAAAAGCTCTGGGAAAGTTTTGGTATAATTTCCCATGTTAAAAAAAAAAAAGAAATATGACATGTCTTTAGGCTGGCTACTCTATAATTAAAGCTGGATGAGAATTTCATTCATGCATTGAGTAAATATTTACTAAGGGTCTTACCTGTGCCGGGCCCTCTGTTAGGTATTGAGAAAAGAGGATACACAGATACTGTCCCTGTTCTTACATAGCTAACCATCTAGAGAGAGAAATGGGCAGGAAACCATCATACCGACAAGGTGAGAGAGAATGAGGTGGGGGTAGAGGAAGGGGCTGTGTGATTAGGAGCCATGTGATAAGCAAGGGGAAGTATATCCAGACGGAATAAAGCCAATGGGCAAAGACTCCAAGGGGAAAAAGGACTAGTGGGTTTGAGGGATTGAAAGCTGTGGGTATTGGCTGAAATCTAGTGAGCAAATGGCCCTCTAGCTGGGCTTATTCTCTTCTCTGTGTGATGTGGCCTGGGGGACAAGGAGCACTTTCTCATTTGTAAATGAGAACCGTTTTACAGATATTTCCTGTAATTATCCACCGACCTTGGGACCTGCTGTGGAGCTTGATTTAAACAAGCTGCTTAAGTGTTGGTGCTTTCAACCCTCTTTCTGTCCCTGACAGCTACCTCTCCGGCAAGACAGCTGCAGGTGAGCACCTTCTAATGGAGAGTATGTTGAGCCACTTTTGGTCATTTGATGTCAAGTAGGTTATGCCTTGAACCTGAAGAAGTCACTTTTCTTTTCACAGGCATCTGAACGGAGCTCTTACCGCTCCAATTTCTCTGTTAATATTCTTCTCTGGCAATGAGAAAACATTCAGCCCCTTGCTCCATCAGGAGAGTGGAGCTGCTTTTGGCTTCCTGAGAAAGTGTCCAACCACTGCCAGGCCAGAATCCCATAGTAGCTATCAGTGGAACTCTAGCACTAGGGTAATGAGGTATTTGCCAGATTTCATTTTATTGCTGGTGAGTCAATCAAGACTAGAAAAAACATCCAATTACTTGTCTAAATAGCTGACTCCATTAACACCATTCATGCTTATCTCCAGGGTGGAAGGGTGCAGCTGGGTTTTCCCTTTTGTTTTTTTTTTAGGATTTCTCTACTGTTTCTTAGTATGGCAATACTTTGAATAATAATAGATACCAAGGAGAAATGTTTATCTTCTGACTTAAGTTCAGTTTAGAAAAACAATCAGCTTAGCTCAAAACCATTTTTATTGGTAAAATGATCATTTTGCAATTCCCAGAATCTCATAGTCTTGATTTCTAAACCTGAATTGAAAATGTAGCAGGGTGCCTTTTAAAATCCCAGAGCAAAGACAGAATGGAAAAGATACGATTACAATCTCTTTTCTTTCAAAGTATAAAGCGATTTATTTTGAAAGCAAGCAGTACTTTGGTTAATAAATATTTTTATTCGTAGAGGTGTTGCCTATATAGTTTCAACTTAGTTTTTAGTTGGGCTTTGGTGGGGGAGAAGTCTTTCAAATGTCAACCTGGTGTGGATTTGATGCAAAGGGTTTTCAGCATTTTAATGTATTTGAATTCAATAGTGTCCAAATACACTGCTTCTATGTATGTATGTATGTATGTATCTGTCTGTCTATCTGTCTTGTAAACATAATCTTCAGGAGTTTGTCCTGGATATGCTCTGTTTGCCCCTCCAGACCTATTCTCCATTGCATTTACCCTGTGCTGCGGGAGGCTGACCTATCCAGATGGCATGAAAGGACTCCTTTATCCTCTGACTTCCAGTTGTTATTGTCCAATAGGAGAGACAGGAGCAGATAAAAGGGCAGGAGGAGAGGGATGTCAGTGACTGTCCTTCTGCTGTGACCTCAGTCCTCTTCCTAAGGCCATAGCTGCTGTCTGATGTGACTGACATAGACTCAACCCTTTCTCCTCTTGCCCTTGGGGGTATGGTTGGTAATGCTCTGTCTTATCATTATTTTTTGTTTTTTTCACCCTACCCACACTTTGGTTAGTGGTCTCTCCATTTAACTCTCTTCAAACTCAGTTTGAGTGTGCATATACAACACTTTAGTCCAATTTTGCATTTTGGACTTGAATTGAGACACAAATTCTACATACTTTATCTATAGGACATTTTATTCCAAATTATCTGTGATAACTAAAAGGAGAATAAGAATGACCTATAACTTAAATTTTAAAAATACTGGAACTGTCTCATTAAACTTCTTTTTATAACTCTCCCATGTGCCACTTAGTAAATAAAGTCTGTAATCAGACTCTTGTGTTACCTGTGGAGGAGTCTGGCTTTGAGCTGTTTTAAGGTTCCATAATGTTCTTGAGAGTGAAAGGAACAAAGCACAGCCTGAGGCCATGTTGGCACTCTGGTTTGTGTATAGTGTGTGTGTCTGTGTGTGTGTGTGTGTTGCGAGAGAGAGTCAGAATGTGAGGAAATGCAGAGAGGGAGGAAGGAGCCTCAGACTTTTCATCCATTAGAGGCAAAATTGTTTAGCCTTCTAACTCAGGCATACACTGAATCAGAATATGATGGCTTCTAAATTGAGGTCCCAAGACACAGGACTAAAGACAGATGAGAGAGGTGAAATGATATGCAGTCTGCTTAGGAAACCCCTGTAGTTTGGCGTCATCTAGAATTATCCTCCCTGTGGTTTAAATCTTTCTGAAATTGAGCAACTTTTATGCAGAAGTTCTTGGATTTTGGGAAAACAAACCTAGCTGAAATATATATTATATATTGTATGTGGAATGCATGAGAGTCCAATGGAGGTGGTTTCATATAACCACTAAATTGTATGAAAAGTTGCTTCCGCTACCCCAAAGAAAACAAAGTTATCCCAAATACTAACATTAAAGAAACCCAAACAACAAAAACAACTTTTATAGTAGCCAAGTTAAATTCATTCTTCACAAATATTCCCACAGAATAAACATAACATTTTCTTTAGCCCTGACCAGTTAACCAAATCCAACTTTTAAGAAAGGGGGTGTTAAATGTTTCTCCTCTGACAACGTTGTCCAAAACTGTAGTGTGGGTGGAATATTTTTGGAAGGCTTTTGGGATGTTTCTTTTTTTTTCTTCTTTCATCCCTTACTTTCCCCGAATTTTGTTTCCTTGGATACTTTAAAATCAAATCCAAATTGTCTTTCACATCATGAAGAATGATAGACACCTAGATAATTCTGGAATCATACATTTGGGTCTTAAGTGTTTCAGTCAAACAATGAAGTTGAAACAAAACATTTTATTTATTATCATTTTTTACTGGCACTGGAGCTTAGTTCTCATGAAGGCAGACATCTTCCCTGTTTGTAGTCCAAAGCTTTCGGCTTATTCTCAGAAGAGATAAAAAGGCAAAATTAACACAAACAGCCTAAACAGCTCTGCTTTAGGCTTGACGATAAGGAGAAAAATGATCCTTGTGAATGTTGGCCTCATAATTGCTAGGCTACCACAAGGATGGTGTTTTGAAAACCACTTGTCTTTATAAGATACTAGTCAGATGACAATAGTTTCATTGCTAATAGCTATGATACAAATGCAAATAGAAGCCTGGGTAGCCCATTAACTAAGCGATAGCCCATAGTGTCAATTTGCCTGGGTTAAAATCTCAACTCTGACACTCACTAGCTCTGTGACTTTGGGTGAACTATATAAGCTCCTTGTGCTTAAGTTTCTTTCATCCATAAAATGAGAATAAAGATAGTATCTATCTCGTCAGGCTATGGTGAATATTACATGAGTTAATATTTCAAAAATATTTAATGCTCGTATGTAATGTGTCTTAAAGTGTTATCTCCTGTTTTTAATAGATCGTAAAGACTCGGGCTTTTTCCCATTGTAGACTTACTCATTTCCCTTTGCTACTTTTTTAACCATCACCTCCATGAAAACAAGGGCTTTTTACGCTTTTTTACTTCCTGAGGGCTAAGCACTGTATTAACTACTTTACTTTCATTAGCTCATTTTATCCTTACAGTGAATTTAGGAGGCAGATGGAAAATGGAAACCAGGTAGTAACCACTGCAGTTTGGTGACTCCTCTAGAATATTCCATGTAGCTTCATTGAGTGTATTTTCATGAATAGTGTAGCAATCAAATAGACCACTTAAGACTATTTGATTTGCATTATTTAATTAAAATACTACAGGATTTGTTATTGGTTGATAACCATCCTCTTCATCTCTACCTTGCAAAGACCTAGCAAACTTTGAGGTTTGGAATAGGAGCTAGGGGTTCTCATTAAGAATTAGCATTTTCTACTCACTATTGTAATATTGCCAATTTCTGCAAAATGATAACTAGAAATAACTAGAAATTTTCTTTCAATTAAAAAAATTGAGTTCATTCCGATTATTGCCATGACCCTATCATTTGAAACCTTATTTCTCCCAACTCTTCTTTCTGCTGGCTACAAAATAGCCTCAGTATAACTTGGACTGCCTCATGGTGATACACACTGAGGATTGGAGAATGTTGTGGGGAATCTGAGTTTTAAGAAAGTAAGATCATTATCAATTACTATTAATTGAGAGTCCACAAATTGTGAGGAATTCTGGCAGGTACTCAGAGTTTAAAGATAAATTCTAAAATTTTAGTTTCTACTTCCCCTCCAACCCCTCCACCCCTATTACATTCGCTAAACTTTGGTGATTGTGATTTTTAATGATTATTTCTAATGCATTTAAGACATCTTGAAGACTTGGTAGCCCATTAAAAATAGCAAGACATGAACCCTTAGATAGACTCCTGACTCAAAAATGTTTTAATATGCACTATTCATCTCCTCAAGCTGCCAGTTCCTCAATCCTTTTTCCTTTTTCCATTTTTCTTTTTCTTTTTTTTTTTTACTTTATGCATTGATTTACTAGAAATGAAAACGTCTACATTAGTATGATTCTACGTTTGCACATCTGGCATATTCCAATCTTATGAAAGTAAATTTGTAAATATATCATGCTTAAATGTAATGTTTTAGCATTCTTTCATACGGAAATCTAATTCAAATATACTGGAAAAAATTCTCATTTTGATTAATTTGTGGTAATATCAACCTCCAAATAAACACCGGGTGCTCTCTCCTAGCATTTTTTTTCAGCTTTCAGAATTTGCTTTTATGGTACCTATTATTTCCAGATGACAGGACATGGTGCTGAAAAGTATGGGAAAATATGGTTAGACTAATGGGTTTCCTGCCGACTAAATCATTCTGAATCATTTAATGCGGCTTCTATATTATCTCACTGTTGATTAAAGCAGAGGCAAATTACAGTACTGGAATCTCTTTAAGAGAAATTATTTGATGAACTGGTTCTCAAAGAGGTGGGGAAATGTGATATGGCTGCGTGCTTAAGGTACATCATTTTCAAGCAATGCGTTTCTGAGATACAGTTAGGAGCACTGAATTTATATTCCCGATGGAGATGTCACTCTGATCATGGCACATGTATGTCAAGATGCTATCTAAGCTGAAGAATGTTTTTAAACTTTAATTTATAAACCTCCAAAGCCCCTTCATAGATGAAACTTAGAAACCTGAATACCTTGGCTGGTTTTCTGCATACAGGAAATTAAAAATGGCTTCTTATAAAAGAAGGATGTCAGAGGAGAACAGGAAAAAAAGAAAGGAAATGTGTCAGAGTTGATTAATTATTAGAGTTAAAAATATACCCATTATAAATGGTAGTGGAGCAGTGATTTAAAAATGCATTTTAAATGACGGCGGCTTTATGATTTGGATGTCATTTGCTCAACACAGAGATCCTAATGTTGATTGATGGGCTTATAGATGTCTTCCTTGGGATTTGGCAGACGAAACTGATGTCTATGCATTAAATCAAATGCTTCCACATTTTTTGGTTCTATTATAACACTCAAAACATCATTCACAATGATCTGAAAGACTCACATCCTGGGGTTGTGACAAATGAAACCCACTTATCTCATCCAGATTATATGACTATTTTCCAAACCCTTTCTTACTATCTTGTCTTCTGAAGCTATGCCATGATAATTTCAGACATTTCTTTTTCTGTTTTTTATGTATTGATATTTTCCCCTACATATTTTGGCATTTGATTCATCTTCCTTGAATTGCCATCAGCTTAGCATTGGCAATTTTTTTGGTGCCTCGTGCATTTTACAGAATAAAGATAAAACCTGCTTATACTCCCCTCTGCTATGGTGACATGGTTGATGCTAAAGAAAAATTCAGAAAAGGCATTTGGAGAAAACCATTTAAGCATAAGGATAAGGAATAAAGAATACAGGCTATAAAGGATAAAATTTATATAACTCACTTTCAAAATGATGCTGGGGCCAAAGAGCCAACATGAAGTTTGGGATCACTATCACTGATTTTTTTTTTATATATAAAACAAGAAAATGACAAGAAAAAAAATGCTGTTTCTAGTTTTTATCCTCCTGAAATCAATTCAATCCAGGCTAAATGTAGACATAATTTGATTTTGCAGTGTGAGGGTAGATTCTTGCACTTCTTGAGTAGTAGTGCAATATGGATGGGCATTGTAGGAAGCTAAATTTGAAGATTATCTCTGTAATAATCTGTTTACCACATCTGGGTAGCCTGAGTCAATTTAACTTTCATAAATGCAATACTTATAATGCTTGTGTAGTTTATTTGCCTTCAGATTTGAGACCTTTGGAAAGGAAAGATTATGTCTTATTCTTCTTTACAATTCCACTTCTTAGCAAAGCACCTGGCATATAGGATATGTCTGATAAATATCTGATGAATTTAGCTGGACAGGAGGCAGGTTATGAAGCAGATGTTCTACCTCAATATAAACCAATAACTTCTTTATTTTGGTTATTCATTCATTTGTTCACCCAATATATATTAAGTGACTACTGTGACAATCCATCTAAAATATATTTGAGTGAATAAATATATATATCTTAGGCTAATGATGCACAAGGAGGCATAATTTTTTAATGGACTATGGGAAAAATCTTTTACTATGACTTAGACAATTAGAATTGAAGACATGATGTTGAGGAGACACACAGATGAACAGGATTTTCTTTAATGCTTAAGTGTCTCCGTTAAAATTAAACTATGATATAACCATTAAGTGGAAGAGGGGTCAGCAATCTACAAGCAGTGAGTCAAATCTGGCCTGCTGCTCATGTTTATACATAAAGTTTTATTAAGACTCAGCTATGTTCTTTCATTTACCTATTGTCAATAGCTGCTTTCATGAGGCAGAATTGCATTCCTGAAGCAGAGACCAGTTGACTTGCGAAGCCTAAAATGTCTAACCCTTTAGTAAAAGAGTTTTTCAATTCCTAAACCAGAATATACTTGGTAGTAATCTTTGTAAAGGTGTTATCTAAATTTTAGATAGCTACTTAGGAGACGGAATTACATAAACAATTCACTCAACCTCTCTGAGCCTCTGTGCCCTCATCTGGAAATTGAGGACTTGCTTATTTATTGTAGGTAAAGTGCTAGGGAAATTGTAGTCCTCTGATCTCATTCTCAATCTAATGCCTATGTGGAGTTAGACTTTAGTGAATAATCTTGAATGAAAACACCCAATAGAATTAGGACATCTGACCAAATGGCAAGCAATCTTTTAGATTAAGCAGAAACTTTTCTAAAGATTTTTACAGGCTTGTCCTTGAATTTGAACATTAATTTAAAAATACTCCATAAACAAGAAACATTTCAGAGAGTGGAGACTCCCTCCTTCGTGAGCATCATTGCTAGTGGCTTTAATACTAATAATCACTACCATTTGGGGCCTTGGGATGTACAAGACATGATGCTGAGGGCTTCACAAATATTATGGCATTTAATCCTCAGGATGACCCTATGAGGAAGGTATTTTTATTTGATTTCAGATAAAGACCCTGGGGCTTGGGGAAAAACTGAATGCTTTGTTCAAAATGACTCAACTAGGGAGTGGGGAAACAAGAATTTGAAATCAGATCTACCCTGAAAGGTAAGCCTTTAGCCAATACCCTATCTTGCTTCCTGATGCTGTCCCTGAAGCCTACTCTTTCTTGCCTCTCCATTGTTGACATCTTCACTCTTGTTACTGCGTTTTACCTTTAGACTTCAGGACAAGATCAGGGCATAGGTAGAAAAATATATGATCTTACAGGTTTCGCCAGGAAGGAAAAGGGAATTCCATTTTTCCATAGATTCATGCTAGCCAAAGATAGTTTTAAAGCACACCTTGAAAACCCTTTATTATTTAGTTGATAATTAAGATGAAATGCAGTGAAACACTGATAATAATGCACCCAGCAATAACCAAAAATCAGAAATTACATGACGGATGATTGACTCTTAGTGCCTCAAAACTTCCAGCCAGGTAACTACAGAGATTCAGCTGATCATTTCACTAACCTTGGTATAAGATGACTCGCATTTTATACCTTTGAATTTTCATCTCTGTTTATAGAGTTTTGGTAGAGTTTTACTGTGCTATGTGAAGCAATACCTCTTCCATTTGACTAGTGTGTAGTTTCATCAGTCACACTGTTCAGACAAGTACGTGAGACCCAAACTATAGCATAGTTTGACAAGTTGGACTAGAAAGGCATGGAAATTTTGGTGACAGATATATATTATTGCATTCAAAGTATTATAGGGACATAGTGGTCGAACTGTTGGATTCTCTGTTGGCTGCTTCCCAATGAGAAGGTCGGGAGGTAATATTTCCTCACTTGTCTCAGATTTTCCCTTCTGTGGAAACTTCTGCCAACTGATATTAACATCTCTAGGGTTAGTGTAGCTTTTTCCTAAAAGAATATGAGTATAGCAGGAGGTTTTAAATATTTCTAGTTAGACACTGATAATGGACTGAATGTGTCCCCTCCAAATTCATATGAAGTCCTAACTCCCGATGTAACTGTATTTGGAGACAGAGCCTATAAGGAGGAAGTAATTAAGGTTAAGTGAATTTGTAAAGGTGGGGCCTTAATCTGATAGGACTGGTGTCCCTGTAAAAAGAAGAGGAGAAACCAGAGCTCTCTCTTTCTGTGCATTGCAGAGGAAAGGCCATGTGAGGATGCAGCAAGAAGGGGACTGTCTACAAGCCAGGAAGTGAGCTCTCACCAGAAACCAAAGATGCCTGCACCTCGAGCTGACATTTCTAGCCTCCAGAATGGTGAGAAAATAGATTTCTATAGTTTTAGCCGCCCAGTCTTTGGTATTTTGTTATGGCAGCCTGAGTTGACTAATAAATCATCTGTTGTAAACAGGAAGCTAAATTCTGGCAATTCCATTGCCAATGCCACTTAAATTAGAACTTTTTTCAGTATAGGGCATGTTGTTTGTTATATAAGAGATTATTGTTGAAAAATTCCTTTCTCATAAGAGAAATGTTCTGTTAAAAGTTTTTGTAGAAGCAATATATTAAAGAATTTTCTTTGCATCCCCCTTATAAATGGCAGTGTTTGACCCTTTGAAAGGTTTTTTGAGATCTGATTTCTCACTATAGGCATGTTTAGTTACTAAAGACCTGATGTTTCAAAGAGACTAAATATCCAAATACATACCATATATATAACATCCTATAGTTCTGCTTTTTAATGAAAAATACTTTTCATTAGACTTATGTTAAAATTTCCTTTTCTTTTTCTTCTTTTTTTAATTAGTTTTTTTGGTTAATATTTAATTTCAAAGGAAAAATTCTATTGCTAGGAGACGCACCTGGTAAATATTTGACAACCATTTTAACTTTGGGATTGTTGTTACAAAATCTTTACCTACTGTCTCCATTGCTGACCAATATTGACCGGGATTTCTCTCAAATTTTCTACTATTCTAATAGATTTCTCATTCCTACTTTGGCTTTCCTTAGTAGAATGGACTGTTAGTATGAAGCAGTTGAACTAGTCAGCTATTTTGATCATTACTGTTTCTTTTGAAAGATTATAGTTAATATTTTAAGAATTAGACAGAGGAGACTTAGCAACCAAAACAGCACTGGACTCAATAGTAACTCAGTGGTGAATGTGGTCAGAGGACGTGGAATTTGGTGATTTCAGGAGAGGATGATTTGGAGTTGGGGTTTAGTTTCAGATTTAGTTTCCACTTTTTAAACTTGGTGGAGATTTTCAGGTCCACATAACATAAGGGCTTTCTTGTATAACTCAGGATCATCTGAGTTTGGTTCTGGCAGGCTGTTCCCTTTGGACCTGAACAGAGTGAAATTTAAGTGTTGAATTCATCGTTTACATATACATTTCCCTTCAATCTTTTGTGGTCTCTATGTTTAAGGAAAATAGACATCTCTTTGTTTAAGGAAAATAGCTTATATTTTAAATATTTTTATGTGGTGTATAAATGTAGCCTATTTTTATTTTTCACATATTTTGGAAATATCTCAAAGTATCATATGTCAGCCATCATAAGGACATGTGATGATTTTAAGATGTTTTTCTAATGTATTATAAAATACTTTTATATTTTTGTCTTTAATACATCTGAAGAGCATAGATCATTGATGATCATGAGGAACAACACTGGAAGATTCTGAAAACTAAATTATCAAGAAAGATTATGTAATGTTCAAGGATCTTCACACCCTGCCCTTGGTTTGCCATTGGATTTATCTCAGGATGCTCTATTTGGGTGCACCATTCATAATCACAACTAAAGACTTTCTGTCTCAGTGGGATGCACTGCATTTGAATGCCTCCTTGCCTTACTTAATACCCTTTCCTCTGCTAGGAATGCCAACCCAACTCGTTTCATCTCATCTGCCATTTTTCATTTGACCAATTCCAATTTGCCCTTTTAAACATTCTTAAAGGATCCATGCAGCCTTCTCTGACCCTTCCATGCAGAATTAATCGTCCTGCCACAACACCAAATACATCTTTTATTATGAATTATTTACTTATCCATCTCTTCCGTTAGTGAAAGTATTCTTCAAAGGCAAGGACTATGTTTATTCACTTCGTATTTCATCTTATGGCCTTTGTGCTGAGCCTGGCATATAGTAAACAATGCATAAATATTTGGTCACTAGATTTGAAGTCCTGGATTTGCTAATTCTACATTCTAACTTTGAAAGTTTGTAAAACACACATATATCACATATATGGTAGGGTTGTTTTAGGGAGAATAATTGAATTAAAAAAAACCCTCACTCTCTGGTATGATATTATAATTTGTTAAAATAATAAAATAAAAAGTAAATATACTAATATATTTCTGCCTAACTAGATGACTCTTGTTTTGACCAAAGAAACTTGAGTGGAAGTAACACATGTTACTTCTTGGTGAAGGCCTTTAAGAGCTGCTGTGTGATTTGCCATGTGCCCTTTCCACTGTAATGGAAATGTGTGATGTAGCAGATGATAGAGTCCATTAGCTTGCATCTCTTATTGAAGACCATCAGAGCAGAGCCAAAGTGGACATGTAATCTGAGAAAGAAAGAAATTTTTGTCGTTTTAGGCTATTGAGATTTAAGGTTTATTACCACAGCCGAAATGAGTTTATTCTGACTGATACAATTCAATAATAATTTGTGGAATAGACATTATCATAAATGAGAAGTGAAAAGGCTATTATCCAAAACAGAGAATACAGACAAGAACTTTTATTAATCCAGATATTTTCCATTTTTAATTTGTTGGGATATTATTAAAAACATGTAATGTTAGATTTTGTACTTCAGAGATTGGAACAACATTCCACTAAGGACAGACTATACTTTGTTATATCTTTGCCAGCCATCAAACCTTTACTTGAGTATTTACTATACTATACGAAGTAGGATATGCCACTACAGAAGGCTCATCTTTAAAGTTTTTTGCATTTTATGTATCCCTTTATCCTATATACTAATTATATAGCATTGCTACATGGAAAATAATTTCTCTTTATTTATGTTTATGTCTCTACAAAAGCATTTGTCTGTTTTATTTTAACTTATCAAGTTATTTATTCATTTATCTTTTCATTCATTGCCTTACTAATTCATTCAACAATCACTTTTGAATGCCTAGTATATGTATTATGTTTGGTGCTGGAGTCAAGTGTGAGTGTGTGTGTGTGTGTGTGTTGGTATTTGTGAGAGGTGTACTAGTTGATGGGTACTGAGATAACATTACATTGTCCCTATCCTGAAGGACTTTGTAGTCTAGTGTAGTGTGTAATGACAACAGCTTTCAAACACTGGAATCACCAAATTGTAGTGGTAGGTCAACATTTTCCGGTTGAATAATAGTCATTTGGACTCTAAGTGGTGACATCTTCAAGCTTGTGAAATTTAACTGGAAAAGAACAACTGTCTAAAAAGAATGTGCTCTTTTACTCAGTGAGCATGAAGGGTAATTGTAAAGACATGGATGGATCACATTACCTGGAAAGTCTCTCAGAATGGGCAACACAATCCTTAGAGGAGTAAATATTACTTAATAATACTTGAAGAGGAGTTTTTCCCAAAACAGTCCAGACCAAGAGATAACTTCCTTCTTTGATGAAGTAAAAAACATCTACATGAGTCACTCCTTAACCTCTTTCCATTTGGCATCTACTTCCACTGAGCGGCCATAACTTCTTGTTCAGGGATCTCTAAGATCTCCTAAACATAGACCACCGGATTACCTTCCATATTACAACATTGTGATACTGTTGGTTACAACATATGTCTTGAAATTCCTCTGGCTTCCCTCTTTTGATTTCTTCCTCATTATCATTCATGGAAAGTTTTCCAAAATATTAGCATTTGGTCTCTTTCTCTTTTCTGTACTTGTCCTCTTACTTGGTGATACATTTCCTCATAGGACCATATCTCTTATCATCATATAAATGACTCAAATAAATATCTACATTAATGATTTTTTTCCCAACTACTGTTCCTATGTTTACAATTAAGTGGTGGATGGATCCTCTTAGACATTATTTAAATATTTCAAAATTAAACATTTCAAAGGTGAAATCCTTGTTGCTTCTTTCTCTCACAAAACAATCAATTTCTTCAGACTACAAACCTTCAAATTATTTCCTCATGGTTAAGACTGCAATATGTTATTAGACAAACCTGCATTCACATGTCAACTTTACTCTAAAAGCTATGAGACCTTGAATGGTTTACTAACATCTGTAAGCATCCACTTTCTCATTTGTAAACTGAAATAGTAATAGCCACTTCTTCACCAGGATATTTATATAAAATAGTCAGTGTATGTAGAATGCATTCTTTAGAGTTGAGTACAGGATAAGTGCTAAACAATGGTAGTTTATTTTGTTAATATTTAATATTAATCTTCAGGTTTATTTTATTTTATTTATTTATTTTGCTGAAGAAGATTAGCCCTGAGCTAATATCTGTTGCCAATCCTCCTCTTTTCTTTTTTTGCTTGAGGAAGCCTAGCCTGAGCTAACATCTGTGCCAACATTCCTCCACTTTATATGTGGGTCACCACCACAGCATGGCTGACAGGTGGTATAGATCTGCACCTGGGATCTAAACCCGCAAACCTGGGCTTCTGAAGCAGTGCTTGCTGAACTTAATCACTACTCCATGGGACCAGCCTCTAATCCTCATGTTTAAAATAAGAAACTAAGTATGGTTACTTTTTTATGCTTAAAAAAGTTCTTGCATTAATTTATTTTTCATTCCCTCTTAACCACTTTCATTTACAGTCTTGTTACTTCTCTTGCTTGTGTGTTATGAAGGAGTGGGCATTTGATTTAGGCTTTGACACATGGGCACCAACTAGGTGAGAAAAAGCATTGAGGCAAGAAAATGAGCATTGTCTCCAAAAGCAAAGACTTGAGCTCCTCTGGGCATGGAGTTCATGTGGAGGAAGTGTGTGGCAGTAGAGTTTGAAATGGCTTTATTGTGTGGAAAGCATTGTGTACTTTCCTAGGACTACTTCACTGGGAGTGAGGGACAGGAAAGATGTTTGAATTAAGGAGGGACCTTCCTAAATCTGTGCTTCAGGAGTGTACATCTGACATCAGAATGTGACCGAAAGGAATGGAGATGCATTGGGGACAAGGGCATGAGTTAGGAGATTACTGGAATCATGCAGGTCAGCAATAATATTTTCACAGTCATGAAAAAAATTTCAGAAAGCAATGCAGCAAGTCAGGAGGAGACAGACTCTATTTCAGAGATTGGACTCTAATCCCTCAGGAAATGAAAAGGAAAGAGGAAATTGAGAGAATCTGGATTATAGAAAAGTTATCAAAAGCAGAAATTTTGTTGTGGAAGCACATGGCAGGAGTCTAGTTGCTGGAATAGAATTACCATGTGAGCTAACAGACTGAGGAAAAAGGCAGGAACTTAAGTCGTTAGAAAAGTATGTTCATGAAACTTTCAATATTTATGCAGAATTTCCTTACATACATGTGTGCATGTGACATTTTCCTGGGGACACTGCCCACAGCATTTATCACCTTCACAAGAAGCCCATGAAGAGAAATAGTTAAGATTTACTACATTAGACTGTAAGCTCTACAATGACTGAGACCATGCTATTCTGGTGTGGCATTCTATCTCTGGTGCCTGGCCTATATGAGTGTTCTAGTAAAGGATGACTGATTTAATGAATGGATGAATAAATGAACATAAGTCTTACCTCTTGATGCTTTCTTTGAGCTAAGACCCTGGAACAGACTGTACACTTTTGTCATGTGTAATGAATAGGCAGTTCTGAGACCATCTCCAGGAGACTGATGGGGAGTATCTGAGCCAATGTTGCCAATGTTGCCAATGTTTCCACTTCAGGAGTAAATGGGCTGGCACTGTAGCCCTACTGTGCTCAGTCATTGGCTGGGAGCAGCCCAGGGGAAGTGTTGCCTCACAGTGAATGAAGTACACAGAGCTATACTCTGTGTACACCTTATCGTTCACAGGTATTATTCTTAATACATCCAAAAGGGCCGTAGCTGAAAGCTGCCATTCTTCTTGAAGCAGGTTCTATTGAAGGCAGTTCTGAGAGCACATATCCATTGGCTGCTATACTTTTGTATTCTGGATTTTTTGCAGATCAGATTTGAAATATGAACTTTCCACTGTGTTTCTGCTGGATGGAAACCAGAATTTCAGTACTGTCTATGTGAATAGCAGTCTCACAGCAATTATTTGGATCAAGAATGCTTGTATGACTGTAATACTTGCACAAAGCAGGCTGGGGAAAAAACCAAAGTTGTCTGTTTATTATGGGGTATAGTTTTTTGAGGAGGCAATGAATAAGACTGGCCACCTCATAAGTGTCTGAACATATGGTTATTTGCTTTCTGCTAGATTCCAAAAAGTCTGAAATGACGCAAAAAATAGTATTCCAATTTAAAGAGGGCCTTAATCTTGGAGACAACAAACCAACATTTAAGTACTGACTAAGACTATATAGTCTGTGATCGTGGGAACTGCTTTCTGCCTTCAGTTTCCTTTGGCAACATTCTGAACACAAAAATGTAAAGTGCATTTTGAACCTATTTAACATATAGTATTTACAAGAAAGGCTTAACTCACAAAAGTCACCTGTCAGCTTCTTTGAGTCAGATAGATATGTACTTTCATAGGACTTTGGAGTGGAAAGTAAGCTGAGAGATCCTTCAATGCAGGCCCGTGGGCGATTAAAGACCATTTTTCTCATTTAGAAGTAGCTCTTTTCTGCTACATATTCTGACAACCAAAGCTGTTGACCTCTCCCTCCTACTCCTTTTAAACTCTTCCACATTCCTAGGTACTGGAACATAGAATGTAGGAGAGGCCGTTCCATTTTGTAAAAGTTGATTTGGATAGTTTTAATATAGAGATAAAGCAAACAAAAAGTAGAAAAGGGAATCGGGGAAATGAAAATAGAAGCCAGATCCCTTGACTACCAATTCTGAGTTTTTTTCCACCATGCATTCACAAACAAAGTCAAACTTAATAAGGCAAGAGCATATGCCAAGGACAAGAGAAGGAATGATTGCATAATGGTAAACTTGTGGGTCTGTTCTGAACTTTCCTAATGAGTTCACAAGGAAGCCAAGAACTCAAGTATTGCTTCAAAATCATATTTGAAGCAGAATGAGCTAGAACTTAGCAAAATGAGCATCATCTATCCATTTACTACAAGGGAAATATTACAGCAAGGTTTCCAATTAATTGCGTTTTTCTTCAATGAGTCTGTAAAAGTGTATGTAGTTCATAACCTGTGAATGCATCAATCTTCATAGGCCTTGTATTCCTAGCAAATATCAGTAATGCTTTGGTAGCCACAGATACTATTTTCTTCTTTTGCCTTTTACGTAGTAGATGTACCATATTTTACCTAGAAGTAAGTTATTGTCTCAAATAAAATAGGCATACATGCATATGAAACAAATTTAGTTAAAAGAGTCTGGGATGGGGTGGAGTTATAGGGAGGTGCCTCTGCTTAGGAGCTCATTTGCATTTAAACAATTGTTTCATGCAAATATTTCTCCTTAATCGAAGCTAACAGTCTTGTGGGTCTGGTTTGGACCTTGCTGGATAAAATAATGTGTTTAAGGGAACATCAACCTCATTTGGTCATCGACACAAAAGGAGTATTGGACAGCCTTTCTCTTGACCTTCTACCAATAATCCAAGTGGTCACTTGAGAAAAAGAGTACCCAATTGCCAGTACTAATTATTCTGCCTTTTTCCTCCACTTAAGATGATGAGTCTTTCCTTTCTACTGAAACGTAGAACTACTGCTCTTTTAAGTAGATTCTGGTTGGTACCCAGTTGCTGAGTGGAGAAAGAGGCGTAGGACAATCTAATCATCTGTCAAAACCTCAAACAAAACAAATTCACTTTTTTTTCTCATAGCAGAACATAAACCCTGGTAATTTCAAAATCTGTATGCAGTGGATTAGGAAATCCTATGTATTTATCTCAGTATAACACACTGACTTATTTATCTCATATCTCTTGGCAGTTTCAAATAACCCACTTCTGGAAATACCACTTTCATCTATAAGCACATATTTAGATTACAATTTTTTGAAGGGATACTAAAGATAAGAATATTTTTTAAATATCTGTTTTATATTAAAGTCAAACACTATTATAATAAAGACAAACTTTATTTTTGTTATTGTTCCATGATATTAAGCTCTTTTTAGTATGAAAATGTGAAAAATGGCTTGCTTCATTGTGTAAGAAGTCAGGAGTATTCTAGCAAACTGTTTGTGTCATTACAATCAGGATTTCTTGTAAATCTTATTTGTAGAGATAAAGAGGCAATATCTGCCATATTTGTATATATATTTTTGGAAAGGCATTGAAATTATATAAAAGAAGTAACATAGAAATCTTATTTGAAATAATGTATTCTTTTTTATGTGTGAATTTATTAAATTCAACATAATACATTGCTGAGGAAAGAATATCAGTAACATTGAAAATCACAATATTTGCTACAATGACCACAACTATATCTAGCATTATTTCCCAGGCTGGTTTGAAACATTTTATATGTGTTATCTCATTTAACCTTCAGGACCACCCTATGAGGTAGGTTTCATCACCTTCATTTTATATGAAAGAAAATTGAAGTTTGATTAAGCATGGCACCCTAAGTCATAAAATTAGCCAATGATTGGAACACAGGATGTCCAACCACAAGGTTTCTAGTCTTTTTATGATTCCTGCTGCTTCCATGATACTGCATTCTTTTCATAAGACCTGAGCATTTTGTGTCCACATCTTATTTAATGGCCCAATTGAAATAGTGCCAAGAATGTGGACTTTGGATTCACATAGACTTGACTTCCAATTCTTCCTTTTCCTCTTACCTTCTGTGTGATTTGATAGGATCACAAATTCTCCAAGTCTTATTTTCCTAAGTTCTCTGAGTCTTCTTTTCTCAACTGTAAATAAAAACAGTTATGTAAATATCAGAAGATTGTTGTAAATATTAAATGAAATAATATGTGATGACCTCTTAATATAGTGTCTAGAACCTAAATATTATTGAAAGAGAGTGATTGTTACTTTAAATACTAATCCAAAGCTTTTTAATTTTCCAAAGATTCTTCAATTAATTTGAGTCCTCAATGACTTCTTATATTCTTTACTAAAAAGCCATAATACTGGACTTTACTGTGTATTTTACTTTACTTTACTTTACTATGAAGCCATAATGGTGGACTCAAAATACTAAGGAAGTTTGGGAGGATGTTATGCACGAATGAGATAAGGGATTTGTCGGGGTAAGTTAGTCTTTGCTGGTCCAGTGTCATGGGTTGTATTGTGTGTCCTCCTCACCCCCAAATTTGTATGTTGAGGCCATAACCTTACCTCAGAATGTGACCTTATTTGGAAAGAGGGTGGTTGTAGATACCATTAACTATGATGATGTCATTAGGGTAGGCTCTAATATAACATGACTGGTGGTGTCTTTATAAAAAGGGAAATTTCAACATAGGGAGATACCATGTGAAGAGACAACAGGGAGAATATGGCCATCTGCAAACCAAGGAGAGAAGCCTGGAACAGACCCTTATTTCACAGCTCTCAGAAGGAACCAATCCTACTGACACCTTGATTTTGGAGTTCTAGCCTCCAGAACCACAAGACAATAAATTTCTGTAGTTTAAACAACATGTTTTGTGAGACTGTTAATGGCAGCCCTAGCAAATGAATACGTCCAGAATCTACTCCTTCTTCATGTGATGATAGTACCTTCTGGAAGTGACCTCTTCCTTACCATCAGTTTATGTGGTTCAGGTGAGGCTGGCTCTATCCCAGCTCTATCCATGAGCACATGAACCTAGACTGGCTTATTATGGGATCCCAAATCTTTGGTCACTTTTTCTGATATGATGATTGACATATAACCCAAATGAGATATAAGTCCAAGATTTTTGTCGGGACCTGCTATAAAAGATAATTCAACTTGTATTGTTATAGCTCATGAGTCAGCAAATTTTTTTTCTGTAAAGAGCCAGATAATAAATATTTTAGCCTTTGTGAGTCATATGGTCTCTATTGTAACTACTCAATCTGCCTTTGTAGTGCAAAAGCAGCCATAGCCAATATATAAGCATATAAGCCTGGCTGTGTTCCAATACATTTTATTTATAAAAACAGGTGTCGGACCAGGTTTGGCCCATGGACTGTAGTTTGCTTACCTCTGCTATACATAGTAAAGCATTAGCCTGATTACCAAATAGGATAGTATCTTCAAAGAAATCCAGCACAGGGAAAAGTAGAGCTGGGAGACAGAAAGAGACAGAATCTTAAAGGCATTGTGCCAGAGTAAAGCAAGAACATGAACATTTAGTTTCATGACCCAAATAGTTTTCTCTTATATTTAAACCAATCTGAACTGGTGGTAGTATCTTTCCACAAAAGGAGTTCTAATACATTAGATAAAACTTCCCATGCAGTACCAATACATAGGGAGAACTCAATATTAGTCTTCTCTCCTATCTGATGGCAACTAGGGGATACTTAAGATACTACTTTCTTTTTTAAGGAATAGTGTATGCAGGAGTAAAATATTACAGGTGAACAGAATGGATGAAGTAAAGTAAAAACGGTTATGCAACTTCATACTTTTCACTTTCTCCCTTCTCAATTGCCCAAACTGACTCGTTCTGAAGATTTTCCACCTTGATCATAACTGATTTGTGTGTCCTTCATAAAAAGAAGAGATAACTAAAGAGATAACTAAATGCCTTAACGTTGTACTCTTGGCTTTCCTGTTACTCACTTTATGGTTCAAAAGAAGGAATTTATCAATGTTGTTCTCTTTGTGGCTACAGTGTTCTCAGAGCTGAAGTGGGATTTATGTAAAGACATTGATCTTTGCAGGAGAAAATAAATATATGCAGAGCAGAATAACTAGGAAGGAGTGGTTATTTTAAAAAGTCATAGACCCAGGAAGGGACACAGCAGATTTTTAGATGATATTGAAAATTAAAAAGGCCAATTTCACTTGGTTAAAAAAGAATCTACTTTTAATCACGACAGAACCTGTTTAGTGCTTAGCAGACCTAGTTTATATTTTCTGACATCCAAGGATGAGTGATCTCCATTGCAAATAGAGAACCAATGAACTCTTGAGATAGACTCAACATATGTCTTCCTTATTGAAGGTGGAAAGGTATTAGTGACTAATTGGAGAATATTTTTAATTTTTCTTTTTAGTTTTGGGAGCACTGTAGCTTTTATTTAATTATTCTTATTTCAATAGAATTTTGATTAAAATAAACAGATTAGATTGTGATGGAAATATCTTTTCAGGTTGACCTATTGACTGAGCCCTGTTCATTAATTCAGTTATTCAGTCAGTCTTGTGTGAATATAAAAAATATTTATGAAGTCCTTGTTGAATGTACAGGATTCCTTGCTATCATAGTTGTATGTGTATTCTTAGTTCTTATAATGATATCTTTATTGCCAGGAGCAATTCAATTAAATAGATGTTCAAAAAAAATTTTGGATGTGTAAACAAATGCAATTATTTTTCTGAATATATGATATGAACTTCTTATCTAGCTGGGGAGATAAACCCTACATACTTGAGGAAATCATATGTTTGCAAGGATGAATGCCTTGCAAATAATTAATTGCTGCAATGAATGATAGTAATAAAAGAACTTAGGAAATGATGGTTCAACTGTGATGATTGAAATGATAGTGGAATAGGTAGCCAAAGAGTTTGGAACGAGTAGTGGTCTTGAACTAGATTCTGAACAATGAATGATAAGGATTTAATTGAAAGAGAGGAGAAAGAAAGACATTCCAGGTGAGAGAATTGGCGTGAGCAAATGTGGAATCAGAAATAATCAAGTCAATTTTGGGGGTGATGAGTGGGGAGACCAACTTATGCTGGGGAAGGTAGGTGGGTGTTAGTATTGGTAGAGTGGTATTTAGTAAGATTTCTTGTAAAAGTGAGATTATTGGAGAGGGCTTTGCCTGTAAGGATTTACTTTATTGGCAGGGAAGAAACTACCAGTCTAAGCCCCTTTGGGGCAGGCTCTGCACCAGAAGGAATTAGAAAAATAGAGAATTAGGAAAAGACATACTCTCTGGTGACTCAAGTCTTCTGGATGCACTGTTGGTAGTAGTGTCTAGGATGTATTTCAACTTCTTCCTCCCAGGCAGTTACCTTTATACAGTGCATTGAGGCTGTGGTCTGCTTGCCATTCCTCTTTGCATCCCCAAGGCCTAGTATACTGAATGAGTGAATGGATGAATAAGCGAATATTGAAAAAGCAAAGGAATACATGACAAATGCTTTAAATAATTAATCAATGAAGTGTGTATCACATGCTTTCTATGTATAGCTTTATGTTAGCCACTAGAATAGAGAAGTCAAAGCCATTTATTTTCAGATCATATCCTTCATGTATAAAGTATATGTTCTGTCACTTGGAGGGATTATTCAAATAGTCTATCTAAATCCCGTTGACAGTCTGTGGAAACTTGCTGTTTTGCTGTCTTAGAGAGACAAAAATGCATAGGGGCTAAGGGCATCAATTCTGAGCCAGGCTAAGTTTGAATTTAGGCTCTGATGCTATGTTGTATATCATTGGTCAACCTGTCAGCCTTTCTGTGCATCAGTAATTCCAAACCATTTAAAAAATTAGACTGGCTTAGATTTTATTATCCTTGATATTTAATTTTATAAGTAAGTAATGTCAAAGACTCTATTCAAGTAAGTGCCTAATTTTAGACGGGGGAGTGGAGGAGGATGGAAAGAAGATGTATCCTACCAATCTTACTTTGAATACAGGCCAAAAATTATTCATGGGAATATATAAAGAAACTATCAGTACTTCTCCTAAACCTAGGGCATAGTATATTTGAGAAGGAAGGAAAGGAAGATAAGGCCTGTTTCTACAATGGCACTATTTGATGTTCTCTGATTTGAGATTTCAGTATTATATAGAGAAGTTTTTTCCCACACGTGCTCAACTCAAACACTTCTCTTCCTCTAAGATTAGGAGGGTCATTTTTTATTATTGGAAGTCTTTAATTTGCATAACATTTTAAAATTGCTAATACAATGGAAATGTTAAGTATATCTTTATCTTCCAGGAGTATCGCATTTCTTAACCATGGTGTAACAGAAGAATATGGACTTGGAGTTTCAATTTCTTGTGACAGTACAGCTACCTAGAAAAGCCCAAGCTACTAAAAGTACCAGAACAGAACTTTCTTCTTACTGTGAGCCTGGACTCCAAGTACTAAGTATCAACAACTTTTTGACTGTGATTTATGTGATCAGAGACCTTCACATGTTTGAGTTTATAAGTATGCATGCTCCTATTGGTGAGGCTGAATTCCCAGGCACAAACACAATAGATACATCTCCTTGTCTTACTCAAAAAAGCCTATGCAGATAAAACGTAAGTGAGAAAACATTTAATATGTGGGTGACTTTAAACCAGCTCAAATTTTTAAATAAAATTAAATGTTTCAAACTTTGGCACTTTAATATTAGAAAACAGTTACTTGTATATTCCTTACACAGTGCTGAAATGGACTGCTAAAGAGATCTGAACTACTGGTGATATTTACGCACAAATGACACAGCTACATCGGCAAATGAGGGAAAAATTGCCACAAATGTTGAAGCATTGTTTTCAGCAAGAGGAACCTATTGTCTTACTTAATTTTATGGACAACTACCAAGGAGGTAAATGCAGAACTACTCTGATTGAGAGTGAAAATCCACCATGGAACTATGTCCATTCAAAATTCATAGAACTTTGGTTTCCTCTGACAAATCCCATGGACCACTAGGATGCTTCAGAATACAACCTGAAAACTACAGTAACTACAGTCCTAGTGGGAAGAGGGGCATAATTTCTAAATATAGAGATGCTTGGGTTGAAGTTCATCCTTAACTACATTCTCATTTAGATTTATGAGCTCTGATTCTTTTTATCTGCATAGTGGGAAAGACAGTCCCACTTTGCAAGGTCAATGGAAGAATTTGAAATGATCTTTACGTGGTACAAAATAGTTTTGAGATATTTATTTCTATTTTCCTCTCTATATTGTTCCCTTCTCCGCTTTCATGCAGGCTCTTTCTTTTTGAAGTCTTTGCTTCCGTAATATTTACAGGGCCAAAAACAGAAGCTGTTTGAAGTCAATGATGCTTCCTCTCTTTTGCAAAAAATCTAAGCCCTCTGAAGATTAAATAAGTCTGGTATCCTGGAGGTAGGAAAGGGAACTGTTTTATGGACTAGAGAAATATGGGAAGAGAGATTCCTAGTGGCTCGGGGGGTCAGGAAGAAGGAGTAAATTAGAAGGACTCCAGAAGGATATAACAGTACACGTAGTTCAACTTGATCTAAGAACCTGGGCCTTTTCGAGGATTCTGATAGCTGTGGTTTCCCCAAACTGAAGGAGAGACGAGCTGTGGGAGAAAGACGTCATAACAGGATCAAGTATGGGCAAAAGACCTCTGAGCAGAAAGACCTCCCAGATCCTTTGGCTGAACATAAGAACCTGAAATCTAGGCCAAACTTGGAGTGGAAGGGAATTCCAGTTATAAATGTTATTGAGATTTTAGTCAGCTACACATGTTAGGCTCAGATCATATTTAAACTGAATAAGAGAAAATAACCAGCCCTGGTGGTCTAGTGGTTAAGATTCCATGCTCTCACTGCTGCAGCCCAAGTTCGTTTCCCGGTCAGCGGACCACACCACCCATTGGTTGTCATACTGTGGTGCTGTGTGATACTGAAAGCTATGCCACTGGTGTGTCAAATACCAGCAGCGTCACCCATGGTGGACAGGTTTCAGTAGAGCTTTCAGACTTAGACAAACTAAGAAGTAGGACCTGGCCACCCACTTCAAAAAAAAATGGCCATAAAAACCCTATGAATAGCAGCAGATCATTGTCTGATATAGCCCTGGAAGGTGAGAGGATGGAGCAAAAAGACCTGGCAGGGTTCTGTCTGCCGTACACAGGGTTGCTAGGAGTCAGAATTGACTTGAGGGCACTAACAACAAAGAGAAAACAGAGAAATGGGATATTTCCGGTTCTCTTGAGTTTATAAACTAAGATTTCTATACTATATATTTAAAACTCCTAGCTCAATGTCAGATTTATAGGTGGTATTAAAAAATGCCCATCAGTTTAATCCAGGCTACAAAATGCTGACCCTAGACAAAAGTTATGTAGTTACAATACCTAATGTATATCTTGAACAAAACTATATGTAATAAATACAGTAAAATTAATAAAGTGGCAATAGAAACATGCCTAATTATCTGCCATATTCTTTTTATCTTAGTGGACATTTAAATCAACTATAAAACCTATCCACTTGCATCCTTTACATCTTTTTTTATGTATAGACGTATGGTGGATATTCAGGGTTTTTTTGTTTGTTTGTTTTTCTTTTTAATGAGAAAGATTGGCCCTAGGCTAACAGCTGTTAACCTCTTTTTGCTTGAGGAAGATTGTTGCAGAGCTAACATCTGTGCCAATCTTTCTCTATTTTGTATGTGGGATGATGCCACAGTGTGACTTGATGAGTGGTGTGTTACGTCTGCACCCAGGATCCGAACCTGCAAACCCCAGGCCACCGAAGCAGAGCTCTCAAACTTAACCACTATGCCACCAGGCCAGCCCCTTCAGTTGTTTTTTTGTTCATCTATTTAAAACATTTTTATTAATCATGCACAATGTGCCAAGCACTATTCTAGGCATTACAGCCACAGTATTGAAGAAGACAAATAATTCACTGCCTTCGTTGACACCACATTTCAATGGAAGAATGAATTAGTGAAAAATTTGTGTTCAGCTACTAGTAGCAGGGGTTTGACTAAATTCACAAGGACATTTTATTTCATATGAAAGCAATCAGGATTTAGGTAGACGAGAACTCAGCTGTATGGTTCCTTTATGCCACCTACGTCTTCATTGTAGCACAGGGCTTCTGTCCTCAAAGTCACCTCATAGTCCCTGATTGCTGTTGGAGCTCCAACTGTGATGTCCTTATTCCAGGGATGTAAAAAGGGTGGAAGGACAATAAGGACTCGCTTCTGTGAAGAGTCAGTTCTCTTTTTGAGCAGCTTTCCCAGGAATCCATTACCAGATTTTTGCTTACATCTCATTAGCTTACAGCTCATTAGACATCAACGATGAAATTATTTGCAGGAAGGGTATTCCAGTCAGAGAAATGGACAGATGCCAAGTTCCTCAGAGAGAAGAATGCTCAGACTCTTCAAGGGACATTAAGAAAGTCTTTGTAGCTGAAACAAGAGTGTGTTATACACAAGATTGTGTGTGTATGTATTGTGTTTGGTAAGCATGGAGGTAGCTAGAAAAGGAATGAAAGAAAAAAAGCATAAGCATTTCACATTTTGTCTCTTTACCCTCAAAGGAATAGCAAGAGTTAAAAATTACTGAGTGATTATCATCCATCAGGCAGTGTATGCTTTTTAATGAATTATCTTATTTAATCTTTACATGTACTCTAAATTGGTAACTATTGTTACGAATATTTTACAGATGAGAAAACTAAAGCACATAAGTTAATTGTGTAAGCTTACATATCCAGTACATGGCCTAGGAGGGCTGTAAACCCAGGCAACCCCATCCTGAAGCTCAGTTTTAACCACTGTGCTATACTACCTCCCTGGTGTTCCACAGACTGTGTTTCACACTGAGCATAGCCTTTAATGTCATTCATCACTTAGTTCAGATCTGGCTTGGAGTAAGGACCTTGACCATACTTTATTTACATTTTTGTCTATATATTAGATTTGTGGGATGAGTTTCTTCCAAAGAGCCCAGGATACCATTCAGAGACAAAAATAAGGAGAGAGAACATTTTATATCTGCCTTTGGGTTATGAAACATTAGAAGTGCGAGGAAGGTCAATGGGGTCGAGGGAATCTGGAATGAGTGAGAACTATTGACCAAAGAATCGGTGCTGCGCCTTCCCCTCCAGGTCTCTAGTACAGCTTGTTGATAACAATCATGCGTATTTCACACGTTAACATTTTCAAGTATCTGTTCAGGTGAGACAGATTGGATTAGACTCTTAGTCTAATATTTGGTAACTTTATGTCCTTAGGCACATGTGATGGATTGAGTCCCACAAAGGAGGATATCAGAATGGGACTTATTTGGAAATAAGCTCTTTTCAGAGGTAGTCAAGTCAAAATGAGATCTTTAGTGTGGACCTTAGTCCAAAATGATGGGTGTCTTTATAAAAAGGTGAAATTTGGACACAGAGGCAGACACACAAAGAGAGAAAATGAGGTGGAGAAAATGGCGATGCTACAGGAATAATGCATCTACAAGCCAAGGAGTGACAAGAGTTGCTGACAAATGCCAGAAGCTAGAAGAAGCAAGGAACAATTCCCCTCCCCTGGAGCAATCAGAGAGAGTGTGGACCTGTGGATTCCTTGATTTTGGACTTCTAGCCTCTAGAATTCTGAGACACTGTTTTAAGCAACCTAGTTTGTGCTACTTTTTATGGAAGCTGTAGGAAAATTGTGTAGCAAGTTACTTGACTTCCACCTGTCTCTGTTTATTTACCTGAGGATTAGAGATTATGAATTTATTGCACAGCCTGGCAAGTAGTAATTGCTAAATAATTGTTAGCAATTAAAATTATTTTGAAGGTGAAGAGAAGAAATGGGGCATGCATATGCTCCTTCCCTTCTCTTCTAGCCACTGACTTCTTAAAAGGATTAGAGTACTGGTCCATGGAAAGCACTTAGCATAGCACAGCACATCTTGACACAGGTTAGTTCTCTTTAATCATCTCAGTTTCTCTTATAGTTCATTGCCTTTGCCTTTAATACACTGTTCCTCCTGTAGTTAGAGGTGACATTCTGAAGAGCAGGAAAACAGTAGCTTTGATGTTTACTCTTAGCTATTCGTAAGAAAAATAAAGGAGAGTATATAAATATCCTGGATTGAGAGTCTGGAGATCTGGGTTCTGGTCTTGGGTCTGCCCTCTCAGCTCCATGACCTCAGGAGAGCCCCTTAACTCCTCTCAGCTTCCCTCTCTGTAAATTGAGAAGCTTTTACTGTCCAATCTCCAAGGTTTCTTTCATCTCGAAAGCTGACTCTAACATCCCTAATTTAAAACTATGTGATACTCTGGTTTAGTGGCTAAAATGATAAGCCTTAATATAAGGTAGATCTTCATAAACTGTGAGAACGGTAACATTTTCTCAATATTTTGTGTTCACACCTCCACATGACCACCTTAAAGACTCAGTCGCTGGTCTGGTATCTGGCATTTATACTTGACCCTCGAAAGCCTACCAGTTCCTGCCATCTTTCATCCACCCCTCTTCGAAACATCTGGGAAAGACAAAATTGTTTAGAGCAACAATAAACACTGGAACTCGAGTGGATCACTCTCCCGTTCTGTAAAAGAAGAGCAGACATCTTCAGAACTGGGTCCAGAATTCTCATCTTCTGACTTCTAGCCCTGGGCTTTTTAACTTCTTGTGCTGTTTCTCTTAGGCAGGATTTTCTAATGAGAAATTTATCTCATCCAATTAGACATTTACTGCCTTCTGAGGTTTCCAAGATTGAGCTGGCTAGAGATGGAGCTCAGTTACTGATTCCATCTGCTCTAACGTGTGCGGTTGGGAAAGGTGGTTTACTCACCACAGTCCTCGTTCTCTCCTAAGTTAACTTTAGGCCTTTAGGTGAGATGCTCCAAAGTTATTATGTTTCCCAGAGGAGTAAAGAGAAGGATGGCAATTTAAAAGGAATTATGGAAGCATATTAGCATTATGTAATTTGTTCATGACACTCCTTAGATTAAATTTATCTTAATAACCACAGTATAAACTTGAAGGTTTTTATTTAGCATAGTGTATATGCAATCAATGATTTGAATCCTAACTTTTCAGCCTAATTTTTCTATTGTTTCCTGTATGCATCCTTAATTCTGGCTATATTGAACTGCTTACATTTCCAGAATGTGCCATTCCATTGCATGTCCCCATGTCTTGAGCATATCATCCCTTCTGCCTGGTATTTCATTTCTTGCTTTGTCTGCCTAATAAATTTCTATTCATTCTTAAAGCCCCAACCTCAAAACTTATTATGTCAAGCCTTTTCTGTTTAACTTAAATAGAGGTCATCTCAGTTTTTTGCAGCCATAGGGTACCCAACACTTAATTCTATTATAACATTTACCATACTATATTCAAATAATTTTTTATATGTGTTTCTACCATTCTTTTTTTCTTTTTTTTTCGAGGAAGATTAGCCCTGAGCTAACTACCGCCAGTCCTCCTCTTTTAGCTGAGGAAGCCTGGCCCTGAGCTAACATCCGTGCCCATCTTCCTCTACTTTATATGTGGGATGCCTACCACAGCATGATGTGCCAAGTGGTGCCGTGTCTGCACCTGGGATCTGAACCGGCGAACCCCAGGCCACCGAGAAGAACGTGCGCACTTAGCTGCTGTGCCACTGAGCCAGCCCCTGTTTCTACCATTCTTAATTATAGGCTTATTGAAGGCGGAGTTCATGTCTTATTTAGCCTTATGATTCCCAAGTGCTTAGCCCAATACATAGAAGAGGGTAAGTTTTCTTCAAATATATGTTGAATGGGTGATGGATGGATGAAGTACAAACAGAGCCAGATATACCAAAGGAAGTCACAGTAAGGAGAAAACACAATGATGTCTCTTGTCTTCACGTCTAGGGAACACTATTCCTACCTCCCCTCTTCACTGAGTCTAGTTCTAGCAACACTTTACAGATCACAGACTGTTCTTAGAACTTCTTTTGGGAGGCTCAGTTTCTATTCACTGATGCAAGCTAAATCTGAAAAGAATTAACGTATAGACATCGATGCTATTGACTGACAGTGTACTTAGATTACGATGTTAGAGAGAAATGAATTGTCTGTATTACATATAATGGTTTAATAACGTTACAAGTTAACTGGATAATAGTTCTGAGGTTAGATTACTTGAATTCATTGGCAAGCTAAATTGAGCCATGTTCAGAATGGAGCTGGTTTTGGAAGGCATTTGTTGCCAAAGATTCCTCTACAGCCAATGGTTTCTGACACTTGATGATTATAGCAAATTTCTTTCTGTGGTAAAATGATGAAATCTGTGCCAAAACATTTTTAGGGGGAAAGCACTGGAGAGAGAGCATGAGAGAGGGTAGGTTTCATGGGCAGTTGGTGTCTATTATGCATGATTTCCTGTTAGGAACGCAGAGGAAGCAATGGGAGGGGAACCATTTGCAAACTGAGATGAGCATTCCAAAATGTGAATTTACTCCCAGCAACTGTACTATGCCAAGGCCCAAGCCAAGTTCAAGTAAATCTTATCTCATCAGCAATGAATTGGGGATCTTGGATTGTTAAGGCTCCTGGGATTTTATCACCAAAAAATCACAATTTAAAACCAACTGAATTGATCCCCATATATGTTGGCTATGTCGAACTGAATGTATTCATTCACTCAGATGGCAAGAAGAATGTTTTGAGCATTCTACCTGTGTTTGGCATTGGAAATGCATAGATAAAGAAAGAAAGATACCCTCAAGTTTCTTACAGTTTACTTGGGAAAATAGTCATGTTCACAAAAACACAGTATAAGATGGAGCATGTTATTAATAGATAAAAGTGAAAGATTATTGGCGAATAGATGACGGATGTGATTATTCCTCTCTTGATGCTTAAGGAAGCGTCTGAGGAGGCTATATATATGATGAGTTCTGAAAGATTAGTAAGAAAATGCAAGGAGGACATTACCAGGCAGAGGAAAGAGTGTATATAAAAGTGTGCAGGTTGGAAAGTGTGTGTGCCTTACCTTCCTCTGAGGATCACCACCATTTACGTTCGTGGTGGTTATGATTTAGTGCATCAAGTTGGAAATGGCTTAAAATTCTTATGTTACCAGGGCATTCAGAACTCTAATTCCTCAGAGATGGCATAGCTACCAGAGTATAGAACCTTGACTCTTGAAACAGAAAATGTAGATGCTTAGCATTCAGATTAGAGCAGTAACATTAGGCGCTCATTCCTGGGACAAACTGAGGAAACAAGAAACCTGTTATTCATAAGCAGAATGCCATCTACTTACATCTATATCTACATCTACATCTCCAACACAGTCATCACAAAACTGGGCAAATACTCAGAGTGAAAGGGAGAGTTATTAACTGCATCAGGACCATAGGTGTAACTGGGACAATCTCAGACGAACTAGGTGCCTGGTCACTCTAGTAATGAAGCAGAAGAAAGAAGCAAGAATTTCTGGACCAATCAGAGCAACTTGAACATTAAGAAGAGGGTGAAGACCCTCTCAACATGGGGATAATTCATCCACAACAGTTAACATTTAGCATCATTTCCTCATTGAGTTGGAGCTAGACACTGAAATTAGAATTACAATGTTTGTCCTTTGCAGTTCTTTGCAAAGAAACATGTAGAAAAAAAATCTCATTTTGCTTCACCTAATGAGTATGATCTTAGTCACTATTGGTAAATTATTATACCATTTTAATTAGGTGCTAAAGTAAAGGATTCAGTTGGCAGAGCATTTCAGCATACTGTGTAGAAGTCTATCTTAGTGATGATGAATACTATGGATGCAGTCTGCACTAACACTGATTTCTCCCTCCTTGAGCCTCTTAGGGCTATAGAAACATATAAGAGGCATGCATACATGAGAAGCACATGAAACCTAGTGGCTTTTAAAAATCTGCAACAAGGGGCCAGCCCAGTGGCGTAGTGGTTAAGTTCATGTGCTCTGCTTTGGCAACCCAGGGTTCGCTGGTTTGGATCCCGGGCACAGACCTACACACTACTTATCAAGCCATGCTGTGGCAGGTGTCTCATAAAGTAGAGGAAGGTGAGCATGGATGTTAGCTCCTTTGCAAAAAGAGGAGGATTGGCAGGGCTAATCTTCCTCAAAAAAAAAAAATCTGTAGCAAATCTTATTCCATCAAGTGTGACTACCAAAAATGCATTAGTGAGAGCAGCAATCTTAAGCTTTCCTGAACTTTCCCATTACTTGGGGACTATACTTATTCCCAGTTGACTAACAGTAACAAAGTTTCGCCAGTATATGGAGCAACAGGAACTCTTACACATTGCTGATAGCAGTATATATTTTACAACCTATTTCTAAAACTGTTTGACATGACTTTCTAAAGCTGAATATGATCATACACTGCCACCCAGCAAATATATGCCTATGTAAAGGCGTATGTAGATTTATATATGGATGTGGATATGGAGATAGATAATCATGTTTATCCAACAGTGATATAACTTTACTAGAAAACATGATCAAGAATGTTTATGTCAGCCTCTTTTGTAAGAGGAACAAACTGGAAACAACCTGAGTAAACTGTGGTATAGACATTCAATAGAATACTATACAGTGATGATAATGAACAAAATCTTACTACATGCAACAAGAGGGAAGAATCTCTCAAGCATAATGTGGAGTGATTAAGTCATGCACAAAGAAGTACATACTGTATGATTCCAGTTTCCTAAAGTTTTAAAATAGGCAGACAAACTTGATATGATAAAAGTCATATGGTTTCTGGGATTCTATTTCTTGATCTAGATGGTGCTCTTGTTTCCGTCTGCATTGCAAACAGTCATTAAGCTGTATCTTTAGAATTTTCACACTTTTCTATATGTATGCTGTATTTCAAGAAAAATTTACTTAAACTTTTAAAAGGAAAAACAAGTATCAAGTATTATATAGGTCCCTTTCTATAAAAATAATTTCTCTCTACATATCTAAATAGAATGATATTCATCAACTCCTCTCTGGTTATTTCCAGGTGCTGGAATTTTCAGTGATTTTTTTTTGCTTGCTTTGTACCTTTTTCTATTTACTGTTGTTTTCAAAACAAACATGAATCACTTTTACTAAAATAGTTTATTTACAAAGAAAATCAGGAAGAAGAGTGATACTGTGTATATACCATAGATGAGGAAAAAAGTTCTGCTTTGAATACTATATTACTTATATTGTATTCCAAATTTCAAACTACATAAAGTGAGGAAATTAATTATTAGCATATTTTTTAATCATTGCTAGAATCACAGTGCTTTTTTTTTTTTTTTAACATTATCTGGTAAATAGGAGGCAGCCAAATAATACTTATTGAATGAGAGAATCAGGGTCTCCATCCTATGATTTTAAAGTCACTGGCAGTGGCTTCTGGTGTCACTCTTATTTGATAACAAGAAAACAAATCTATAAAAATTCCTTATTTGTTCCAAAGCTGAACTTACCTCTTCAGGAAGTTGCCTCTGTCTTTTTTTCTTTTTCTTGACAAAACATTTTTGAAGCCCAGGTTAATACTGACTTGATGGAAGGACTGGAGAATGGGGATTTGAGAAGCCACTAAGCGGCGGGTTAGCATTGCAAGTCCCTTAATGTCTCCGGATCTGAATTCTATCATCTGTAAAGTAGAGAATGGAACCAGAATGCCATTTATTAAGATAATTTGCTATGTGATTTTACATCTTCATGACATTGATCATAAAGGGTTTACAGTTCATGAAGATTTCTTTTTTCCTTTAGTTTGACAGTGGAGCCTTTTTGCTTCCTATGTCAAAGGTGAAAAATTACCTTATGTATCAGCTCTCAGGTATGATGGTAGATTATTTTCAGAGACAAAGGAAAGACATATATCTTTGAAAATGTCATATTTACTCAATCTTTGTTCTAAAGGAAGTATTTCTGGTCAGATTTTCATAAGAATAAACATGACCAAACTTTGCATTTATTAAACAAAAAGAGCTGATATGTAGGGTCTGGCCCCGTGGCCAACTGGTTAAGTTTGCGCGCTTCGCTGCAGGTGGTCCAGTGTTTCGTTGGTTCATATCCTGGGCGCGGACATGGCACTGCTCATCAAGCCACGCTGAGGCAGCATCTCACATGCCAAAACTAGAAGGACCCACAACGATGGATATACAACTATGTACTGGGGGGCTTTGGGGAGAAAAAGGAATAAAATAAAATCTTTGAAAAAAAAAAGAGCTGATATGCAGAGTAAAAAGTATGTCTAGTTGTATCTATAAAAAATCATAAAGACATATGAAAAGATAGTATTTGAGAAACATGATGTCTTCTATGAAAAGTTTATCTACTTTCGTCCACAGTATAATTATTTTTAGCTTCTCCTTGGGGAGGAATGTTCCTCTCTTGCCTCTCCTTTCTCTTGATCCCATGATCTCTCATGAAGTCAAACACCTCCTACCTATGATGAAATGCCCGAAGCCCACAAATCATAAATAGTTAACATAGTTAGAGAGTGCTCTAAAATGGGTATGTCAATATATATTTTTTACTTTTGAGTCAGTAAGCTGTTACTATTTCAAATTCTTGTGTGCATCTCACCCCTGAGAACAAAGAAAACAATATTTCAGTTAATATAATATGAAAAGTAAATATTAGGTGTAGAGATGACATTTGCTCATAACTCAATATGGAAGGAATGCTGGACCATAAGAGTCAGGGGACTTGGGTTCTGATTTAGTCCAACCCCTAGCTGTCTGTATGACACTTGACAAGCCTTATTGTAGCAGGCTCAACAAAGAATGGGACAAGCAGTGTAGACAATTTTTCCAAGGAGTTTTTGTATAAGGGACATGTACAATGGTTCTATGGCTGGAAAAGTACAAGGGATTAAGTAGGTCTATAGTTTTAAAGTGAGAAATTTTAAAGAAACTTACCACGTTGATGGACATGAGCCACTAACAGGCAGTTTGAAGCAGAATGGTGGGATTGGGGGAGAGAAATGTTGAGGCAGTCATGAAAAGGGATAATTACAAGAACAAAGTTCTTGAGCGGGTGAGAGAATTGTCCAAATGGAAACAGATTTGAAATTATTTCTTTTAAAATATTACCTTAAAGATGATGGTTTGTAATACCCTGATAGGCAAAGAACACAATGAAACTAAGACTGACTTAAAGCAAAGGGAACATGAAGGGTATGGTGAAAAAGGGAAATTGTAAATACTTGCTATGGCCTTATAAACAATTTTAGAAATGTGATCTTTAACCTGCAGTTGTATGTTTTTTAAAATCGATTTACCTCGTCACTTTTTTCTTTTCCAGCTCTATTATGTTTTGACTAATTGGTGGTCATTAAAAGTAACCAATGGCAAACATGTGCTAGAATGGAAAGGTGGGGGTTTTCTTAAAGATCCTTTCTTCCCAGACAGGAAAGAGATATGACCTGGGTTTGGCTAGCAACTTTTAAATTGTCACCTTGATTTACAATTGCCTCCGAGGATATAAAATGAACATAATATTGGATCGATTAACTTTAGATCACACAGTTCATTGGGATATGAGCTCTTGATCAGAGGCAATGTTTTGTGAGAAACAATGACAGAAAGCATCTAGTTTTTAATAAATTGAAGCATTGATAGAAGCCTGATGGTCAATGAGGGTATAGAAAACCCAGAATTGTTGATCTATGTATAATTAATAATATGTAATTATATATATGCATATCCCTATCATATATAATATATATATATGTTATATATAATCTAGAAGAAAAATATATAATTGTCTTAGTGAGAACAAGACGTTGTCTGCTTTGTATGAGAGAAGACCAGTAGAGATAGTTACTTGTGAGCATATTGATTCACTCATAGGATGGTGTCATATCTGAAATTTTGAATTTGTAACTGTCCTGTCATTTGGGACATCTGTGATGATAGTAGCCGCTGTGCCCACGATAACGGGGATTCTCTACCTTCAAATTTATTCTGCTAGGAAAGCTAAGGTCATATGAGCACATGGAGAAGGAAAGATGCTAATTTTCCTAATAAGGGGTCACACTTTTCCTGATTATTGGAAGATTTCTGGTGAGCATTTCTGCTTTGGACCCAAGCAACTCTCTGGTTTTGTTCAAGCATTGATCCTGGTACCTAAACTTGCTCAGAAGTTGATTTATGTCCTGAGATATAGCCAATTTTTCTTCTTATCAATGCTGGCATTGAAGTGTTGTGTTTAGAGGCGGCCCACAGAGAGAGGACTTTCTTTTTCCACTGCCCAACCAGGGCTCACGGTTTCAGAGTCTTGGTGCTGGCTACTTTCTCAACAGGCCACAGGAACCAAACCTCAGATCCCATTGTGAGAGTTTAAGAACACTGTGGGTGAGGAGGTTAGGGTAGTTTTAAACATACTGGCCTTCAGAACCACATACTCATGCATCCAAGCTTATCCTATAGAAGTCTGTACTGGCCCAGTTTTCACTTGTCCAACTTTGTAGAGGTGGGGGTTTATAAAGTTCTTTGGATATAATTATCATTTGAGATTATACTTAATGTAAAAAAGTTATTACATTCTCTTTTTTTTCCCATCATTTCTCTTGTTGTCAGAGATCTCCCTAAAACATCATTTCTTAGAGTTTTCTCAAATGGTGTTCCCACACAGAAGAGAAGAGTTCTGGGCTCAAAACAATGAGAAGATGTCAGGGAAATGAAGACAAACAAGATTCTCTACTGAGGGACTTTTCAGAGCCTTTGCATGCTGATGTGCATGGTAAACCTCCTAGACACAGACGTGATATGCCATAGTTCTCAAAATTACGTTTGAGTTGGGAAATACCACCCTTAGGAATAATGGATCAGGTCTTGTTTTCAAGTTTTGAAGTTTCTGTTACTCTCCTAGCTGTGGAAACTAGCCACTTGAAAGTTGTTTATGGAGTATGCCACTTTTCTGTAAGCTTTTTCTGATGTGTTCTCGTCTGAACTCTCCTTCCCCATCATTGTGGATCAGAATGTCTTTTGTCCTCTCATCAAATTATGTGTTTTTATCCTTATCTCTCATTTATCACTTGCATTCAACTTTGTATGTAGTCGCTTACATATCTGTCACCCCTTCTAAGTTACAAATTTCTTTAATATATATGGACTAGGCATTGTTTATCTTTGATCCTTAGTGTAGTTTCCAAACTGGTCGGCTGTGGGTCAAATCCAGCCCATAGACAGGTTTTGTTGACCTGAAGAGCATTATCAAAAGAATAAATCCTTTTTGAATTAGTTGACAATGTTAAAATTTCAAGATTTTTATCTTTGCTTGAAAAACCAGAAGACCTGGCAGTAACGGGCTGTCATTCCAGCGTGACAAACATTGGCAGACACAGAATAGTGAATGCCTTCCTTAAATAGGGCATGCACTGTCTTGTATATCAGGTTTCCATCTGGTCTGCTTCTTAAGTTTGTTTCCTGTTCTCCCTTGGATGTATTTGAGTAGACAACCCTTTCTTGTTCTTGGGCCGAGCTAAACAAAAGAAATATAGTAGTCTCTTGATAAATAAGTGTTGACTTGTTTAAAATTGAAGCATGTCTTAGTTTAGGTTCTCCCAGAAGCAGACCCACAGACAAGGATTCAAGTTCAAATGATTACTTTGAGACGTGAAGGAAATACCCGTAAGTAAGTGAGAAAGTGATTCAAAGAAATGAAAAAGGGCGCTTTTGCCCAGTCACCACTGTAGATAACTAGAGATTGATCTTTCAGGGAACTTCTGGACCAGTGTAAAATATACACCTTAGAATTATCCTATCTGAGCGGTGAGAGAACTGGAAGATTTATACGCCAACTCCTGTCAGTCAGACCCTGGTGGTATAATTTTTCAGCGTACTTGTTCTTAAAGTTGGCAAAGCAGCGCTCTGAAATTTTGGGAAAAGACCTCAAAATAGAGGTGCTGAGTTAGCTTTTGGAAATCAGACAGAAGAAGCTGGAATGGCAAAATTCTAGGAATATCAACAGGGTGCTGGCAGAGTTCCCTACAAAGTGAACTGAACTGGTCAGAAGGAGAAAGGAAGGAGAAGCTGAGCATCTCTCTTAACTGCAGTTAAAACAGATTTAAACTCATAATCACTTGCCTCTGTTATTCATGATTCCCATCTTCCCACATTCCCAACCGTAGAGTGCTGAGAAAACTTCTTCTTCTGTTGCTTATAGGAAGCCCCCATAACCGTTCCTTTTGTGTCTTTATTCTGCTTTCAGACTTCTGAAAGTTCATTTTAACTTGATGCCAAAAGGATGACAGTGCCCATAGCAGACCAGCCCATAGGGTGACAGGGACCATGAGGACCATTAGATATGACCCTGTCCAGTGTTCACTTGGGAATTCATGAAAACCCTTTACCTTATTGATGTAAATGCATTTGAAATTTCATTTGATATTTGCAATTAAAACTTATTTACTCTTGGAAATTGTTCGAAGTTGAAATGAAAAGCCACTCAAGATCACCAAAGTGTATTCTATTGGTATAGTGGTGTTTGTGTCTCACTCTGTTGATTGAAATGTGTGCCTTTCATAAACAATAATAGAAACTTCAAAATAGATGCTTCTGCTTTTGGAGAAGGGAGAAAAATAATCAAATTGATCTCCCCAAGAAATCCAGACAAAGTGGAAAGGTTCATTTTCTTTCCCTTTCAGGTGGGAATATAGTGAACTTCTGTCAACTTTCCTGACTCTTTGTGGTGTCTTTGTTTCTGTGCAGCTATCTGAAGTCACTGTGGTTGTGAGCCTTCTAAGCTTCCAGAAGCAAGATTTAAATTCAGTTTTTTGTTAAAAAAAAGAAAATGAAAATGTTTGCTTCTCTGTCTAAAGAGTATTGATTTCCCGTAGGAACTAGCAGAATATCTCTAGCCAAGCCTGATTTGGAATTCATGCAGTATTGACACTCAGAGACAAACTGTAACTTTTTTTCTTGAATTATTGTTTATTTATTTGCTACACTTTACTGGAATTCTTTGAAACTGACTTGTAATTGCTATTAGAAGGTGAGCCTTGATGATCAAGATTTTTTCTTTTCGTTTATCTTTGGATGAATTGCCTTCTAGTTTAGAGAAATCAGGGTAATTCAATTACATGCTTAATTTTCTGGGAGGAAAATACTATTTTATATCTTAAAATATGTATTTCTTTATTTTTTAGTTTTAAAATGTGCTTTACTAGTTTTTTATGTTCTAGTTTTATTCAAGGGTTGTGGATTTAATGTAGAAGAGAGGTAAGCTTCAGTAAGGGGAGAGAGATTGCTTTAACAAGTAACATAAAAATTACAAGCATTTTTAAAGTTTAATCATTATATGAACAGACTATTAAAACTTAGTATGTAATCTGGTAAATAGCATTTATCTTTTACTGACATAAAAATACTTAAAATGTGAAACAAATTTGGCCATTTTCATATACATCCAGTATACATTTTCTCAAATATCTAAGAAATACTGGTTTTGACATACTTCTGCTTGGAAATGAGGACATTATCAGAAGAGTGAGTGCTTTTTTAAGGTGCATAGTTTGTGTGTACACCATCCTACTGGATGGGCCCTAAGTAGTACCAAAGCCTGGAGTTGCTTATTAATACTTAGAACATAAGCACTTCGAATTGACTTGAAAGTGATGAAAGAAACAGCTGTTTTGCTTGAAGTTTATATTTTTCGTACGTACCTGTCAGGTTGTTCCAAAAAGGCAGCTTTCAGAAATTGAAGAAGAAAAACCAAACCCTGCACCCACGTCTCCTTCCAAAACAGAGCAAACAAACAAGCCAATAAAAGTTAACTGTTCAATGTAGTTTGGCTACCTTGATAAAGATAGAAATTGCTGGAACTGATGGATTACAGCAGGTTCAAAACTGAGTATAACTTTTTTTTTCAGTATGCTGAATCTCCAGTTCCATTACTGTTTCATAAAATTTTAGGGCTCTGATGTAAACATAATATGTATCTGAATACCTATTCTTTCTTAATTGCATAGGCTTAGAGTGATAATGAATATAGGAATAATATAGTCTTGTGGTTCTTAATCATTTTAGGATCATGGAACTTTTGAAATTGTTACTTAAAAAAGTCTATGGGTCTTTTCCCTAGAAAAATGCAGAACGAAACCCCTTCAAAATTCAAAGCATTCATGGACTTCAATAATTTCATCTCTAGACTCTAGAGATCACAAGCCTTCTGTTGAGAATGTCTTTTATAGTTCAACTTTATATAAATAAAATAATACCATCTATTTTTAAAAGACAACTCTTAAATGCTATTCTTGAGATTAGTTATTATTATTTAGATAAACATCATCTTTTTTATTCAGACCTATTGTGGAGCACAATGTGATGATTGTTGTTAAAGTGCTTGGTAAGTTTTAACTGTGATTCATTTATTTGTAAAATATTTATTAAGTGCTGGCTATGTGCCAAGTATTGTTCAATGGGCTGAAGGTGTCAAGATGAAGAAAACAGGCTGTAGAAGAAAGGACACATGCTCTGGAGCCAGAAATGGGTCTACAGCTTGGATTTATCTTATTAGTTAGTTCCTATAATTTTATATATATATTTATATAATATATATTTTATACATTTATATATTTTAATATATGAATCATATATTATATATGTTTTAATATGTTTACATATAAAGATTATATAATATATAAATGATATATAAAAATTCATATATTTTATTATATCTATTATAAATAATTATATAATCATGTATATCAGTTATTAAATAATAGATAAAAACATGGGAAGAAAAGTATGGAGAAGGATCTACCATTGTACTTAATATACATTTGGTGCTTGATTAACCTTTGTTTCTTCCCTTCTTTTCTCTTTTTGTATCCCTAAAGTAATCCAATTACTAATGAAACAGTCACACTTGGAGATGCAGAATTACAATGTGATAAGCGCTGGAAGATAGGAATGAGCACAAATAAGCACAGAGAAGGGAATGCCTAACTCCGCCTTGGGGAATTAATGAGCTCTTCCTCAAAGAGAAGCTATTTGAGTTAAGATGCAGCTCTAAGAAGTGAGATTTCTCAAGTTGAAGAGGAATAGAGAGAGACATTTGAGGCATGAGAAACGGTGTTCAGCTGTAGAAAATCGTGGTGTTCAGTGAAAGTCAAAATGTTTGTGCAGCTGGATAGGGAAGAATGAGGATTACAGTGGGATTTATGGGGGTGGGAGAGATGATGCTAGTGACGATTGGGCCAGATATGTGGGGTCATGTATGTCACATTAGGGGGGTTTTCATTTTGTCCTTTAGGGATATGAGGGCCATTAACTTTCTTTCAATAAGAGTAAAATATGCATTTGGGCTACATGAACTTGGGAATGTTACCTGAGCTTCAGTTTTTAATTTGTAAAATGGAAATATTAACAGTACACAGTATATAAGGTTATTTTATGTGTTTAAATATGATAAAGCAAATGAGCCGTCTTGGTGCAATGCCTGGCATATGGTTAGCATTCAACAGATATCAACCATTGTAGTGAAAAAATATTTAATGCAGTTAAGCATTGTCCCATTCTATTTGGCGCTTCCTCTATGAGCTTCTTGCCCTAATCAGCCAGGGTCATAATATTGCTTCAGGAAAAATTTAAATTGTTGTGGCAGAGATGCATTTAAAATAGGCTCTTAAAGTCCATTAAGACAGTAGCTTAGAAAATATAACTTTTTATTTACAAGAACAAGATTTTGCTAGGAGAAGAAAGACTCTTGAGAATCAGCCAAAGAAGGCTCTGAGTAATGCAGGATGTAAAGTATATTTCTTAACAAAATATTGGAATGATGATAAAGGAAGACTATGTTGCTTACATCCTGGAGGCTAGATGAATTTCATGTGGGCTATGGGAAAGCTAGAGAAGAATTGGGTGGAGGTGTGGCTTTAAGAAGTTCTATTGGGCCTGGGGCAGGGTCTGCTGAGGGTGAATTCAGTAGCAGCAGGACTGCCTGGTACTTTCTGTTGCCATTGCCAGGGAGCCTCATGAAAGACAAGCTGATGTCTTTGAGCTTCTTTGCTCATGAAGTGAGCGCTCAATGTCTCCTGTGCTGAGGAGTCATCTAGTTGACCTTCTCACCACTCTCAGTGGAGGGTCTTCCATCAATAGCTGTATGACTTGTTGTCTGGGTATTTTCCTGCACAAGATTCTTCTCCCTGTGTCCTTCCTGAATCCTATCTGAACTGCACTGCACATACATTTTCCTTTCTAATTGTCCAAGTACATTCGTAAACCCCAGCAACTGATGGTAGAATGGTTGACATGACAGTCATTTTGGTGGTATGGAAAGAAAAGCCCTCAGCCTCCATAGTTGGCTGAAACTCATTCTCATTTTGTCATTAATATAATTTCAAGAATCTCTTTGACCTTAGTATATTGGAAGATAGAAACAAGCTAGCAGAGTTTGGAAAGATCCTGGGTAAGAGACTAAATCAAGGCAGATCTTTTAGTGGTAGAATGGCTAACAGGGACTTTGTTTTTCTTAGTTACAATTATCTCAGTGCCAAGCAGAGTGATAATATATTGAGGGTTATTGGAGTTTGGGGTCTAATGCCTTGTTTCCTCTCCACGTTTGGGGAGAGACAGATCATGTGTCACTAAACCTCTCTAAATTTAGGTTTCTTATCTGTAAATGGGATTAATAATACCTAATCTTCACCCAGTTGTAAAGATTCAATGAGGTAATATATGAGAAGACTTTAGACGTTATTGTTATTTATCGTAATTAACATAGCCTGTCCATCCAGAATTCTATTTGCACTCTTAGTTTTAACTTCCATTTAGCTGGTTGGTGGCTATCTTAATGGTGAGCAGGGGGCAAAAAACTAACATGTCTTTGATTAGATGCCTAATCAAAGCAGCCACCCTTTTGGACCTAATAGGAAGTTTGATTTTGAGTCTTGAAAAAGAATGGCAAGGCTGGACAGGTTAAGATGGTCTACTTTACTGAGCCTCTTGTTTTTGAATTTGTGCCTAGCATGGTTCAGATTTGTAATACTCTTCTTCAATCATCAATAATATTTTCATAAAAGTACAGTCATTTCTGGGGGTGCATATACATGCAATGGGGGAAATATTTTACTTGCGAATTCTCAAGTATGAAAAAGGAGTCATTAAGTTGATTATTTTAGTATACACAAATTTACCACATGTATTGATTCTGCAGATAAAACAAAGTCTAATTTCCTTTGATATTTAACTGGTAGTGTAATATGATCCAATTTGAAATTAGCTTTTTAGAAAAAATTTGACTAAGACCATGTCCTTATTTTCATAATAGTGGAATGGATTTTATGAATGGTTATTCAATAGACATTTTATGACCCCCTTCCCAATACAGGATCCTCCCCATTTGCATATATTTTGTTGAGTTTTGAAACAATCAAAAACTTTAAAAAATTTAAATCATCGGCTTCTGGAAATGTGCTATGGGAAAAAAATGCTAGTATAAAATGTAGTATATATTTTGAAATTTTTAACTAATACTAAACATTTTTATTAGGGAAGTTATTGTTAATCATTTGAAATTATAGAAAGTCTACAATAAAATAATAATTTTATTCAGTTTATTCTTAAAAGATGATAGAATAATGGCTAAGATACCATGTAGCTTTTATTCATTTATTTTTCATATAGATGTTCATCTAGTAAATTATTTACCAGATCACATTACCTATGGATATTTCAAATTTTTCAACCAATCTCATCATTCTGAAATCATTTTAATGGATTTTAGTTTCAGTTGTTTCCACAAATATCAGTTATTGTTATTAATATGCTTCCTATGGATATTATGCCCCTTATAAATCAGTTTTTATAACAGAGGTAGAAGGAGAAAGTCCTAAGACCTCATTCTTTCCTGGATCCCTAATTTCTTACTTATCCCTTACGTTAGTTACCTCTTTGCAAATGTTGCTAATAGTAACCGAAAAATAAGAGATCTAGAATTTCTGCTTGCTCTAGTCTCTTTTGTGATGGTAGCTTATCTAGAGAACTCGAATGTTAGACCCACTGTTTATGTTATATTATTATCAGTAATTCTCAATGAGACTTTCATTGCTTTAATTTCTGTTCTGAATGTGAAGTCTGGGATGTGTGCCAAAAGTTCTTTCTTGGAAAAGAATAATAAAAAATACATCCAGGTTTTGATTTTGCAAACATGTCCCTTGTTTAATAGTTCACTGCGTGAAATTTTAGTGAATTATATGTTTTGTTATCGTCAATTTTGTTTTAAATTCTAACTGCAGGGGCCTTGTTGAAAAAAGTTATTGAGGTGACTAGAGATAATCCAATAAGAGTTAAAATGAAGCATTTCCAAAAATTACTTTACCAAATTTATATTTTAAATCATATCTTTTTTTCAGTCCTTGTTGCTGATAAATTACCTTGTAGTGAATGACAAATTAAACATAGGGATGAAACTTCAAGCCTATTTCTTATTTTATTTTTTCTTTCACAGATGTTAAGCTCCTGTCATTTAATATTTAACTCTTTTTATTTTAAAATAGAAGCTTCATTGTAAAGATTCATTCTAAAAGCACTGAAAATATTTAAGTTAGGAGTTGTCAACTTTATATAGTTGGTAAATGGTATAAATTGATTTCAAAAGAGATAACTTCACAGTTATATCTCACATTCCAGCACAGAAGTGTTTCCAAAAATCTCCTTCTCAGTTGGACTTTATGGCGTCAAAAGATAGTTTTCATTGACTTTTGAGCTGTTCTTTGGGGAAATGTGTTAAACCAAGGAGAGAAGAAAAATCACAGATCAGAATCGTAGAACCTTATAGAACCACATCTTTAATGCAGAATAAAAACATTTTTGTATACAACTTCAATGAGGCATATTTTATATATCATATGATTTGTCCACTGCAAGTATACTTTTCAATGACTTTGTTTTAAATTTACAAGTTGTGCAACCATCACAGTAAATCAGTTTTAGAACATTTCCATCACCCCAATAAGATCCCTTGTTTCCTCTGACTGTTAAATTCTGCCTCCTACACCTTCCACACCCTACTACCTCAGGGAACCATTAACCTATTATCTGTCCCTATAAATTCGCCTTTTCTGGACATTTCACATAAAAGCGATAATACAATATATGGTCTTTTATGTCTGGTTTCTTTGACTCAGCATAATGTTTTTGATGTTTGTCCATGGTGTAACGTGCATCAGTAGTCTGATTCTTTTTATTGCTAAACAGTGTTCCATCGCATGCATATACCACCTTGTCTATCAGTTGAGGGATATTTAGGCTATTTCTAACTTTTGTCTGCTATGAATAAGGCTGCTAAGAACATTTGCGTGCAAGTCTTCATGTGAATATAGCTTTTCATTTTTCTTGGTCTGATCCCTAAGAGTGAAATTCCTAGGTAATTTGGTAAATGAATGTTTAATATTTTAGGAAACTCAAACTGTTTTCCAATGTGGCTACACCATTTTATATCACCTTTAGCAATGTATGAGGGGGTCTCATTTCTCAGATTCACTTGTTATTGTATGCCTGTTTTATTATAGCCATTCTAGTGGATGTGAAATGGTATCTATGGTGGTTCTAATTTGCATTTCCTAGTGACTAATGCTGTTAGGCATTTTTCCTTATACTTGTTAGGTATTTGTATATCTTCTTTATTCAAATGTATATTCAAATCTTTTGCCGAGTTTTCTTGGGTTGTTTCTTGTCTTATTATTGAGGTATAAACATTCTCTGTATATTCAAAATATGAGTCTTTTATCAGATATATATTTTACAAAATATTGTCTTCTGGTATGTTGCTTATTTTTTCATTTCCTTAATGATGTCTTTTGAAGCATGGGTTATAAGTTTTAATAAGGTTAAATTAGTCATTTTTTTCTTTTACGGACTGTGCTTTTGGGATCATGTCTAAGAAATCTTTGCTTAACCCAAGATCTTGAAGATTTTTTCCTGTATTACATTTCTATAACTGCTATAACAAATTACCACACACTTAGTGTCTTAAAAAAACACAAATTTATTATACTGAAGGGTTTTTTTGTTTTCTTGTAGCTGAGTAAGATTTGCCCCAAGCTAACATCTGCTGCCAATCCTCCTCTTTTTTTGCTTGAGGAAGATAAGCCTTAAGCTAACATCGGTGCCAATCCTTCTCAATTGTTTTGTATGTGGGACACATCCAGAGCGTGGTTCATGAGTGGAGTAGGTTCACACCTTGGATCTGAATCCTCAAATCCGGGCCACTAAAGCAGAGGGCACAGGACTAACCACTTGGCCATGGGCAGGGCTGGGTCCTATACTGAAGTTTTGTACTTCAGAATTCTGAAGTAGTTTCACTGAGCTAAAATCAAGGTGTGGGTAGGCTGTGTTCCTTTCTGAAGGTTCTAGGGGAGAATGTATTACCTTGCCCTTTCCAGCTTCTAGAGGTCACCTACATTCCTTTGCTTGTAGCCCTCTTCCTCAATCTTCAAAACCAAAATAGCAAGTCAAGTTCTCACATCACATCACTCTGATCTAACTCTGACTCCTCCATCTTCCTCTTTCTTCTACTTTTAAAGACTCTTGTTGCTACATGGGGCCTTCCTGGATAGCTGAGGATAATATCTCTATTTTAAGGTCAGCTTATTAGCAACCTTGATTCCATCTGCAAACTTACTTCCTTTTGCCACATATCAGAGCATATTTATAGGTCCTGAAGATTAGGACATGGACATCCTGGAGGAGCCATTATTCTGCCTATCTCATAGACTGTACTTTTGGTGTCATATCTAAGAAATTGTTGCCTAATCCAAGGTCTGGAAGATATGCTCCTATGTTATCTTCCAAAGGTTTTATTATTTTAGGTCCTATATTTAGTCTATAATAAGTTTTGAGTCAGTTTTTATGTATAGTGTGAGGTAAGTGTCTAAGTTCATATTATTGGGGATGTACAATTGTCCCATCACCATCTCTTAACAAAGGTCCCCTTTTTCCTAATTAACTGTGTTGGTGTCTTTGTCAAAAATTAGTTAGCTATGAATGTAAGGCTTTATTTCTAGACTCTCAATTCTGTTTCATTGATGTGCATTCTTATCCTTATGTCAGTACCACACTGTCTTTATAACTATAGCTTTACAGTAAGTTTGAAATTGGAAAGTTAAAATCTTCTAGTTTTGCTCTATTTTTTAAAAATTCCTTTGGCTATTTTAAAATCCCATATAAATTTTTGGATAACTTTTTAATTTATGTAAAAAAAAAAAAAACCCTGCTGGAATTTTGATAGGGTTTGTGTTGAATCTATAGATCAGTTGAGAATAATTGCCGTCTTAATAATACTGAATCTTCAAATCTGTGAACATGGAATGCTTCTCTAATTATTTAGATATTTTAAAATTTCCCTCAGCAATATTTTGTCATTTCTATTATAAAATTCTTTTACTTCTTTTGTTAAAGTTACCCAAGTATTTTATTCTTTTTCTTGCTGTTATGAAAGAAATTGTAAAATAGATATGCTTTTGGTAAAATATTAATACTCAAAAATTTCAAAATATGAAGCTGTATTTAACTAAATGAAGAAGACTATGCATAACTAATGGCCTGCAATTTTCTGTAGAGAAGTCTTTTAAGTAGGTTGGGTAATTACCTAAATATTAGGAAAATAAAATAATTAATTAAAATTTCTATAACTCAGCACTTAAGGAATATTTTCTGCAGGAAGAATTGGCGAAACTTGAGAAAAGAGTTTTCTATTTAAGAAAAAAATGGGGAGATAAAGCCTACTGCATTTCCTCTTGGAGATTCACTACGCATATTAGCATATTTGAGACTCAGAAACCCATTTTGGTTTATTTAACCATGCTTTTGTCTAACATTTACTAACATTTTAAGAACTCTACTGTACTCTAGAACATAATTTGGGAAATTCTGGGTTAGCAGCGTGTAGTTTACATAGCTTTCTCACCGGCATGGTACCTCGTAATCACTTCTGAGAGTAGACACGGCTATTGTTATAACACAAAGAGCAACTAACTCAAGCCAAATATCTGGTGAGTGTTGGGGCCAGGGTTTACATGCAGGACTTCTGTTTCCAAATACCATGTGCTCTGAGGGAAGGCTGGTTCTCAATCAGTGAACTAATAGAAAAGAAATCACTACTTGAAATATATATAGCCTGAATAAGTGGAACATTTTTGAGGATGAGTCATCAGGTACTTTTTGATTAGTTTGTTTATTTACATTAAATCAGTTCTCAGTTAGATCCAACTCACTAAAACAGAACATGCTACCATTTGAAACTAGTGAATTGGTAAACATTAAAATAAGCATTCATCTGCAAATATTGATACAATTCCAATAAATTTAGTTAGAGCGTGATGGAATCAGGAATAATCAAGGAGATGTTTACATTTTAAAAATAGTTACCACTTGACTACATTAATACTATGAAAATTCATTCAGCACCTGCTGTGTGCCAGGCACTGTTCTAGGAGGTTGGATATTCAACAAAACAGAATCCCTTGCCCCTGTGGAGCATAAATTTGCCCAATAAGCAGATCATAAACTAAAGAATAAACATAATAAAAAACTCAATTGCATAGGCTGTGAGGAGGCGGTAAGTGCTGGGGGAAAAAAGAAGTAGAGCAGTGTGCTGGGGGTGAGGAATGCCAAGGGGGTAAAAGGCAAAGCAGGGGAGGGCTGGTAGGGAAAGCGTAGGTGTGCGGTGAACAGAGGTCAGAATGACAGATAGTAGATACAGACATGTCTACCTTACATGTATATTTTTACCCATATCTGATTCTTTGTGGCTACTTTTTCCTAAGATGATAGGTGAACAGGTTGAAGTGATTAGTAACTTAGAAGTTGCAATGATAGTGTCCACAGGTATTTGAAATAAATACAAATATTTCCCCGTTTCCTCAGGCATGTCTGCTCAGAGACTTTTTCTTTTTTTTCTTAACACAGATTTTGAAAGCACTGGCGTTGTGTATATTTTTTGTACTTTCTCCTTTTATTTAACCAATGGAATTTGACAAGATATTTGGGTTTATGAATGTGACACGTTATTTCACGAGGCGATACTATGAAACTGGGTATTATTTTTCATTTATTTTAAATATCAGAATGATCCTCAAGAGAAAAAAAAATCTAAGGCAATAACATAATAGCTATTGAGAGCACTAAGTTAAGAAGATAGAGCTCGTGAACCCCATGTCTTACTTTATGGCCTCTGAGTTAAATGCCATGGTCAGGGCAAATAAAGTGTACAATGAGAAATGAGAGAAGCAACTGCTTTTCTAGTGTTCAAACTATTATTTCTGATTTTCCCCTACTAGAACATGCATTTTATTCTACAACACATAAAATTCAAGTTACGTAGAGTATTGGAATATAGTAGCTTGTCTTTAATCTAAGGACTAAAGTAATGGTGTAGATTAGTTGGCTGTCCCGAGGCCAGTCTCACTACATTGATTCTTAGGACTTTACATATCAACATTTTCCCTTACAAGCTGCTGATGCTCATGGATCAATATAATCAAATGAAAGAGCAATGTAACAAAATAAAAATTGAATTGCATCTCAAAATAATGTTCACCTCATCTAGGATTTACTCATCTATCCATTCATCATTTCATTGAAAATTTATCTTTTGAGAACTTAGCTTATGCTAGGCACAGTGGAAAGTGCAGGGATTAAAAATGACCAAGACATGGTCCTAATGAAATAGATGTGTATGTTATGGACTAAATGTTTGTGTCCCCTCAACATTCTTATGTAGAAGACCTAACTCCCAGCGTAACTGTTTGAAGTTAGGGCCTGTGAGGAGGTGATAAAGGGTAAATGAAGGCATACGTGTGGGGCCCGAATCTGCAGGGCTAGTGCCCTTAAAAGAAGAGGAAAAACCAGCAGAGCTCTCTCTCTCTCTGCCACGTGAGGACACAGGGGAAAGGTGGCCATGTGCAAGCTAAGGAGAGACGTCTCACCAGAAACCAACACTGATGGCACTTAATCTAGGACTTCTAACCTCCAGAACTGGGAAAAAATAAATTTCTGTTGTTTCAGCCACCCAGTCTATGGCATTATGTTATGGCAGCCCTAAATGACTAATACGATGTGCCACCTAAATATCACTATCTGCTGTGTGAGCACTGTGAGCACCGTGTGTAGGGGCTTGGGAGAGGAAATGATTGATCAAATGCTTCACAGAGGAGAAGACGTCTGAACTAGTTCTTCAGTGATGTGTAGGGATGTGCTAGGCAGTGATGTACCTGTGCAATTGTGAGAAGTTCTTGATATTTGCTGAATGCTTGCTTTTTGCCACAAAGTTCTTCCTTCTAAGCCTTTCACTCAGCACATTCCTGTGTTCAAGGAATAGTCTTAATGAATGTTACCAATTGATTTCCATGGATGTTGCTGCTCCCCAGCCTGACATTCTAGGGCTTGCGTCAGTTTCCATTTCTCCAACCTCACTGCATGCTGCCTGTGTTCTTTCTAGAGACCTGCTGTTTTCTGTGGAAGTGTGTCTTAGGGAACAGTGTTTAAAAGCCCCTTTAAAATCTTTAATTGGAGGTCAATGTGGAAAAAGCACTACATTAGACAGAAAATAAGGGCATCAAGGCAAATATGGTGTCATAAACATCCCTGGAAACAATAGTTCAGAAACATCCCCTTTCAATCATTTCCTGCCTAAATGGTAAGTTACAACCCATCTGTGTTCGTATCTTATTTTGTGCTTATTTTTTCTACTGCTTATACTAATACATTATAATTAGTGGGTGAGTGTCTACCTCACCCACTGGACTGTGGGTTTCATTGTGCAAATGATGTTTTATTTCTTCCCTTTCTGCTACTGGCTCTCATTCATTTTATTCCCTCAATCAGTCATTCATTCACCTAACATATATGTATATATATACTTAATGCCTGGAATATACTAGTCACTCTTCCAGGTACTGTCAGTGTAGCAGTGAATGAGATCAGTGAGGTGCTTGTTCTCTACAAGGTAGTTGTGCATTAGAAGTAAAGGGGACAGACAATAAACAAGGAAACAAGGAACAGGTCAAAGCGATTTCATTGATAAGTGCTCTGAAGGAAATAACTTCTATGATGAAGGAGAGAGAAACTGAGGACAGTGATGGGGAAAGCCAAAGCCTGAAGATGAGAAGGAGAAGCAAGTACTGTGAAGATGAATGAGGAGAGGGAGCAGAAGAGAGGCTCCAGGTAAAGAGGATAGCAAGTGCAAAGCCCCTGGGGCAGTAAAGAGTCTGATTTTTTGAGGAACAAAAGTGATATCACTATGGCAAATATGTAGTGCATGAATTGGAGAGGAAAAATAAGGTTGAGCCTTATGGGTCATGTTGAGAACTTTGGATTTGCTACAGTGGAAAGGACTTTAATCAAATGAGAAAATGCATATGTTCTGTTCAGTTGCAATATACAATTACACTTTTAAAACTATCATTCTGCCTTCTCTGTGAACACCAGATTGCAAGTGGACATTTACAGAAACAAGGAAGCCAGTTAAGAAGCTATTGCTGTAATCTAGGCAAAAGTGAAGGGAGCCTCAGGCTGAGTTAGTAGCCATGCAGAGAGAAGAGAACACATTTGAGATATGCTTTTGGAGATAGAAATGAATGATTTGATTATGGATTGGATGAAAGGTGTCAGGAAAAAGAAGGATTGAAGGATTACTTACAGGTTTGTTGTTGTTGAGTAACTGGATAGATGATAGCACCATTCAACCAGGCAGGAAAGATAGGGAAGGGAACAGGTTTGGAGAGAAAAAGAGACAGTTCTTTTTTGAACCATACTAAGTTTGAAATGACCGTTAGGTATTTTGGTAAAGATATCAAGAAGACAGCGGGGTAAAGGAGAATGAAGCTTAGAGGAAATTTCTAAGTTAGATATAGATGAGAGGTGATATTAAAAGTTAGAGAATGGGTATGATTAAATGCAAAAGAGTGAAGACAAGGAAGAGGCCCAGGACTGAAGCTTGTTGCATGCCTATGTACAGAAGGTGGAGAGAAAGAAGAGGATGATAGAGGTTGGAGACAGAGAAGCAGCAGCCAGAAGTGGAGGAGAAAAAAGGAGAGGGGACCATGTAGAGGAGGGAGTGGCCAGCTGTGGCAAATGCTCTTCGGAGGCTGAGTGACTGAGTGAGATGAGCTGGTGAAGAGTCCATAATACTTAGAAAATGAATGTTCTTGGTGACCTTCCAAGAAGGCTTCCATGTGAGTGCTCATGTGGGAAGCCTGGAGAGGGCTGAAGAGGAACCCTCAGGCTCCTGCTTACCTTATATTATTAACCTGAAACCTCTGCATTATTCCTGAACCTGACCTACGCTTCTCTAAATATACTTCCTCTGTTGAGTCACAAAATCTGGTCTTTAAAATGGTATTATTTTGGATTCTGAGATCCTCATAACTCGAAATGCAATTTTTAGATTTACTGAAAAAAAAACTCAGGTCAGTGATACTGGTCCCCAGGAAATACTTTGTTGTTGTTGGATAATTTTGCGATGCATCATCTTCCGAATAGAAAAACGGTGTTAAGTTGGCACTCACTCTGTGATCGGATTGCCATCATTAACAACAGATTGGGAGAATGTCAGGAACATACCCTGGAAGAGACAAAGGGCATTTCTCGCCATAGTTTGTTCTCTACATTTCTTCCCCTCAATCTGAAAAGTAACTTTCTATTGCCTATTCTTGGTACTTTCTGGAAGGCAGAAAGAGAGAGAAAGTGGATTTTAAAGCTTCTCCTCAAGTAACCTGTCTCATGGGCTGTTTATGCAGTGAGCATTATCTTTGAGCGTGACTGAGGAGCAAAAAACAACCGTAAAACGATTGGCTAAAATAGTTTCATTTCTTCCTTTTATACAGCGACAGTTTTGTCTTTCCTTTTATCATCTTTTGTTTATTTTCCTCCATCTTTAGTTTATTCAAAGGCTGAGCCAAGGCTTGGTTTGGAATCTGCGTGAAGATTCAACCACAGAGCACTTTTTTATGGGGACTTGTGGAAAGTTTTTTTTATGTTTTCCTTTCCATCTTGGGGACGCCTAAAAATAACTTGCAGGTGGGAAACTCGATTCAGAGCCAAATTCTACCTCTGGTCTTTATTATATTATTTGTTGCATTTTTAGAAAGTTTTATAGCTGATATTGAAGTTTTTGATTATTTTTTTTCTGGATCTGTAATTTTCCAGAGTTATTTTATAGGCCTCTATAAAGCCCATAATCTTGTTTTTATTATAATTTTAGTTTTGGTAAATGAACAATGGAGTGGAATTTGGACACCAGGCCAAATGCTATTTTTTTCTCCCATGGCGAAAGGGTCCCTGGTTGTTACTTGATCCTGGTGTTGAACATCAAAGATTCAGGTCTCTTTTAGGAAATATGGACAGCAGAAAACCTCTCTGCTGAAAGGATATAGGGGAAAGGCAGTTGATCCCACCACACATTGGGATGTTGAATTATCTGTAAATAAAGTTTTTTTGTATTGAACCGTTCAGAAGCTGCAGCACACATCTGCATTCACAAATTCACACTGTCTGGTGCTATCACTTCGACAGGTTTCTTACTGCTAAATTCCAGTTCTTGAGGTGATCTTGGGAGTGTGTGTCGTGCTTGCAACTATTATGCCCTGTAAATTCCTGTTTAAATAAATGCATTTACTCTATTTTTTCTTCTAATTGAATGTTGCTGTGTACCTCAAAATGAGGCCTTTAATACTAAATAATTAAGACCATAAGCTCTTCTATTGACTATTATCATGCAGTCCATGTAGAAGTATGACTACCAGCTCATTATGATTAATCTGGGGAAGCAATGTGGTTATAATTAATTTCTACTCAATACTGTTTCCTATAATGGGGAATGCACACATCTGCTTACACTTAGTGAAGAGTTACTACCCTCAGGATTGTCGTCATCTAAATCACAAAAGTTACTGATATTGTGCTCAGAATTAAAGAATACTTGCCGTGCACCTGAGGGGCATAGAAGAATGCTGGATTGGAGTCAGGAGACTTAAGTTATAGTTTAGGGCATAAGAAATATGTCCTTTTCTGAGTAATTTCAAATCTTTTGGCATCAGGTTCATCTTTAAATTTAGACTTTTGAACTAAGTGATGTCTCTATTCTCTTCTTCATCCAAAATTTCATGAGGCAGTATAGGATAATCTCTTTCTTCCTTTATTTAAAAGCATTGATTAACTTTAAAAATAAGACTAGATTTCCATTTAAGGCAAAATAAATCACACAAGACAAATAAACAAGTCTCTTTTGACCTCCCCTTTCTTTCTCTGTCCCTGTCTCACTCCTGAAGAAAATCATATCTTATTTTAATATGTCCTTCTAGATCTTTTTCTATGCATTATATGGGAATATATACTTTTTAAAATGATAAAGCTATGTTTTTTAAACTGCTGCATAGCATTTGTCTTATGAATGTACCATAACATATTTAAGCATTATTCTGTGGAAGGATATTCCTTTAATTCCTATATTTTTAGAGAATTATGATGAAAGTCCTCTTTGAACACATATGCGATTAATTCTAAAGGGGAAAAACTAACAGATGAAGTTGTTGCATCAGAGGGAATGCACATGAAACAATTAACAGATATTGTCAAAAATACCTCCAAAATGTTACAGTATATATTACACAATTCTTTATATTATGTGAGTGTTTAAAATATTGCCAATCTGAGGGCCAAAAATGTGCTGTCTCATTGTTTTCATTAGCTTTTCCATGATTACTAGTGAAAAGAAGCCTCTTTTTGTTATTATTGGCTTTTTACATTTCTGTTTATATTCTTTGCCCAACTCTATTTTTAAACATTAATCTCTATAAGGTTTTAATATATTCTAGATACCAGTCCCATTTCTTTTGTATATTGGACAATTTTTTTCCAATTTGCCACTTTCTTTTTATCTTTGCTTATAGTGATTTTTATGTTATGTTTTCGTTTTGTCAAATCGGGTTTTTCACTTTAAAGTAGTTGCAAAAATGAATGTGGGTACTTTTTATATGAGGAAAATGGCCTATTGTGCAGAAATCAATAGTCAGTTGATTTATAGAGGACCTGCTTGTGTAAGATACTGTATCAAAAATAATAAGTGAAGGATAGTAATTTATATGAAAGAATAATCTCTTGAGTTTCTTAATATATCACATTTGAATATATACTCTAACTTTATATACTCCTAAATGTTTGATAAAGAGCCAGAAAAAATCTTTGAAATAGTTGTGTAGTATTTTCTGATTATAAAATAAGAAATAAGATAGGAATTTGAGAACAAAATTTACCTGCAATTCCATCATCCAGAAATAGATACATTTAACGATGTGAATCTTTGTCTGTTTTTCTGAGCAAACATACAGAAAGAGCAAATACAGTTGCATCCCAGAAATGTTGTTGCCATTTATTTGACCTCAAATTATGGAGTCGTAAAAGTCTGGGAGAGGCAGATATGTTTACCATGACGTAGTCAGTGAAATAATCTCCTTTGCTGAGATACCTCCAGTGATGGAGAACCCACTGATTTTCCAAGTGTTGTCTCTCTCTCCCTTCCTCCTTCTCTCATACCTTTCTTTCATTTTTTTCTTTTCTTTTGATAGCAATCATATTAGAACAGTTCTTTGTGTGTATCCTGTGCATCTTCTAGCTTTGATGCTTTCCTTTTTTTTTTTTTTTTTTTTTTGGCTGAGGAGGATCAGCCCTGAGCTAACATCTGTTGCCAATCTTCATCATTTTTTGCTTGAGGAAGATTAGCCCTAAGCTAACATCTGTGCCAATCATCCTACACTTTATATGTGGGTTACCGCCACAGCATGTCTGATGAGTGGTGTAGGTCCCTGCCTGAGATCTGAACCTGTGAACCTGGGCCGCTGAAGTGGAGCATGCTGAGTTAACCACTACGCCAAAGGGCCAGACCCTACTCTTTGGGTTTTTTTGCCTTAATTATATTTGGATGTATTTTTTGATGAAACCAGTGTAAACTATTGAGAGTAACTACTTGGACATATCCACATATAATGCATACTCATGTTATGTGTTCATATTGTGTTGCTAATGATATGTCCAAGAATGTGAGATTATGTCCAAGAAAATTTTATGAAACTTCTGTTTCATTAAGGTCCCTCTGTCCTCTGTACACGTGAGCCCACTGGCTTGCCATTCTTTCTAGTGCTATATTGCTGTTAATAGGAACCTCTTCTGCTGAGAAGATCCTCATGCTACCCCTTGTGTGGTTAAATTCTACTTGTCCTTGAGTTCTTGGCCACGAGTCAGTACCTCTTGAAAGTCTCCTCTGAGCTTAACGTCTTTCATGACTCAGTCTGGGGTGGATGCTTCTGCTCTCCTATCTCTCATGCTTACCTTTGTCAGGGCACATATCATACTACTTTTGAATTGCTTGGTGATTTGTATATAGGCTTCTCCATTGTCTATAAGCATCCTGAGAGCTGGTCTTTCCCATTTCTGTTTCCATGGCCCCTTGCATTGTGCAGAGTAGACTCATAATATATGTTTGTTGAAAGTACAGTGAATGACAGAAAGCATCAACAAACTCTCATTAATCTCTAGTCTCACTTCCAAAACCCCTTAAAGTGCCTTCCTGATGCAGCCTTGCCTGTTCTCCCTTTCTGCCTTCCAAGATGCAGTCTCTTTTTTATCCCACTCCTTGTTTTCTGCCCTTTCTAATGGAAATCAATCTCGCTTCTGCCATCTCTAATTCTACCTCTTCCATTTCACGTTATCTCAAAAGGACAACAAAGTGAATGAAGATGGAACCTTCCTACTGTAGAATGTTGTGAATTGTGTTCTGTTATATTTATTAAAAATACATGTGTCTGTCTACCTTCTCTCTATAAGATTTGCTAGGTACCAAATGGTTCATAGTTAATATTTTATGAGCAGGGATTTTGTGTTATTTGTATGGTTTTCATTTTGTTTGTGTTTTCTAAATTGCTCATAATGAAAATGTACTCCTTTCATGAAGGGAAAAATAGTTCAATTATTTAGAACATGAATTATTAGATTTGGCAATGAGAAGGTCTCTAGTGTCCCTCCAGGAAAATTTTAGGAGAATATTGAAGGAAGAAATAAGATTGCAAGGAGGTAAGGAATCCAAGCTTACCACTTAAAAATGTGAAACTTTCAAAATTTCTTAATCTATTGAGATGAACTTCAATTTAAATTTAAATATTACAATATGTTGATGATTTTAGGGTAATAATTCTAATGAATAATTGGTAATCAAATGAGTTTCCTTTAGTTGCTCAGGGAATGGATATAACACTTACTTTCTTTTTCTCTGTGGAATGAGGAGACAACATCAGTATCCACCATTCCAGGTGCAGGCCCCGGAATCCTCATAGCCATGGGGCTGAGGTCTGTGGGTCCTAGAGGGAATGGTTATATTAAAATACTCTGCACTTTATCAAGTTTCTTTTGGATCATTTCAGTTTCCATGAAATTAGTTCCTTCTCTCCCTTGACTGTTAAGAATATTTGGAAAATGCATGTTCAAGGGCTTCACTCCAGGACCCTCTGGAAACAACAGGGCAGCATGGTAGGAATGGAATAAGCTTGAAGTTAGAAAAACATCAGAGTTGGATTGCCAACTGTACCATTTGCCTGTTGTGTCCTTGAGCATGTAAATCCCCTAATTTCTCTAAGTCTTAGTTCTTCATCATCATAACAGGGTTCTTATGGGGTCATGATACAATTAATATTTGCTATCTGTGGGTATTAGTTACCTTCCTGTACCTTTCTCTTGTTTCCTCCTCTGCTACTGGATTTTTTCTATTTTCAATAAATGTTTCCAATTCTTGTGTGAAGGGCGTGGTCTCCTTAGAGAAGCTAATGAAAGCTATGGACTCTCTCTCCAGGAAAATACACACTTGCACAAAAGTTGACGTATAATTTCAGATAATTCATGGACCCCCCCATGAAATACTTTCATGGGCCTAGACATTAATAAACCGTGCCTTACATTTTTAATCTCAACTGAGTTCCATTTTTCCTTTTATAAACTCTCCCATGGGATTTGAATCTCAGAGCACTTTCCAAGGACTGTTAGAGGCTGGGGTGTGTGACATCAATCACCATCCATCAGCACATACAACACGGCAGGTGCTAGTGAGCAGAAATGACTACTTGAGGACTGAGAACAATGTTGCTTTTCTCTTCTCCTTGCTAATTTTTCTAGAGCTTGCTTGTTCAAAGCAGCCATTATTTACCTCTGGGAAGCAAATGACAATCAAACTCTAGGGGATTAAATTCTCTGATGTCTCAAAACCTGGATTAGCATCCTTCTTTGGATTGCTTCATTTCTAATCAAGGGAAAGTTAAAGAGTCAATTTATCAAATCCCCAAATTTAAGCTCATTTTCTTTCTATTCAGGATCCTGCAATCTGAAGGGTCAAACAAACAAACAAACAGAAACAAGCACAAAGCATCTGGTTTTTGTTTTTGCCCTTAGAAACTTTCTTTGGCTTCCAGGGTCCTCTTTACTGTTCCTGAAGTGCAGGAGACTTACCACCTCCTGGAGCAGCCCTCAATCAATGGCGATGGAAGCCGACGTGTGGGTACCCAGTCCTCTCACCCCTATGGTAAGACCACCCAAGCTCCATGTTGTACATCGGCTCCCAGAGTTTCCTCAGTTGGGTTATGTTCTAGCTGCCTTCAGTGGTAGCTGGCTTGATAAAATACACTTTGTCAGCCTATTTCCTCTCTTGTCTCTCTTCCCAACTACCTGTCAATGTTTCCTTCACTCCCAAATAAACCACTTGCATTTGAATCCTCTGTCAGAGTCAGCTTCTGGAAGACCCCAAACTACAACATTATCTAATGCATGCCAGGGGCATGCTTTTGGTTCTCACCTGTAGGAGGTTCAATGTCCCTGATCACCACCCACTAAATGTCTGTAGTAGTCCCCAGGCATTGTGACAATCAAAGCACCTGCTCATACCTCCAAATGTCCCCCTGGGGCGGGGCAGAGAGGGGAGTATTATTAATCCCAGTTGAAAATCACAGATCTACCAGGGAAGCCATTTGATTCTAGTTTAAAATGTATATTTGAATAATGAATTTAGGCTTATAATTTTAAGTTAAAAGAAATAAGATAATTCTGCCAGATTTTGCAAATAATATTATAATGTTTATGATAATTTAAGATTTACTGTACTTATGTCTCCAATTTATTAGGTTTATAAGAATTGGTTAAATTCTTGGGGAGCTTCTTTTTTGTTATTCAGATAATTGAATTGTATATAAAAGAAAATCAAATATATTAAATGTATAAGTACTGTTTAAAATATTTAAAGGGATTTAATTAACTAAGCTGTAAAATCCCCTTTAAAAGTCACACTTAAAATTTAGTGGATTTATAAATAGAATCACAAGTTTGTAAATTAAATCTGATGCTTGGTTAAAAAAAACTCAAAAACTAAGCCTCTCAATTTGTAACTTTATAAGTTAAATATTAATTTTAAAATTGCAGAAGCCCTAAATAATCTTTTCTATGTGCAATAGCCTCAAACAAAGCAACAATTTCACATTAATTGTGTTTAATAAGAATCACTCTGTATTCTGGAAGGCTTACCAAAAATCTTTGTCCCTTCTTTATCAAACTTAGTCCATCTTTCAAAGCATCCCTCTAACTCTGCCTTCCCCATGAACCCTGCCTTTGTGTCTCAGTTCTTATTTATTGTCTTCCCTTTGAACTTCTCCTATTTTTATAGTCAACCTTGTACAATTTTACTACAATCTATTTTCTTATGCTATTATTCCGTTATTTCTTTCCACATAAGTTAGTGTAGTCTTTCAACTGGATTGATAGTTCTTTCAGTTTCAAGCCTTCATTTATTTTGAATCACCCAAAAAGTCTTCCCTATACCTATTCTATCCTCTCCCCTTGTGTAGCATCCCAACTCCAGAGACAGTTCCTGATTGGCTCCAGTCCTCCTGTCTTCATTAACATAGTGTTCTCTTCAAGTACCTAGCCTTAAGCCAATTAGCCCATGACCTTACCCCAGCCACAGGTTCAGGGTCCCACTTTCATTGTGCAGAACTCAACTTAATGCTTTGACTATATTTGTATCAATTATCTCTTGTCACAATACTATTGTATATTAATTGCCTCAAAACTCAGTGGCTTGAAAAAATTACCATTTATCATAGTTTATGAGTTTAAGGGTTAGCTTCAAAGTGGGTTCTGGGCTCAGCTGGACTCATTTGTGCATCTTTTATCAGCTCTGGTTCACGTACGCTGATCTTGGCTGGGATCTTTTACAAGTTTGAGAGTCAACTAGCTGTGGGCTAATTTAGCAGAGCATTGGGTGCAATGATTCTGCTTTCCTCTCAGCGTCTCTCACAAAGCCCCAGGCAACTTCTGAGACTAGCTAGGGAGTATTCTTTTAGCAATCACAGAAAAGGCAGAAAGGAAGTGACAGACACGAGTGCTTTGTCAAAGCTCTGTCAATGTCAAGTCTGATAAGAGCCTATTGACCCAAGCAAATCATATGACCAAGCCCAGATTCAAGGAATATGGAAATAGTCTTGTTTGGGAAGAACTGTGAGACCACAGGGCAGAGAATGAGGACATAGGGACAGGGCAGAAGTTGGTCATCAATGCACTAAGTGAAAATTAGCACAAAGATCAGAACACCTGCTAGGAATTATGGGACTGAGACACTCTTGTGCTTCTGGGTGATGTGGAATACAGATGTAAAGTCTGAAATTCCCTCAGATATTTTTGCATAAGTGAGGAAAAAGAGTCCAAGGAAACAGAGTAAACAAAACTATGGTGAAATATTGGTGATTGATTGCTAGCTCTCCGTGAATGAATCCTCTTCTATTTGAATGTTTTCAGTAATTTCAACCATTACATTGATTTATTTTTAATCTAGTTTGTATTACATTTTTTGTTCACTTGAAGAGTTTTAACTCATACATGCTCATAGCCCTAACAGAGTTTGAAAGGGAGCTTGGTGCAGTGGTTCCTAAACTTGAAATCCAGTTTCCCCCTTCCTTTCACCCTGAGGTTCTCATTCAGTGGTTCTTGGTGAGACCACTCATTTTAAGAAGGTCGTCATAGAATTCCAATGCCTTTCTCAGCCTGGGATCTCTGCTCTAGGTAACAGTGTGTGATGGGTACTCATCTAAGAGGTTTTGGGTGACTCTTATAAAAACATTAGGGGATTGGAACTCATAATCACAAACCTTGATTCCCAAAAGAAAGAAATGCTTACACAATCTCATTCAAAACCATCTCTTATGGTCAGCCAAGTGAATGAATTTGTCACACACACGCACACACACACACAAATGCAATCACATGACCTGCATTAAAATTCTGCATAATTAATATCCCAGGTAGCCTAACATTTTGGAATAAGGAGAATCATTCTGAGAAAGTAATACAGACTTTTATTGTTAACATAATTTTTAAAAAGATGACAGTGTGTGTGCATGTGCATTTGTGTGTGTGTGTATAAAAGAAGGCTTAAAAATGTTTAAGGGCACTTCAGAATAGAAGTTCCTGAACAAACATTGTAGGCAGATGGTGTCCTAAGAAAAGCTTGCATCCTTGTGAATTGATACAGAAGCTTGTTAACAAATCCAGTGCACTTACAGGAGCCATATATTAGGAACTTCTTCTGGCAGAGAGAGCTTTCCTGCATTTCCAAGTTTTCTTTAAATAAACTGATGTCTCTCTGGAGGTTTTATTCAACACTTAGGTTTTTATCATCCTTACAGCATATGTTAACTACTTGATCCCTCTTTGTTCCTTTAGGTGAAAGAGTGGGTTGAATGTACAGCAGATCTGTCAATGGGATTTCATATTAGCTTTACTGGTCTCAATTTTTGGTTAAGCAAAAGGCATTTCTAACATGCTAAGGTCTGATATATTTCTCACGATGCATGATTTAGAATCGTATTTTGGATGGAACATACGTAGCGCATAAAGCCATATTTTCCTGGGGAAAACATTGACTTTTTTTTTCTTAGTAAAATAGTTGCTTATAATTCCTGAGCATGAACTGCAATTCATGGTGTTACTAATTTCAGGAAAAACATCCCTCATTTTACAGCAAAGAATTATGGCTGTGTCGCTTACTTCATGTTCCTCAAAGCAGTGTACACAGAGAATATTTGTGTTTCAAAAGAAACTTTCCCATCTATTTCCAATAAAATTTCAGAAATGTGTTTCTGTGGGCAGATGTTGAGCCTTAAAATGAAATCAAGCTCATTAAAACAATAGTATTGTTCCATTCAAAGAAAGAACACTGCAGAATAATTTCATTTAATTTGGTGAAATAGCTAGTATCTACTACTTTTAATATACTGTACTAGGTGTTGAGGTATGAAATTGAATAAGATAGAGTTCATACCCTCATGAAACTCACAAACTAGTGAGGATAGCCAAAAATTCTGGATGTGGAAGAGATATCATTTAGAATAAAAAATAAAGCCCTGAAAAATAGGTAAAGATATCACAATGGAACAGCAATTTATTTAGTTCTTGAGGGGTGGGTAGAAATTAGCACAGCATCTATTTTCCTGGTTTCATATTTTTTGTGTTTTTGAGGGTGGGGGCAGGAGGGTATAATTTCCCTCCAGTTCTAAATCCATACTGTGCAAGTAAAGTGGACTTAAGTCCTATCTCTAAGTATGGACACTTGACCAAGGCCTGGCCAAAAGGAAAAATTATATTGCGTTGGTTCAAAATGCTTGGTTTAAGGCCAGGGAAATGTAGATGGTGCATCAAAAGTTATACACATACAAAATCAAAAGGCATCATTGGAAGAATGGAGTGCCTGGTATGTGGGAATATCTTAACAATTCCAACAACAACCCAGGCAAGAATTTTGCCAAATACTGTAACATGTTGGGATTATTTGACAAGAATTTAAAGCATCCATCATAAAAATGTTTCAAAAATCAAAGTGTCTGAAACAAAAAAAGAAAAGAAAATTTCAGCAAAGAAATAGAACTTCTAAAGGAGAACCAAATGGAAGTTATAGAACTGAAAAATTCCACAACCAAAATAAAAAATGTGCTGGATGAAAAGAGTAGGGTGGAGACGACAGAAGAAAGAGGCAATGCACTTGGAGACAGAACAATAGAACAAACTTAATCTGAACAATGGAGAGAAAATAGACTGAAAAAGATTAAGGAGACCTGTAGGACAATAGCAAATGACTTAAAATTTGTATCATCAGAGTTCAGAAATAGAGGAGAAAGAGGTGGAACTGAAAAAATATTGAACACATAACGACTTAAAATTTTCCGTATTTGGTGAAATACATAAACCTGCAGATCCAAGTGGTTTAGCAAACTACAAATAAGATAAACCTAAAGAAATCCACATAAGATATATGATAATTAAATATCTGAAAACTACAAACAAAGAAAAATTCTTAAAAACAGCCAAAGATAAACAGACAACATTATCTATAAAGGAAAACCAATTTGAGTGACAGAGGAATCATCATTTGAAACCAAGGAGATCAGAAGAAAATGCTGTAATACTTTTTGCATTCTGAAAGTAAAGAAATATCAACCCCCAAAATTAATACACATCATTGCTATCTGTAACCAATAAATGTAATACACCATATCAATAGAATTTAAAATACACGTGATTATCTCAATAGATGCAGAAAAAGTGTTTGACAAGATCCTGTGCATTTTCATGATAAAAACACCCTGCAAACCAAGTATAGAAGGCAACATCCTCCGTTTGATAAAAGGCATCTACAAAAAAACCCCAAAGCTAACATCATACTTAGTACAGTGAAAGACTAAATGCTTTCCCCCTAAGATCAGAAACAAGACAAGAATGTCTACCATCATCATTTCTATTGAGCATTGTGCTATACGTTTGAACCTGAGCAATAGGATAAGGAAAAAAAGAAAACTTAAAAAGAGGCAGATTAGGAAAGAAGAACTAAAACTAGTTCTATTTTCAGATGACAAAATCTGTTATATAGAAAATCCTAAGAAATCTGCTAAAAACTATTAGAAGTAAACAAGTTTAGCAAAGTTGAAGGGTATAAGATCAATATAGAAAAAAGTCAGTTGTATTCTTATACACTTGCAGTGAACAATCAGAAAATGAAATTGGGTAAACAACTCCCTTTACAATAGAATCAAAAATAATAAAATACTTAAGAATAAATTTAGCAAAAGAAGTGCAAAATTTATAATCTGAAAACTACTAAACATTGTTGAAAGAAACTGAAGGCAATCTAAGTAAATGGAAGAACATCCTATGTCCATGAATTGGAAAACATGAAATTGTTAAGATGTCAATACTCCTCAAATTGGTCCACAGATTCAATGAAATCCCTATCAGAATCTCAGCTGAATTCTGTGTAGAAACTGACATGATTATTCTAAACTTCAAATGGAATTTGGAGAGACCCAGAAGAGCCAAGACAATTCTCGAAAAGGAAGGACAAACCAGGAGGATTCATACTTCCCAACTTCAAAACTTACTACAAAGCAACCGTAATCAAGACACTTTGATACCGGTATAAGGGTGGATACGTAGGTCAATAGAATAATATTAAGCATCCAGAAATAAACCCATTTGTCTATGAACAACTGCCTTCCAACAAGGGAGCCAAGATCATTCAAAGGGAAAAGAATAAATAGTCTTTTCAACAAATGGCTTGGGGACAACTGGATAGCCATATGTAAAAATTATCTCAAAATACATCAACACCTAAGTGTAAGAGATAAAATTGTAAAACTCTTAGAAGAAAAGACAGGGGTGCATCTTAATAACTTTGGATTTGGCAAAAGCTTTTTAGATATGACACCAAAAACATGAGCAAGAAAAGAAAAAAAAAGGGGGGTAAATAGTAGGTGAATAGGAATACTCCCTAACTCATTTTTTGTGTGGCTACTATTACACTGACAGCAAAATAGACAAGGACAGCAAAAAAAAAAAAAAAAAGGAACAAAAGAAAGAAAAAAGAAAGAAAAACTATAGACTAATATCTCTCATTAACTTAGACAAAAATTCTCAACAGAATTTTAACACAAGTTCAGTAATGTATAAAAGAATATCACAAGTATTATATGTATGCAAGAATACAAGTATGCAAGTATACAAGGCTGGTTTAATATCTGCAAATCAATCAATGCAATCCACTGTATCACCAGGTATGGAAGAGAAATCATATGATCAATTACAAATCATTTGATACAATTAAATAAGCATTTATGATTAAATCTCTTACTACACTAGGAAAAGAGGGCAGCTTCCTCAACCTCATAAAGAGAATCTACACAAAAGGTGCTGCTATCATCATGCTTAATATAAAGTAGATATAAATATACAGTTATGGTTGTCTATTAAGAAACAATATTTTTTCAGTCCTAAATGTCTATGAATATAAATGCATATTAAATGATGTTTTTAAGGTTCTGCCTACATTTTTTCTCTAGATTAGTAGCAATTTTATTTCTTACTGTGTCTTTTCCAGCATGAAAACATCTATCTACATAAACAAAAGCAAGTGGGATCTAAAATCTTTTGAGTCCATGCAACGTGCCTGGCATCCTGCTAAATCCTTTACACACACTACATGGTTTAATACTTATAACCACTGTGTTAGTTTCCTATTGCTTCTATAACAAAGTACCACAATATTAGTGGCTTAAACCAATACAAATTTTTTCTCTTACGTATCTGGAGATCAGAATCCCAAAGAGAGTCTCACGGGGTTAAAGTTAAGGTATCAGCAGGACTGATTCCTTCTGGAGGCTCTAATGAGAGAATCTGTTTCCATCTTTTTCAGCTTCTAAGGCCACCCTTTTTATGTGGCACTTGGCCTGTTCTTTGCATCTCTCCAACCCCTTGCTTCTCTCATCTCCTTTCCTTTTACTGACTTTGCCTTCTTGACTCCTTCTTATAAGGACCCTTGTGATGATACTGAACCCACCCTTACCCAGTACTGTGGCAACCAGCAAGGCTTCAGCCTACATCCGTGTATGAAGATTAACACCAACTGGGATTGCCACTAACTACCTAATTGAAAGAAATATCAAGCAGGGCTTTTAGGGTTGTTGGTTCCTGGAGAACAATCTAGTTCACACTGACAGAGTGTATTAATAACACATACAGTGATGAACATTGCTACCTACCTATCTAACAGCCATCTCCTTCCCTCTTCCCCTTACTAACACAGTTTGCTTATGACAGAGGTTGTAAATGCAAGAAAATCACTTTCACTGTAGCAAGGGCATGGGCACACAAATCCATGTAGGTCAATAGGACATGATGAGAAATCTGTGAGGCAGCCTCTGGGAAAGGTTTTCTCATCTAATAAAATATGACCATTTCCCATTTCCCCTTTATACTTTTGGTGTTATCATATGAGGACATGGTACTCAAAACTGATGTAGCCATGTTGCAACCATGAGGGAAAGCTAAAAATGTCACTGAGCATTGCTTCAAAATCTCTGACGTTATTGGGCTACTGAACCAGTCTTACTAAATACCTAATTATGAATGTCTTATCATGTGGGGAAATACTGCTTTGGCCACTTTCAATGGATGTTCTATTGCTTAAAACTGAAAGCATACATTATTTGACGTATAAAAACTTTCCCCAACATGTGGTATTTCAGGAACTAAATAGATAAATATATTTTCTGATAAATCCCTTCCTAATCAAACTTTTGCTATTCTCTCTCCAAAGCTGAGAAACAAATCACTTCGGATAATGCCCAGCCTCTTGACATTAAAAGTTAGCTGTCCAAACTCATGAACTGTTTGCTGATGTTTGAGAGATTTATGTGTATATGGCAATACATGCACATATATACATACACACATCATCAAAGCATAGTTAAGATTTTATTTAGCATTCACTCTAGGTATAAATATTGCCTTTAAAACAAGTGGTTAGTATGTCAACTAGATATTTTATTCATATATCTCATATATATGTACAGATGATATATTCTACATTTTATATTTGAAGTTTTTGTTCTAAAAGTAACTGAAGAAGAACCACAAAATACTTCTTTTTTCCCTTAGGTCTATAAAATTCCACAGAGAAGTATCAGTGGAGTGGACACAAGGGAGAGGAAAGCAGAACCAGTCTTTATGCCTTGCTGTAGGTTTCATGTTTTTAATTCAACTGATTTCAAGGTTTTTATGATACTTCTATGTAATTTAGCATTAAGATTTATTTTAGAAATATTAAATATTTCAGAAGGAAATATTAAATATTTCATTTAAATGAGTTGCACAAAGGAAAATACGGAAATGTATCTTTAGGTTCCATATGTGATGATAGAGTAGAATATAAACCATAGTTTTTCCCCAAACACCTATTTTTAATAATACTTTGTGAGCGGACAATGCCAATTACAGTTTCAAGGTTATTCAGGTCATTTGAAACTGCAGACCCAGTATGACCTCCTTCCCAGGAAAGAAATAAACTCAGAGAACAGTATCAAGAATTGCAAATCAAGGGTACCTTCTGACACTCATAGCCCGAGAGATTTGTGAAGGTCCTGACCAAGAGATCACTCAGTTTAGGCTGCAGCATAACAGTGTGTGACCTTTATTGGAATAGTAACCGATATAAACTTCCCTTCAGATACTCTGTCCACTGAGAGCATAAAGCAGTCACTAAATGCTACTAGTTGAAGCTGGTAACAATTTCTAGATTTTTTTTTCCATTTTCTTCCATCTCCTTGGTCACTTCATTTTTGGTAAGTATTGCACTTTGAGATGAAACTTAGCTGTGTTTCCCTAATTCAATATATAATATAACTCTAATTCAACCTCTAGTTCTAGTATGGTTAAGAATTGCAGGAATTGCTTAGCTAAAATTAAAATATCCAAATGGGCCTTTTTGCAGAATAAATGACCTTATTCACAACTTAGTATAACACAAAACAAGAGCTTCCCTTAATAATATGGGAAGGGAAAATAAGCTATCATCGAGAACAGAACAGAGAGTGAGAGAAAAGAAAATAACTATATGAAGATATTTAGAAATAGGCTAAATGACTACTCTCAAAAGGTAGAATTACAAAAGAAAACTGTGTTAGGAATTCACAATTCCTATGTTAGGAATGTTGCGTTATTATATTATTTAGATGCTATAGAATTCTTTAAAATAAGTTCACTCCTTTTATATTTACTGATCAATGTTGGCATTCAACTACATAAATTATGTACAAATTTTTCCAGCACTGAATCTATTTATATTACTGACATTGCGCCATTTTTCTCTACCCTGTGGCATTGACTGGTAGGCATTTACCAATTCTCATTTTCTTTTCTCACTGGGCATAAAAATAGCCTACATTTCCCAACCTCTCTTGCAGTTGGGTGGGGCCATTGACTGACTTTTGGCTAATGGATTATGTGAACCATTTTCAGAACTGGCCCAAGAAAGATTTTTTCCTGTGATCCCCCTGTTTTTCCCCTGACTAGCGGCTAAATGCAAAGGATCAAGTAGAGGCTTCTGAGGCTCTAGAGAATGACAAAGTTACAGGGTTCATACAGGCTACAGGTCTCTGAAAAAATCACATGAAAGTCCTCCTGCCATTTAGGAACATCTGTGTTAGATTTGACATAAGCAAGAAATAGACTCTTATCATGTTAGGACAATAAGACTTTGGCATTCGATTGCTATAGCAGCTACTATTACTTTCTCTAAGGAAAATAATACCTTAGAGGAAACTTTCTAGCCTTGTATGCAAATTCTTCCAGTATCTCCCTATATCAACTTCAGTTAGAAACAACACTCAAATTAAGTAGACAGGAAAAATCTTTGCATTTGAAAAGAAAACTTACAAGTGAGACACAGATGAGTTAGTGCAGAATTCTATACTGTGAATTTAATGTGTATTAAATTTGTTCCAAATATAGGAGAATTCCAGACACGGGTCTATAATGCTGTGTGTACACTTACTTCATAAAGTTTTCAGATTAAGTACACAGGCTGCTTGTAGAGCTGTTATCTTTCCATACTCCTTCCGTTTAAGCTTTGTCCCGCCAGTGCACAAAACCACTTGCTTGAGCTATTGAGGCAAAAAACAACTTCCCAGATACTTGTGGATTTAATCAGTACTACACATGGTCTTTGAAGGAAACATAAAATACCCAAGGCCTTTATGTTTCAGCTAGTTAATCACTTAAACCACAAACACTTATTTTAAGTACAGGTAACAGCCAGCATAAAGGAAAAGGAGTAACTTTTTTATCACAGTAAAAATTGTTGTGGCTTCTTGTACTTGATCTCTAGCAGGTGAGCGAGGGTGGATGAAAATAAATCGACTTTTTGGGATTTTTCTTTTAGATACTTTACTTCAATTTTTAAAGAATTCATTGTCCCTACATAATTAGAGAGATGTTTCTTGATAATGATAGTCAAGAGTATAAAGTGCTATATTGGTTATTTATTGCTATGTAACAAATTACCAAAATTTAGCAACTTAAACAACATACATTTATTAGCTCATAGATTCTGCTGGTCAGGAGTCTGATAACAGCTTAACTAGCTCCTCTGCTTCCTGATCTCTTTCAAGCCTGTGATCAAGTTGTGAAACAGGATTGGGGTCTCATCTGAAGGCACAATGGGTAGGATCAACTTCTGTGTTAACTTACATGGTTATTGGCGGGATTCAGTTCACTGTTCATTGTTGGACTTCAGGCCTTGTTGACTGTTGACCAGAGACCATGCTCAGTTTATTTCCATGTTGGCTTCTCTCATATGGCAGATTGATTTCATCAAAGCCAGAGAGACAGAGAAAGATGACTAGCAAAACAGAAGCCACAATCTTACATAGCTGAATTGTGGAACTGACATCCCATCACCTTTGTTTTCTCTTCTTTAGAAATGAGCAGCTAGGTACCAGCCCACACTGAAGGGGAGGGGATTATACAGGATCTTCTATTTTAGCTTGCAATCACTCTGCTTAAGTTTAGCTTATAGGTTCTGGTGAACATTTATGGACTTTAGTTTCAATGATAGTTTAACTTTCTGAGCCCTTGCAATGTTACTGTAGTTTGTTTTATTTTTCTGGCATTGCTGGGGCTCCTGCACAATCCATCCTGGGGCTTATTGTGGGGGTGGAAGGCACTTTCTTGGGTTGCCTGCTATTGCTGAGTGTCCTGGGCGGGGAGCAGAAGAGGCTGGTCCTGGCTCTTCCTATACCACTGGGAGAGCAGAGGAACATAGGGTTTTTTTATTATTATTATTAAGGTTATGAAAGTTAACATCCTTGTGAAATTACAGTTGTACATCATTATTAGTCATGTTGTAGGTGCACCACTTCACCCCTAGTGGCCTCCCCCCACCCACCTTTCCCCTGGCAACCACCAATCAGTTCTCTTTATCCATATGTTAACTACCACCTATGAGTGGAGTCATACAGAGTTCGTCTTTCTCTGTCTGGCTTATTTCACTCAACATAATACTCTCAAGGTCTATCCATGTTGTTGTGAATGGGACGACTTTGTCCTTTTTATGGCTGAATAGTATTCCGTTGTAACCACATCTTCTTTATCCAATCATCAGTTGCTGGGCACTTAGGTTGGTTCCATGACTTAACTATTGTGAATAATGCTGCCATGAAAATTGGGGTGCATGGAACTTTTGGAATTGCTGATTTCAGGTTCTTAGGATAGATACCCAGTAGTGGGATGGCTGGGTCATAAGGTATTTCTATTCTTAACTTTTTGAGGAATATCCGTACTGTTTTCCATAGTGGCCGCACCAGTTTGCATTCCCACCAACAGTGTATGAGGGTTCCCTTTTCTCCACAGCCTCTCCAACATTTGTCACTCTTGGTTTTGGATATTTTTGCCATTCTAACAGGTGTAAGGTGATATCTTAGTGTAGTTTTGATTTGCATTTCCCTGATGATTAGTTATGATGAGCATCTTTTCATGTGTCTATTGGCTATCCGTATATCTTCTTTGGAGAAATGTCTGTTCATGTCCCCTGCCCATTTTGTAATTGGGTTGTTTGATTTTTTATTGTTGAGTTGTGTGAGTTCTTTGTATATTATGGAGATTAACCCTTTGTTGGATAAATAACTTGTGAATATTTTTTCCCAGTTAGTGGACTGTTGTTTTTGTTTCAATCCTGTTTTCCCTTGACTTGAAGAAGCTCTTTAGTCTGATGAAGTCCCATTTGTTTATTCTTTCTATTGTTTCCCTCATGTGAGGAGTTACGGTGTCCGAAAAGATTCTTTTGAAGCTGATGTCAAAGAGTGTACTGCCGATATTCTCTTCTAGAAGACTTATTGTTTCAGGCCTAATCTTTAGGTCTTTGATCCGTTTTGAGTTTATTTTAGTAAATAGTGAAAAAGAATGGTTGATTTTCATTCTTTTACATGCGGCTGTCCAGTTTTCCCAGCACCATTTGTTGAAGAGACTTTCTTTCCTCCATTGTATGCCCTCAGCTCCTTTGTCAAAGATTAGCTGTCCATAGATGTGTGGTTTTATTTCTGAGCTTTCAATTCTGTTCCATTGATCTGTGCATCTGTTTTTGTACCAGTACCATGCTGTTTTGATTACTGCGGCTTTGTAGTATGTTTTGAAGTCAGGGATTGTGATGCCTCCAGCTTTGTTCTTCTTTCTCAGGATTGCTTTAGCAATTTGGGGTCTTTTGTTGCCCCATATGAATTTTAGGATTTTTTGTTCAATTTCTGTAAAGAATGACATTGGAATTCTGATTGGGATAGTGTTGAATCTGTAGATTGCTTTAGGTAGTATGGACATTTTAACTATGTTTATTCTTCCAATCCATGTGCATGGAATGTCTTTCCATCTCTTTATGTCGTTGTCGATTTCTTTCAAGAAGGTCTTGTAGTTTTCATTGTATAGATCTTTCACTTCCTTAGTTAAATTTATCCCAAGGTATTTTATTCTTTTTGTTGCAATCATGAATGAGATTGAGTTCTTGAGATCTTTTTCTGTTAGTTCATTGTCAGCATATAGAAATGCTACTGATTTATGTATGTTGATTTTATACCCTGCAACTTTGCTGTAGTTGTTGATTGTTTCTAATAGTTTTTCTATGGATTCTTTGGGGTTTTCTATATATAAGATCATGTCGTCTGCAAACAGCGAGAGTTTTACTTCTTCATTGCCTATTTGGATTCCTTTTATTTCTTTTTCCTGCCAAATTGCTCTGGCCAAAACCTCCAGTACTATGTTGAATACGAGTGGTGGAAGTGGGCACGCTTGTCTTGTTCCTGTTCTGAGAGGGATGGGTTTCAGTTTTTGTCCGTTGAGTATGATCTTGGCTGTGGGTTTGTCATATATGGCCTTTATTATGTTGCGGTACTTTCCTTCTATACCTATTTTATTGAGGGTTTTTATCATAAATGGATGTTGGATCTTATCGAATGCTTTTTCTGCATCTATTGAGATGATCATGTGGTTTTTGTTTCTCATTTTGTTAATGTAGTGAATCACGTTGATTGACTTGCGGACGTTGAACCATCCCTGTGTCCCTGGTATTAATCCCACTTGATCATGGTGTATAATCTTTTTGATATATTGCTGTATTCGGTTTGCCAAAATTTTGTTGAGGATTTTTGTATCCATGTTCATCAGTGATATAGGCCTGTAGTTTTCCTTCTCTGTGTTGTCCTTGTCAGGTTTGGGGATCAGGGTGAGGTTGGCTTCTTAGAATGTATTAGGGAGTGCTCCATCTTCCTCTATTTTCTGGAATAGTTTGAGAAGGATAGGTATTAAGTCTTCTTTGAATGTTTGGTAGAATTCTCCAGAGAAGCCGTCTGGTCCTGGACTCTTATTTTTGGGGATGTTTTTGATTACTGTTTCTATTTCTTTACTTGTGATTGGTCTATTCAGATGCTCTATTTCTTCCTGATTCAGTTTGGGTAGGTTGTATGAGTCTAGGAATTTATCCATTTCTTCTAGGTTGTTAAATTTGTTGGCATATAGTTTTTCATAGTATTCTCTTATGATCCTTTGTATTTCTTCAGTATCTGTTGTGATTTCTCCTCTCTCGTTTCTAATTTTATTTACTTGAGACTTCTCTCTTTTTTTTTTAGTGAGTCTGGCTAAGAGTTTGTCGATTTTGTTAATTTTTTGAAGAAGCAACTCTTTGTTTCATTGATCCTTTCTACTGTCTTTTTTGTTTCAATATCATTTATTTCTGCTCTAATTTTTATTATTTCCCTCCTTCTACTGACTTTGGGCTTTGTTTGTTCTTCTTTTTCTAATTCCGTTAGGTGTCATTTGAGGTTGTTCATGTACGATTTTTCTTGCTTATTGTGGTGAGCCTGTATTGCAATGAATTTCCCTCTTAGGACTGCCTTTGCTGTGTCCCAAATCATTTGGTATGGTGTGTTTTCATTTTCATTTGTCTCCAGATAATATTTGATTTCTTCTTTAATTTCTTCAATAATCCATTGTTTGTTCAGTAGCATGTTGTTTAGTCTCCACATTTTTGGCTCTTTCCCAGCTTTATTCTTGTAGTTGATTTCTAGTTTCATAGCATTATGATCAGAAAAGATGCTTGATATTATTTCAACCCTCTTGAACTTATTGATGCTTGCTTTGTTTCCCAAGATATGGTCTATCCTTGAAAATGTTCCATGCATGCTTGAGAAGAATGTGTAACCTGCTGTTTTTGGATGAAGTGTCCTATATATATCTATTAGGTCCATCTGATCTAATTTTTCATTTAATGCTATAATTTCCTTGTTGATTTTCTGTCTGGATGATCTGTCCATTGGTGTTAATGGGGTGTTGAGGTCCCCTACTATTATTGTATTGCTATTGATGTCTCCTTTTAGTTTTGTTAATAGTTTCTTTACGAATTTTGGTGCTCCTGTGTTAGGTGCGTATATATTTATAAGTGTTATGTCATCTTGGTGGAGCATCCCTTTTATCATTATATACTGCCCCTCTTTGTCTTTCTTTATCTGTTTTTCTTTGAAGTCTACTTTGTCTGATATAAGTATGGCAACACCTGATTTCTTTTGTTCATTATTAGCTTGGAGTATTGTCTTCCATCCCTTCACTTTGAGTCTGTGTTTGTCTTTGGGGCTGAGGTGTGTTTCCTGGAGGCAGCATATTGTTGGATCTTGTTCTTTGATCCATCCTGCCACTCTGTGCCTTTTGATTGGAGAGTTCAATCCACTCATGTTTAGAGTGATTATTGAAACGTGGGGGCCTACTGTTGCCATTTTATCACTTGTTTTCTGGTTCTTTTGCATTTTGTCCTGATGGAGAGCTGTTACTTTGTGTTATTGTCCTTCTGCTTATCTCCTTTGTTCTGGATTTTGTAACCCCTTTCCTTTTTTTGATTTTTCAGGAATGAGGTGTCTTCCTGAGCATTTCTTGAAGATGAGGTTTTGTGGCAATGAACTCCCTTAACTTTTGTTTATCTGGGAAAGGTTTTATTTCTCCATCGTATTTGAAGGATATTTTCACTGGATAGAGTATTCTTGGCTGCAGGTTTTTGTCCTTCAGAGTTTTGAATATTTCATTCCAATCTCTTCTAGCCTGTAAGGTCTCTCCTGAGAAATCTGCTGATAGCCTTATGGGGTTTCCTTTGTAAGTTATTTTCTTCTGCCTGGCTGTTCTTAGTATTTTCTCTTTGTCATTGACTTTTGCTAGTTTCACTACTATATGCCTTGGGGTTGGTCTTCTTGTGTTAATAGAGTTTGGAGATCTATTGGCTTCTGTCACATGAAGTTCCATCTCTCTTCCCAAGTTTGGAAAGTTCTCAGGTATTATTTCTTTGAACAGGCCTTCTGCCCCCTTCTCCTTCTCTTCTCCCTCTGGTATACCTATAATCTTTATGTTGCATCTCCTAATTGAGTCGGATAATTCTCGGAGAGTTTCTTCATTTCCTTTTAGTCTTAGTTCTCTCTCCTCTTCTGTCTGCAGCATTTCTATATTCCTATCCTCCAAATTGCTAATTCTATCCTCCATATTATCGACCCTACTGTTCAGAGAGTCCAGATTTTTCTTAATCTCCTCCATTGTGTTCTTCATCTCCAGTATTTCTAATTGGTTCTTCTTTATAGTCTCAAGCTCTTTTGTGACATAGCTCCTGAACTCATTGAATTGTCTATCTGAATTCTCTTTTAACTCGTTGAGTTTTTTAATAATGGCAGTTTTGAAATCATCGTCATTTAGCTTATAGATTTCATTGTCTTTGGGATTGTTTTCTGGGTGCTTATCATTTTCCTTCTGTTCTGGAGATTTAATATATTTTGTATACTGCTTGATGGCATGGATTTGTGCCTCTGCATAGAGATAGAGTTTAGTCGCTCCTTCCACTTGTTGCGACTGGTGAGGGGGGGCAGCTGTTTAGACTGCACCAACCAGGAACCCTGTCAGCTGTTACTGACTGGACCTGGACCCCTCCTCACCATCACAGTGGTCCTGTGGGGTCCCTCGTTGGTTGTGGGGGCAATTGCAAGCCTCAGGCTGCTAGTGCCTACTGTTGCAGCCCACTTAGATATGCTCCCTCCTGTGGTCTGCAGTGGTGTTGTGGGCTTTCCAAGCAGCCAGGAGCAGGATCACCTATAATCACTGCTTTGTCCCTAACAGAGCCCACAAGATCACACTTGTCCACTATAGGTCCTAACAGAGCTATGGGTATCTTCTGCAGTCTGTTGTTAACTCACCTAGCTGTGCTACTTTTGCCCCGGGGCCTTCCTGCCTTGCGATTGCCAGTCGGGACCTCTCCACTAGTGCTGTGCAGAGGCTTTCACTGAGGCTGCTGTAGGAACCTGGAGTTCCCCCCTGGGCTACGTAACCATTTCACCAGAGCTCCGCTCTGCCCCACTCCACTCTCACGGAATCTCTGGGAGCCCCTTGCTTCGTCTGGGACACGGCCAGAGTCCGTGGGCCTGGCAGTGCCTTGTAAGCTGCTGCCTTGTGGGGAATTCTGCTCTAGGGAGCTTCCTGGTGTTCCAAATGCTGGGCAGGGCCTCCTTGCCAATGGCGAGCAGAGGACCTCCCTGCTGGGGGGCGTGCAAGACCCCAGAGCCTCCCCCAAGCTGCAGAGCCAGACGCTGGAGCTCCAGCCCTGTCCCCAAGCATGTCCATGGGAAGTCCAGGTGCCCCCTGCACCGACCTGTGTGCCAGAGACCATGGGCCCAGAAGCAGCTTGCGGTCTGGTGCTGTGCTGGGGAATACATCCGCCGGGAGCTTCCCTTTGTTCTGGATTCTGGGCGGGGCCTCCCTGCTCATGGCGAGCCGAGGCCTTCCCTGCCAGTGGGTGTGGGACCCTGGGGATTCCCCCTGGGCTTAGGTGTAATCGCGGGGGGGCTTGAGTAGGGCTGTTGTCACCTGTTTCCACCGTCGCTCCACTGGTGAGTGCACACTCCCACCCTTGGTGTGTGGCGATGCTATGGGGGAGTCAGCTGGAAGAGAGCCTCCTGCAGGAACTAGGCTGCCCGGGGGTCGGAGGTCGGAGTGTTTTCACCTATTTCCATCTCCTCCCGGGGGGTGTCCATCCGCCTTCTGATGTATAGTAGCACGAGACTCTTAGGCATCTTGAGATGCTATCTGGATATCCTTTGTTAATCGGTGAATGTCCAATTAGTTGTAGATTCGATGGGGGAGAGACAAAGAAGACCACTCACTCTGCCATCTTGGTCCCGCCTATTAGCACACTCTTATTGCAATTGTCCTCTTAATTGGTTGGTACCGAGTGTAGCTGGTTGCTATCCTCAGGGGCATACAGTTGTGATAGGCCTGAGGCCAACAAGGCTGATGTCAGTTCTCGTAGGAGTGCAGCTGAGTGGGGCTAGCCCTTGGCATGGAGGCACTCAGTTGTTTCAGGCTTTGGAAGGTGGGGCTGATCCTTTTTATGGCTATTTGTGAAGCACAAGTCTTCTGCCGCTGATAAGCCTCACCCCGCTCTGGATCACGTACACTGTCAACACAGTCCTGGTCTGTGCACACTTCTCAACCCCCTAGAGCGTACCCCACTGCCACACTGCAGAGGCCCCCACCTCTGCCGCAATACCCCCCACAGTTCACCTGGTCCTCACACAAGCCCTGCCCTGCCCCATAGGGGCAGACACCTTTGCCTGCCTGTAGAGAATCAAGGCACTCAGTCAATGCAGGCTGAAAAGTAGCCTGAGGGGTTGGTGTTCGAGGAACATAGGGTTTTACTGTTGCTGTTGCTGCTGGCAGATCAGCTTGCCTTACATCCGGGTTATGGAACTGGGACTCGTCAGCCCAAGGCTTCACTACTGCCAGGGATCAGACTCCCAGCTGGCCTGGGTTGAGAAGTGGTGGTGGGGGTTCCTCACTAGGTTAGGCTTCCCTTTCCCTTTGGCTGGAGAGTGCAGACTTTTCTTGTATGTTTTGACTCTGCCTGTTGGTGGCTGGCGGCTGGTAGCCTCTCTGGCACCCAGTCCAGGGGTGTATGGGATATAAAATGAAAACCCAAGGATATTACCTTATTGTTCCTCAAGTTTTGAGGTCTTTAGTCAATTTACCTCTTTCTATCCCATTTTCAGATTGCTTTAACATTGTCAGTGAAATAATTTACAGAGTATTTTTTTGTATTTAGAGGGGGAGAGCAGGAGAAAGTAGTTCTGTTCAGTCTTGTTCTAGATTCCACCGTCATTCATAAATCACTCAATATATAACAGCAAGATTAGAGAAAGCTATGGTTCTTTAAATGTTCTCCAGCTTCGTCCAGCCACTGATAAAATATTGACTTCGTTGAAGAGTCCTTTACTCCCATACAAATTCTTTCACTTAGTAATGTGATCTTCACAGAAATTGTACCAAGGTACTTGTTGTTATTATCCCAATTTTACTGCTGAAGGATGCCCAGGAGTAGCCCACAATTGCAAATCCTTTGTATTAAAAGACTTGGAAGTCAAGTCTCAGTCTTGTGATTTCAAATTGTGTCTTCCATCAGTTAATCCAGGAAAGGTGAGAAATGTTCTATAGTGGTGCAAAAGAATTCAATTTATTTCCTTCCTAATTAGGAAGTATTCTAGGAAGTAATATTGTCTCAGATCATTCTTTAATGACGGTGGAATGTAGACGGGGTGAATTGTAGAGGCATTTAAGAAAGAAGAATGGACATTAGTAAATGCACGGGGTTGCAAAAGTTTGAAAATTTTTTAAAGAAGTGAATGGAGTGCATTTTGTTTGGAACACATAGTATATAGAGGAGTATTGTGACTAATGACAAACTTGGAGACTTATTGTAGAAGGCCTCGAATGCTATTCTAGAAAATGTGTTCCTAATTTGTGGGGCAATGGAGAATTTTAGGTAAACTTAATAAGGGACATTCATCATTATAGAGGTGCCTTGTTATAGAGCACCTGAATATATAGTATAAGATTAAAATAATTGTGACAATAGTGATTTACATAGTAAAAGATAGGTGACATAAAATCTCACTTAAGCTTGTAACAATTGATTTACTCAAAGCATAATGGTTGAAAGTACTCTATGTGCTGTGCACTGTGATGACATTGTGCTAGGCACTGGGGTATATGGGTGGATATGACAGGCATAGTCCTTGTTCTTAATAAACTTACAGTCTAAAGGAGATAGGATAAATAAACAGGAAATTAGAGTATGATAAGTGATCCTATAGGATAAATAGAATACTATGTAAATAGAATGAAAAATAAATAACTTGGAGTTGAGGATTAGAAATTTTTTCTAGGAAGTGGTGCCTAATTTGAGAAATCATATATCCTGGTTTTTCCAGAACAGTTCCTATTTATGTCTGTGCTTCTGGTGTAATTATTACTAGTACCTCCTTCTACTCTCAAAAGAATCCCAGCCTCAATAACAAATTATCTGATAAACCTTTGTCTAAGTTAAAACAAGAATGAGTTGCAGTTATTCAGATAAATGACAGGGGGTAGGAATTTTTAATTATGGTAAATGGCATATACATAGACCATGAGGCAGAAGAGAAAACAACATGTTCAAAGAATACTAATAATAAATATTACTCAAAAGTTGAGTGTGATTGAAAACAAGAGATGAAATTGGGCACCTAGTTGAGCTCCAGACATGGAAACTACACACGCTTTTTTAAGGACTCTGTACTTTATACTGAATACCATGGGAAGTATTTGAAAGACAGTAAGAGATGGTTAGATTTGACTTTAGAAATACCAGTCTGGTTGGTCTGTTAACAGTAGATTTCAGGGATTTGAGTGGGATGAAAGAATGACTGTGGTAGAAAAACCAGCTAAAACCTTTCAGAGTGATACCAATGACGGATGATGGCAGGCTAACCCAGGATACTGGTAGTGAGGATAGACAGCTGAAGAAGAATTTAAACAATATCTCATAATTAGAGTTTGTCAAAATTGGTAGATTATTGCAATTTGGAGATGAAGGAATGGGAATAATTAAGGATATGTGGCATTGTTTTTTAGCTTGAGGCATTGAGTTGGTAGTGCCATTCATGAACCAAGAGGGTGAAAAGAAAAAGAGGTCTTCAAGATATTTTGTAGTGGAAGTAATTCAATTAATTGAATGCAGAGAGTTAGGAAAAATAATAAACTGTTGGTTTATGTTTTCAAACTTGGATGATTTGAAAAGAACATGACATTTGGCACATTTAAAAGGGAGAGATGGTCCAGGTGGTAATAATAAGTTGAATTTTAGACATGCTTAGAATAGTTTAAGAGGAGGAAAAAGTTTAAGTGTTAAAGAGATTTTCACAGATGATTATGTCTAGCAGAACATTAGAAAGATCCAGGTGCATCCCAAGAGACAGATTAGGACTAGAAATATACAACTGGGAGGCTCACTGTGAGCTGTGAGAACCCTACACGTGGCTGAATTTCCAAACAGATACAAGGGACGAGATGCTGGGCAACAGGACTGTCAAAGTGAGGAAGACCAAATCTAGTTACCACAATTCTAGCCATATGAGGAAGTTTGGGTCAATACTTTTCAGTGAAAACTATTAATTTAATTTGGCCATTTTAAAATAAGTGACCTCTGAGAAAACATTTTAAGTAGAATCAAGGAGATAAAAAATTGAATGTAAAACTTTCAGGAGTAAAAAAAATAATGGAAAAGTAGAGACAGAGAATATAAACCATTTTTTCAATAGAACTTTTTTCTGTGAAATGTAGGGGAAGTGACTGTAGATTAATGACATTGATGAAGTGATATTCCTTATGAATGCATGGAATGACAACATATTCACAGGCAGAGAAGAACCACCAGAGAAGGAAAGTTTCAAAAGAAATTGGGGAAATTAACTGATGGAGTGAGTTCCACAGTTTCGGATTAAAAATACACAGTATTTATAATCCAGCCAAAAAAAGAGGACGCTTTTTATCTCGGTGATAAGAAAGGTATAAAACTGGGCTGGCAAAAATACATAAATTTTTAAAGTAGACAAGGGTAAAATGAGTGGAGCAAAAGAGTGCATAATATTTATTGAATTTCTCTTATGAGACAGGCTCTGTACTGAGTTTTATCCTTAGTAATTCTCATAAGAACACTTATAATTACCAATCTACTTAGTCAGGTGAGGTTATCTCTTGTAATTTTTTAAAAAGGCAAATCTTTCTTTTTCTTTTTGGTGAGGAAGCTTGGCCCTGAGCTAACATCTGTTGCCAATCTTCCTCTTTTTTTTTTCTCCCCCAAAGTCCTAGCACATAGTTGTGTATCCCAGTTGTAAGTCATTCTAGTTCTTCTATGTTGGATGCCACCACAGCATGAACTGATGAGCGGTGTAGGTCCACGCCCAAGATCTGAATGGGTGATCCCCAGGCCGCCAAGCAGAGCACGTGAACTTAACCACTTGGCCATGGGGCTGGTCCCCCCAAAAAGGCAAATCTTGGTGGCTTAGTTAAAGTTTTACTGCTTGCTTACACTAAGGTAAAATACAGTCATTTGGAGGCGATCCAGATTCATTTGCCTTGACCATCCATTGGGTCCTTGGAATTCTCCACTAGATGCCATATGGCCAATAAACTAGGGAAAGAGTGTTTGTGTAGAACTGAGCCTAAAATTTTAGGGGTTACACCTTCAAGTGGCATGTACTAATTCCACCTGCAGTCACCTTAGCCCTGATGCACTGTCAAAGCCTAAGAAAGGAGCCTCGATGGGTGCTCAGAAAGAAAATGAAACAGGGTTTGTTGAACTCCTAGCATCAACCATGAGATAGTAAGCATCATTATCTCCACTTTGCATAGAAGGTAACAGATTTAGAGAGTGCTTAAGCAACTCGCCCAGAGTAACACAGCTTAGTAATGGAATTGGTCGAGTCTGGTGTTGATTCTCACAGTAAATTAGAACATATCATCTTCTGCAGAAAGTGACAATGAGGGCCATAGAGCAGAGTGAAAAGGCTTCACAATCTTTTGAGGAGAAAACAAGTGTACGTAATGTGGGAACAAATTGATTGAAGAGGATTTAAAGCTAGAAACACCCATCTCTTTTGGATCCAATTACCTCAGTTTTAAAAGCCCTTTTGAGGAAACTCAGCAGACTTCTTTCATTCATTCATTATTCGAAAATTTTTATTAGATACACATTACCTGTCAGACACTATTCCATATGTTTAGTGGACAATACAGTCTCTGCCCTCATTGAGCTTACATTTTGGTTTTCAGAGACAGAGAAGTATAACCACAGATGCTGATTCTGTTTAACTTATGTCAAAAAGTAAAATGATATATTGAAAGAATATGGGGTAGCCTAAAGTTAAACAAACAGAAAAACCCTAAAGAATTAGTACAGAAACTATGATTGCTCAGAGGATCCATATTAAGAAAACTAACGGAGTTTCCATTCCAGGAAGAGGAGTTCTAATTGAGCTGGGTTATATGCAAACCTCTTGGCTAGGTACCTTATAGAAGATCCCACCAAGAGGGTAAAAAAAAAAAAGTAAAAGATAATTATCCAAAAAAAATTATGATATGGTTACTAGAAAAACAGAGAATAGATGCCAACAGAGAAAAATAAACCACAGATAAAAACATAACAAAACTACAAAAATAAATTAATTTTAAAAAGAATTATTTCAAAGTGTGAGAAATACAATGAGCACAATAAGAAACATCATAGGATCAAAAATAGCTGGAAGGAGAGGGAAGCTACCTTAGATAGTGTCTTAAGGAAAACTACTCTGATTGAAGTAACTTTTAAGATGGGTCCTGAAGAAGGAGGAGTCAAGCATGAAAGCAGCTAGGGACAAGCCTAATGGGTCGAGGGAATGAAAAGTTCAAGGGCCCTGAGACAGGGTCTTTTTTTAGGAGTAGAAAATATGCTACCATAGCTAAAATATAGTAATGTAGTGAGTTAGAGGAAAGGGAGGGAGGAGTATGTGGAATTCATGCCAAGTTGCGATAGATTAAGTTTAGGTTGAATTCAGGTGGCTGCTGTCATTTAGAAGAAAAGCATGTTAACTCATGAGTGTCAAGTGAGTGAATTCTTTCTTTTTTTTTTAGAGGAAATAAAAATTTCTTTTGTTCTTGATCTATTTCCACCAACTCTGTTTCTACTAGAATTTTATCATAAGAGCAACCTACTTTGGTAGTTCCCATTGTTAGTACTAGTCTTAGTTGTCATATCTTGCCAGCTCTTTTGGGCAAGAACCTTCCTGTTCGCAAAGGTAACTAACTTGGAAGAGGGAAAAAACATGTTCCTTGAAGTAACTCAAGCTGGGATCAGTCTTGACTGAGCCACTTCCTACGCACATGGCTTGGGTAAGTTACTTAGCTTTTCTAATCTCAATGGACTCATCTTTAAAAGGAAGACAATAATACCTAATTCCCAGGGGTTTTGAATGGATTAAATTAAATAGCATTGTGTTAAAGTTATGGACTGAAGCTTATGTCCACCGAAAAATTCGTCTATTGAAATCCTAATCCCCAGTGTGATGGTATTAAGAAGTAGGGCCTTTGGAAGATAATTAGGCTATGAGAGTACAACTCTCATGAATGGCATTAGTGCCCTCATAAAAGAGACCCCAGAGAGCTCTCTGGTCCCTTCCACCGCGTGAGGACACAGTGAGAAGACGGCTGTCTTTGAACCAGGAAGCGAGCTCTCCCCAGACACCAAATATGCCAGCACCTTGATGTTGTGCTCCCCGCTCTCCAGAACTGTGATAACTAAATGTTTGTTGTTTAAGCCACCTACTCTATGATAGTTTTTCTTAGAGCAGCCCGATCTGACTAAGACAGTTAAACTACTATAATTCCCAAAACAGAAAGGGCTAATAAATAGCAGCTTTTAAAAGAGTGTGAAACACACCAAGTATCAGGTGCTCAAGAAGAAAGCCAGCAGCACCCACTTCAGACTTCAAAGAAGTGAGAGACGTGCTTGACTTCTGAATTCTTGTTACAACCAGAGGGTTCATAGTGTAATCTGGAAATTTAGTTAAATAAGAAAATATAAACTCATTATTTTAGTTAAGGTTCTCCAGAGAAACAGAACAAATAGGATGTGAGTATATATAAATATGTAGAGAGAGAGACAGATTTATTATAAGGAATTGCCACATGTGATTATGGGGGTTGGCAAGTCTAAACTCCACAGGATGGGCCTGCTGACTGGAGACCCAAGAGAGTCAATGCTGTAGTTCCAGTCTGATGGCGGTCTGCTGGAGAGCAAGGATGAGCAGGCAGTGCAGATGAGGTCTGAAGGCAGTCTGCTATAGAGCAAGGATGAGCCGGCAGTGCAGATGAGGTCTGTGCAGATGAGGTCTGAAGGCAGTCTGCTTTGGAACAAGGATGAGCCGGCAATGCAGATGAGGTCTGAAGGCTATCTGCTGAGGAATTCTCTGCTGCTCAGGGGAGGCCAATATTTTTGTTCTATTTAGGTCTTCAAGTGATTGGATGAGGCCCATCCACATTATGGGAGCAATTAGCTTTACTCAAAATCTACCAATTTAAATGGTAATCTCATCCAAAACACTGTCACAGAAATACCCAGAATATATTTGACCAAACGTCTGGGCACTCCATGGCCTAGCCAAGTTGACACATAAAATTAATCATCACACTCATTTATTTGTCTGCATTTCTGTGACCACGTTTCAGCCAAACAGGCTTACTTGTTCGATCCTATGGAAATCTTCGAAGATAGCATTGGTAAAAATTTGATTTTTAAAAGGTTAAGATTGACTTTATAACAGTCCCTAACTCATTTTGGAAAGGATTTGAAGTAGCTAAAAAAACAAAAACAAATATACAATATAATGTTGCAAGAGGAAGAGAGACGGAAATACTTAACAGTTAGTACATAAAGTAAAACTTAATCAGGATCTTTTTTGATGTATACCTCAACTTTTACTAGGGTTGAAAACAACTAAAATTTAGGAAAATATTATAAATTAGATAAAAGTGAGACGGCAAAAGAAAAATAACATGAAATGGAGGCAGAAATGAGGGAAATATATACCAAAAAGCAAAGAGCACAAAACCAAATAATTAATGGGAAGCAGGCAAATGATATAAATGAGTGACGTGGGCCAGTATAAGGTAATGTGGGTAGTGGCAACTTTGGTCAGTTACTTCCTGTTGAAGAGAGCAGTTCCACCCAAGTGTGGTTAGAATATAGCGCTGCTATTGCTAAAATTATGTGTGTGTGTCTCTGTGTGTGTGTGTTTGTAAAATTTCTGATTGTCCAAACAAAGTTTACCAAAACACAAACAAACGAAGAAACGCACATTTATGGAATAAATTAAATCCCTTGGGCAGCCGAATGCTGCCCCCTGGATCCCTACTCTAATTCCTCAGAGTGGGCCTTAAAGCTGTTTAAACTTTCTTGCAGCTAGTGTATACAGGGAACCTTAGTCAGCTATAGAATTTGAAATATCTATCAAATAAAATCAGACTAGATGTCAAGAGAGAGAATGATTAAGATCACTGGGGCTGGCCCCGTGGCCGAGTGGTTAAGTTCGCGAGCTCCGCTGCAGGTGGCCCAGTGTTTCTTTGGTTCGAATCCTGGGCGCGGACATGGCACTGCTCATAAAACCATGCTGAGGCAGCATCCCACATGCCACAACTAGAAGGACCCACAACGAAGAATATAGAACTATGTACCGGGGGGCTTTCAGGAGAAAAACAAAAAAATAAAATCTTTAAAAAAAAAAAGATCAGAAGGAAATTCTTCCACAGGGGCACAGAAAGAAATTTGTGTAATGTAACAGGTAATGTCACTCACTCATCCTTATTGTAGACATAGCAATGAGCCCCCGATGCACCTCTAACAATAGTTATGAGGGTAGATGGTAGTCACTATTGTTGTTGGAAGGAAAAAAAAAATCCATTCAATTCCTAACACAAAATGGCAGATTCTTAGTTAAAAACACAGTGAGAATCTCTTAATTCCTTGCTTAGATAATCAACAGTTGTTATACACGTCTTCCTAAAATTACATAAAAGTTTGAATATTTATTAAAACATATGGAACTGTGATTTTTTTTCACTCAGCATTGAAAGAGCTTATGACATTTTACAATAGTACAAAATGTGGCTGAGAATTTTTACTCAGTTTTCAGTATGTAAAATACCTGCCTAAAATGCATAAAAATCTACAGCAATGTGCATCACAAAATACTGTAGATTTAATGAATGCTACTAAAACTTCTAACATTTCTAATATTTTGCATCATTCAATTTCACAGAAATTGGTAGAACTGCAAGACTTTTGCTCATAATTTCATATTAACTACTTAAGTTTTCTTGACATATACCAAATTTAGATTATATTGTTGCTGCATAAATGTTTAATTTAGGTGAACTTTTTAATGCTTTAATATTGCTGGTCTATTTCTTCCTAAGCGTTATTTTTGCACGTCTTCTAAAGCCTGATATAAGTTCCCCGGGCGTAATAAACAAGTACAGATTGCAGATAGAATGTATTTTAAAGAACTAGAGAATACATTTTCAAAATATTTTTGTATGCTTGCAATAAAACTTGCCAATTTTTCCCTTGGAATGTAGTTTAAAGAAAACAGGATTAAAATTTTCCTTTTATAAGACTCTTCTGTAAATAACAATTATTTGATCAGAAATGGATTGAAATCAATCCTGTTGTATTTGTATTTTTCACTTAAATTTAAATTCTTAGAGGTCAAGACTAGCTTCTATGTATTTTTGAATCTCTAGCTCCTCTCATAGTTCATGGCACTTAGGCACTTAATAAATACATATTAAATAATTGTTTTGTCTACCTATGTGTGTGTGGTTGAAGTAAATATATTGTCCTCCTTTAACTAAAATTGTACTCAGCCTTTATTTGATGGCTGAATATGCATGTGTGTGTGTCCTTTGATTCTGGAATTCCTAACACCAGGTCATTTTCCTGCCTATGGATAAGATTTCTATGCTCTACTTGAAGCACATTATATTTTTGAAATATTAATTAAGGATATGGTCTGCTCACTTTTACATCTGTACATTTTTTTCTTTTTCTAGATAGTTTTGTTTAAATAAAATAGCTTCACCATTCTGTTTCTTTGTTAGATTTTTTTCAGAGGGAAAATTAATTGAAATGCAAAATGGAAAAGCTAAAGAAAACAAGTGAACTATTGTGAGTCCCTCAGGTTCTTCCATTTGGATCTAAGTTATTTCCGTTTGTGAACATGAGCCACTTACTGCTGTGGCAGCTATCAGCATACTACTATTGCAACATCTCAACATGGGTAGTGGATATCTTTACTTAAAGAAATTTTCAAGAACAGCAAACTCTTCTAAATTGCGAACTCCAGACAAGAATGAGGCAAATTCCCTCTCTCCTCCTTCTCCTTTCCCAAGGAGTCAATACAAAAAACAAATAATTGCTGTATAAACATAAAAAAATAGGCTTTTTATGTGCTACTTGCACTTGAGTAACTCTAATATTGAATATGCGTTTAGAAGGAAGCTTCTGAAATAGATATATATGAATAAGATTAGAAGGTTTTAGATCAAAGATGCTAATATCATTAGAACATAGAAAAAGAGGCCAAGTATTTTACTCCAGTAGATAAAAATGGATAAGGTGGGATTAATTGTGCCTTTAAAGGACTGGCCTTGCTGGACAGAGTCAACGGCTGCCAATAGGTTATGATGGGACAGATTCTGAAAGCCTCCTCTGTCGCTAAATTTCTCTTTGGTCAACCAAGCAATTGTGAAATGTTGATAACCCTACTCTGGAAGGTTCTAGTGAGAACAAGAGATGATCTATACCATGCACCTAACACAGCATGTTGTACCTAAGACATAGCAACATCTCAATTAATATTCTCTTCCCTCAGCTTTCTCATGAAATCAGGGAGGGCCCTGGATCAAATTCAAATGTTCATTTTAAGGCTAACATTTAAAACCTGATTTTCTTTTTTTCCCTTAAATTGGAAAGTCCCAAAACCTGAACTTCCCCTAATAAACATTGATCATAGGTCTCCAGTCGCTTGGACAATACTGATTTATGTAGTATAATTATTAATAGCATTGATTTACATTCTCAAAATGGACTCAGTTTGAATGATAAATTTTATGGTAATCATATTAATAAAGCATATTTAATTGAAGATTTGAGAGTGACTAATAGGAAAGTTCTGGAGACAAGATAGGGCTTTGGCAGTGCTGGATTATAAGAAGCTTCATTATGGGGTTTCTTGAACAGCACAGAAAATTAAAAGTTCAGTGAGCAAGGGGAGAAGGTATCGAAAAGATGGAGAAGGCCCCTTTTCAGATAGGGAGGAGGCTGATACCAGAAAAGGTAAATGAATTCACCTGAGTCATGTAGGTGGGTAAGAACAGAAATAGGACAATAATTAAACTTTCTTTAGTAAAAGCATTATTAAAAGAAAAAATTTTATAGAAAAGTAAATTAATTGGGTTTAGTTAAGAAAGTAAAGCTTTTTTTAGTTTAAAAGTAAATCTTTACTTTGAAAACCTAGAAAATTTCAAGCAATAAACATGTTTTTTTCCTTAGAAAGTTTTGCCAAAATGTATCTAGTATAATTTTAAAGATAAGGATTCCAAGCTTCTGTAGGTTCTGACAGTCTAAATGTTGATGCTATCCTTTTCCCCTTCAAAAATACAACAGTACTTTCAGGAGCTCGAGATATGCAAAAATGTACCGAGGAGCTACTTTGGGATGCTTTGCATAGAAAGCTAATAGGAACTTTGATTTGTCTGGATGCTGACAGCTGAGGAGACAGGAGGTGGAGAGAGGAAGAACCCCAGGAACATGGTGGGATGCCCAGTCAGAGGAAAAGAGGCAGCTAATGGGGAATTCTTCATGGCAGAGACTGTGAAGAACAGAAATGTTTAGCTTTAAAATAGAAAGTTTTGTCCCCGTGGTGTATGTTTTTCAGTTTATGCCAATATCTCGTTAGAAGTTCTCTATTCACAATAGCCTGTGTCATGGAACTGTGGGAAATTACATGATTTGAATGAGACAGGAAGTGAGGCCTGACTATTATCTAGTATCTGGCATGGGGATTGTGGGTGATGATCCACAGTGAAGAGAAAGGTGACCTCAGGAAAATCTCAGCTTCTTGAGGAGGAACCCAGAGACCAGAGAAAGCTGTCCACAGGACAGGCTAATTCAGAGGCGGACGTGAGCCAGACCCTGTTTATCCTAAATGTATTAGAGAAAGGAAACTCTCAGCTTTCAGATTCCAGCTCATGACTTAGTACCTATAGGATCTTTGAGAAGTTATATGTTCTCCCAAACCTGTTTCCTTATGTGTAACACTAGGATAATGAGAGCATCTACTGCAGAGGATGGCTGGGAAAATTACATGTAATAATCCACTTTAAGGCATTCAGCCCTGTGCCTGGCTAGTGGCCAGAACTCTATAGAAGCTAGTGATAGTTTTAGCATTAGTATATCATTTTATATTCAGTGTATTGTTCTTGTATTCATTTCATATTAATAATATAAATATTCTCCCATATCACTGAATATTCTTTGAAGCACATTTTTTTTTAAAGATTTTATTTTTTTCCTTTTTTTCCCCAAAGCCCCCTGGTACATAGTTGTATATTCTTCATTGTGGGTCCTTCTAGTTGTGGCATGTGGGACGCTGCCTCAGTGTGGTTTGATGAGCAGTGCCATGTCCGCGCTCAGGATTAGAACCAACGAGACATTGGTCGGCCTGCAGCAGAGCGCGTGAACTTAACCACTCGGCCACGGGGCCAGCCCTGAAACACAATTTTTAATAAATGTCTAGTAGTTTATTCTATTGAATCCTATGCTTAATTTAATCATTCCTTAATTTTTTGGCAATTTATGTTGTTTCAGATTTTTTTATTAAACCATGCCATCACTCTTTTATTTATTTATTCATTTGGTGAGGAAGATTGGCCCTGAGTTAACATCTATTGCCAATCTTCCTCTTTTGCTTTTTTTGCTTGAGGAAGATTCTCCCTGAGCTAACATCTGTACCAGTCTTCCTCTATTTTGTATGTGGGACACTGCCACAGCATGACCTGATGAGCAGTGTGCAGGTCTGTGCCTGGGATCTGAATCTGCAAAGCCCGGGCCGCTGAAGCAGAGTGCACAAACTTAACCACTATGCCAGTGGGCCAGCCCCTGTTTCAGATTTTAACTATCATAAAAGACAATGGCAAACCTCCACATTTAAAACTTGATAAGCATTTTTTTACTATTTAGTCAAGAAAAATCTGCTGACTGCCACTTAAATGTGCCAGAATATATAAGCATTTTAAGATTCTTCATACAAAGACAACTTACTCCATGGGAAATGAATACAAAATTATCCCATTTTGATTACAATGTTTTAATTTGCAAATAAAGCATCATTTCAAACTGGCTTAAATAAGAAGAAAAAAATGTTAGAAATTCCAAAGGTAGAGTAACCTTCAAAGTGGCTTGATAAGAAGGCTCAGTATCGTTAAGAACTCATGTTCGTTCCATCTCTCCTATCTGTCTTGGTGTTGACGTCATGCTCAGACAGATGGCAAAGTGACTATATCAGTTTCAAGTATTTCATCTGGACACAGCGAGGCCCAGTACCTTCTTCGATAAACAAGGGCACCTCCACAGACTTCATTGGTCATTGGCCAGGTTAACCACATGCCTATTCCCAACCAATCCCTGGAAAGGAAGTTGGATTACCATAATTGACTTGATTAGTTACTTAGGACGGACTGGATATAGGGGAATCAACAATAATAACCATGATTACCACTGTCAGTGTTAGAGAGTATGACTTCCATTTCATCCTCACCAATACCCAGTGTAGTGGTAAACTTCCATTTCTATTTGTGTTCCACCAGGAAATAAGTTTGGGTACAATATACACCATGGTTCTGCACAACCATTGTTGACTAACTATTGGACTGAGTGAAGGAGTGAGTGAATAATCAATAGAGCAGGACTTATCAGGTCTTTAGTTCAACTGGGCTATACTCTCCTGGGTCGAACACTACTAGCTTGAAAGAGGAGACGATCTTTCTTAAATACAAAGGGGATATTGTATGCCATGAAAGGATCTTGAGCAATAATATTACTCAACAGCTAAGTCATTATTTGGGGGAATCTAAAGTGACTGTAAGTTAAAACGTGAAAATGAGTGTAAAAAGAAGGGAAATTTAAGCTCTCAATGGAATAATCCTTCAGCTGAAATGGCCTCACACTGTTTTTCTTGGATTATTTTGAGGCCCATTGTATTATCTGAAGGAAGCCTATTGAGCAATGATTGACTGGTGCTGACCTGGTACTACACTCGTTTTGCACAAAAGCTTCTCGGCTGTAATGCTTGGTGAGGATATACAGTGAAGTCAATTGTGATCCTGAAACAAAATGAAACCACTCACCCACTCCTGCAAGGTTTTAAGTATGACACATTCTATTACATTATAATTTTGAAAAAAGTCATTTCTTCCCATGGCTAATTATTAACTTTCAAATGGATACTGTACAAATTGCAATTAAATGTCTTTACTTTATTGAATGCATATGTTGTCGGGAAATATAATTCCACTCTAAAGGGTTTCACGGTTTTACTGACACCCAGCTCTTTTGTTCTGGTTTGGTCTCCCCTCTCACTGCCTCTGGCCAATTGAAAAACTGCCTTGTTGAGCTTCATGCTTTCAAATTCCTTGATGTGCATCACTGCACAGAATAAACACTCAGGTGATTTCCAAGCTTTTTTTTCTTTCCTTTTTACTTTTACCTAAACGCGGTGGAGATGCTATGGCCAGCAACAGTGTTTAAACAAGTGCATCCAAACATGTGAAAAGTTTTAACTGCATATTCACATTTGTATCCAAATTTCAAACTTGACTACTTTTCACATATGGCTCTGAAATTTGAATTTGAATGTGTATATGGAAGCTTGAGTGAATTAATAAAAGAAGAAAAAAGACACCCATCTGATATTTATCTCCACTTGAAACAGTAAATTACTTTTACCATTTAGTAGAAAAAGACATATAAAAGATATGTCTTAAACATTGCATTACTAGATTCTTGAGCTTGAAATACAAAATGGTTGAAACAACTATAAAAAGAAGAACAAAACAAAAATGGCTGAAGCCATTCTAAGCAATATTGGAAAAAAATGAATAAATCCAGTAGTTAAAGAGGGAAAAGCATAATTTAGCCCATGTACACACCAGGGACCTAAGTCCCTCAGATCCCAATAAGTTACATTGTGGAAATCATGAGACTGCCAAGGACACTAAAGATTTTAGGACTGTGTTTTCTAGGAATCATTAAACATTTGAGAGGGATTGCTTCCTGGACATCATCTTGTCTTGCCTTTTATTTTAGATGTGAAGAAGCAGAATTCCAGAGATAGAATATGATTTTCAGAAATTAGCTCCTGGACCCAGAGTGAGGAATGCAGACACTGAGTAGTCAAACCTATATAGAATGCCTGATGACTGGCGAGATTAGAAATTACTTCTACAAAATAGGATAAGCAAATATTGGACCTCTACATCACTAAGAGAGCTTTTTTAAGACAGGGGATTTCTCTGATGTTTTATCCTCTAGGTCAGCGGTTCTCAATAAGGGGCAGTTTTGTCCCGTAGGGGACATATAGCTCTCTGGAGTTATTTTTGATTCATCACTATGGGGGGGTGTGAGACGTGCCACTGGCGTCTAGTGGGTAGAGGCCAGGGATACTTCTAAGCATCCTAAAATGTCCCAAACGTGAGTAGTGACAAGGTTGAGAAACCCTGTCCTAGAGTATTATCCAGAGAACAAAGTCTAGGCTACACTAGCGGTCAATAGAATGCGTCTTGCTAGTCATTCTTTAAAGTGCATAAAATTGCATGTACTTACACAAGTATAGTCATTGCAGCATGGTAGGGATGTGTCCAGAGGAAGTGGCTCACAGGTCAATATACACAGATGGAAAAACTTCTCAGCTGTGCCAACGTGGGAATTGTTATGAGGTCATATTTCTCTGGAGATGGTTTACCTATGGAGGAAAGTCTGGACCTGAAATGACATTCAGATTCAGAACCAGGAAGTCAACCAGCCATCACGATTGCATCTGTGGATCCCTCTGCCAGGAATACTGTGCCCCTTCATCTTCCTATGGCCCCTTCCTTCTTGTCATAAAAATGTCCATTCAAACATCACTTGCCATACTTTCCTGACCACTTGATTTAATTTGCCCTTGCCATCTTTAGTCACTTTCTATGACATTGTTGTTTTCACTATCTGAAATAATCCTTTTTGTTTATTTGTCAAATATTTTCCCCCACCAATTCAATCAAGAGTAAAATTTGGAAAAGCAGGGATCTTTACATTTTTCTCACCATTATACCTTCAGTGCTTATAGTAGGTGCTCAATGAACATTTCAGTTATCCAATTCATTCAGTAAACATTTATTAAGTGCCTATTATGTGCCGAATACTTTTCCAGCCACAAACAAAACAGAACAGTATTCCTGTCCTCATGGAGCTTGTGAATGAGAATAAATGAATGAAGTCATGAATCTACCTGGAAAGCTTAGGTAGAGGCGGCAAAGGAGAATCAGTAGATTTCCAGCAATGATGAGGCGAGCACAGTGGAAGGAGGAAAAGACAAGTGATAAATGATTATGCATGCAACTAAGCATGTAAGTTCTGGAGATAATCACAATATTACTTTTACAATAACTCAGGGACCACTAGGTGCACTGAGTCTTAAAAGTAATGCCCACCTTGTTGATGGATATAGTTATGTCCATTGATAGTAATAACAAAGTTAATTATGTATTGTGTTACAATTAAACAATGACATATTATGCTCACTTAAAGATAATAATTCTGTGGAAGTCCCATATGATTAACATATGGGATTTAACCATCTTGTGAAGTAGGACAGGTAAATAGCATATTCATATTATACTTATGAGGAAAGTGAAGCTCAAATAGATGAACTTGCCCAAGTTCACACACCTACAAAAATACAAAATATATCCTGTATGTAACATGTTTTTTCTTTGCTTTTGTTTTGTAAGCTAAAAGCCTTTTGCATTACTCACTTAGTGAAGGTTTTAGGGGATGAAGGGAGCTTGATTAAGGGAAAAAGATAATATAAGCATTGGCAAAAAACAGGTAAGTGTAAAGTTAGGGTGGGTAGAGTAAATTATAATTGTATTCCAAGTACATGGAATGTGAATATATTCTCTAAATAATGCATATGCCTAAGAGAACTTCTTCCTAAGAAGAGAATTATTTTCTTTGTAATTGTCATTTTTAACTTATCTGTATTATCTCCAACATAGGAAAACTCTTAATTTCTTTACATCCTATTATGATAGAATGTGAAAGAACTTTAGTGATCTTAGCATTTTATCTACTTTTTATTCTTCTCTTTCTCAAGACAATTTGAGGTTGCTATAAAAACAAACAAACATATCTACAACAGAGTCACTAAAACAAAAGAATAGAAAAAAGAAATCAGAACTATGGAAAGGAGGAAAGTACATTTTAAATGAAAATCATTCTCATCATGGGGAATAAATACCCCAGTGCACCTTAGGGACCAGAATAACTTATGGGGTTTCTCTTATTTAAAAGATTGAAGCAGATCAAGCAACCCCTTAGTAGACATAATATTTTCCTGGCAATTGATATTAAAAAGATCTTACATAGAGGAGAAAATCACCTAGTTAATATTCTAACATCATGCATCATTTTTGTTGGACAAAGAATTTAGGTACAAGCAGGGATGATGGTTTTTATTCACTCATCCAGTGATTCAAATGACTTCGATTGATTTTGCATATGTTCCAGGAATGCAGAAACAAACCATGGCCCTATATCTGTAGAACACTGAGAAGGGTGGAAAGGACATTTAAACTAATAATTTTATGCTATAAAACAGGAATACGTAAACAGTTCTGGAAACATGGAGGTGACAGCATCCAATTTTGCTCACTTGGGAGTCCAGAGAAAGACTCATGGGAGGAGGTAAATTTTCAGTTGACTCTTGAAGTGGGTATTTCCCAGATCGATAAAGGAAAGTGAAAGGAATTTCAAGAAGAGTAAAGAGAAGAAAATGTCAAATTATAGGACAATCTGAAGAAATCTGAATAGCTCCAAATCATAGGAAAACCTCAGAGAGTAGGGAGAGATGACCATGGAAAGGTAGATAAGGTTTTATGTGCCGTACTAAGAAGTGAGCTTTTAAGGCTTAAAAATGAGGTGCCTTTAAAGGATGTTCAGCACAAGGGGAATAAGATCAGATTTGTATTCTAGAATATCAATCAGTTCTCTAAATAGGCATTCCTATGTTTTTAAAGAACAAAACAAAAGTAAATCAGAGAGAGAGGCACACACACACACACACACATATAGAGAGATATAGAGATATATAGGAAGAGATTTATTATGAGGGAACAGCTCACATGATTATGGAGGCTGAGAAGTGCCACGATCTGCTGTCTGCAAGCTGGAGACCCAGGAAAGCCAGCAATGTAGTTCCAGTCCAAACCCAGGCCTGAGAGCCAGGGGAGCCACTGTGTAAGTCCTATTGTCCCACTCAGAGTCTGAAGGCCTGAAAACCAGGTGGCCGATAGTGGAAGTCCCGGTCCGACACTGAAGGCTTGAGAACCAGGAATGCTGATGTCCTAGGGAAGAAGATGGATGTCCCAGCTTAAGAGAGAGAGAGCGAATGTGTCCCTCCTTTCCTTTCTGTCTTTTTGTTCTCTTCAGACCTCGACACATTGGATGATGCCCACTTGCACTCGTGAGGGGAATTTTGACTCAGTATATCAAGCCAAATGCTGATCTCTTCCAGAAACACCCTCATAGACACACCCAGAAATCAGATTTTACCAACTATCTGGGCATCCCATAGCCCTGTCTACTTGACACGTAAAATTAACCATTGCAATTTTGCTATGTGCCAAGCACTGCACTAGATATCAGTATGAAGAGCTGAATAAATTAGAAGTGGTCTCTGTGTTCACAGAGCTTATAGACTACTGTGAAGACAGATACTAAAAATGGTTTTAAGTAATTAAGTAAATAGTTAAAAGTGTGCAAAATGCCTTAAGGGAGAAATAGAAGGGTCTCTAGGAGTGTAAAACAAGGGAATCTAACTTTGACAAAGTAAGCTTCTCTGAGAAAGAGATGTTTAAGTGGGCATGTGAAGGACTGGTGAGATTTAGCTAGGTAAAGAGAGGTTGGCAAGAAAGAGACATGGCAGAGAACATGGCTTCTTAAAGAATCCCAGAGAAACCCAATGTGGCTGGAGAGAAGAGAATGAGGGGAAGAGTGGCCTAAGGTGAGATTGGCAGGGCAGGAGGAGCTGGATCAAGAAGGCTTTACAGACCCCATTAAAGAATTTTCCCTTCACTCTAAAGTCAGTGGGATGCGTCAGAAGGGTTTTTTTTTTTTTTTTGCAGGACAGTAGTCTGGTGGGAAGGCTGGCCCTGACTGTGCTAAAGAACCTTCCTCCTGTTCTCTCTCCATCTGTGCCAAAGCTGTGTCTTACTATCCCCCCAAAATATATTTCCCAGTTATAGCACTTTCCACCTGGATTTGAACTTATTAATGACAGCTAACAATTGCACAGCACTTACTTTGTGCCAGGCATTGTTCTTCTATCTATCTATCTATCTATCTATCTATCTATCTATCTATCTAATCTATCCATATATCTATCTATCTACTGATCTATCATCTATCTGTCTGTCTTTCTATCAATCATCTGTCTGTCTTCATCTATCACTTATATACACACACATACATCCACATATGATCTTTGCAACAGCTTCATGACAGTTTCTATGATTATCTCCAGTAAAATACTAGATAACTGAATTGTTGAGAGTCTAAGTAAATTGCCAAACATCATGAAGTGAGCATAAGGCACAAATGGGATTTGGACCCAAGGTGTCTGCCTCCATGGTCCATGCTCATAAGCATCATAAAATACTGCCTCAGGAATTGTGGGTTGGATGTCTGGATATATGGCTAGCTAGGAGAATTGCGCTGGGCGTCATCATCTCACTTCTCTAGGCCCTCACTTTTCCTGTATTGATTCAGGCCTCCGGAGGTCCACATCCTGAAACACCTGAGGAAGGGCATATTGGATTACACTGGGGGTGTGTAGTTTGAAAACATCTTTCAGGGAATTCTAATACACCTTGCTTTGCTCTCTTTTCAACTCAGGGAAAATGACTGCATTAGATGGCTTGTGAGGATCTCTCTCACAGGGATGGTAAAGTCATTAAATGGAAGTTTACAGAGGATTAAATCTCAACAGTGTGCTAGATACACATCACAAGCTTAAAAACACTCAACTTGTGGGTGGCTCCATTTCTCCATTTTTTATTTGAAGGTTTGCCTTGCGTATATGTTTTGCGTAAAATACCCAATTTTCATTGTTGTTTTGTTCTGCTGTTTAGGCCAAACTCTGTAACCTTCAAGAATTGTTCTCATTTTTGGTAAAAAAAAAAAAAATTCACCATGATTATAGATAGTTGTTGCTCTTTTTCAACTTTCCCCCCTCCTCTGTGGAGAGAACATTATGCTTATATTATTTTCACTTGCAGAATTATGAGAGAACTGGACTAACAAACATGCCTTATGATTAACTTGTTCATAACACTACCTTGGACAGTTTCTCAGTGATGATAGACATGGACACAGCAAAATGCAAACTCTGCAATCTGAATCAAATCGCTTTTTTCTCCCCGTATTGTTATTCATTTTTTCCTGATATATCCCCTGAGAGGAGTTGTTTCTGTCACCCTTCTCCTCAAAATGATACGTTTATGCTTAAAGTAGTATGGAATTCATTGTGAAATAACAATCACCCAGAATAATTACCAGCAAGTGGAGATCTGTAGTTTGGCTTGTTTAAAATAACTCCATGGTCTCAGTGCCGTGGAGAGAGATCTTCTCTCACACGGGACCCAGCTCTACAGTTCGCCCTGGTAACGTATTTTGTACAGCAGTCTCAGTGGAAACTCTAATGTTAGAGGGACCCAGAGGGCTAGGGCTTGTCAAAGAGCAATGATCTCTGGGTAAATGTTCAGCCAATCTTAGGCTTCAGCAGTCTGCATGATATCTTTTCTGTCAATTAAAGATTATTTCTCTGCTGCCCCCCTTGAATCTGTCAATCAATTATTTATTTAAAGCTTCAAGTAACATACATATATTGTTAGTGAAATATAAAATAACTTAGCTGACTTTGCCCCCTAAATTTATAACAATGGAAAAATCCAAGGATGAAAGCGACGTAATGCATTGTTTTCTGGATATGGAAAGCACACACAACAGAATCAGAAATGAAGCACACTTTTCAAATGGACTGAGTGATCTGAATCTTAAACAATTAAGTCCCCTTTTTTTCCTCTGCCTTATCTTCTATCCAGCTGCAGAAAAAGTGGCTGGGGTGCTGTAGGAACACCAAGCAAGAACCTGCTATTTGGATAATAATAGTGAAGAATGTGACATGAAGGTCTTGTAATGCAGGGGGATAACATTGTCAGAACGGAGAGAAGCCTAACTGGTCATTTCATGTTCTGCCAGTAACAATCCAGGGAGAGGTAGTGAAATGTGTTATCATTGACTTCATATGGCGCCTTTTCCCTTAATGGTGTAACACAGGTCAGCATAGTAACTATTAGTATTTTCCTGCATATCATATTATGCTCTGAAAGTTGCCTCATTAAATTTATAGCAAATAAGGAATGAGAATGCAGTTAGAAAACCAGTGCTGTGAGTATGAAATTATAATATTTCATTTTTATACCTTTGGTCTGGTAATCACTAGAAGTAATTCTTTCCCCAGAGATGGGATTTTTTTCATCAATCTTATCCTAAAAGGAACAGTAAACTAGAAACCTTCTTGTGCGTAAACATTAGCAAGAATCATTCATGGGACAATTTGCAGGTCATTCTGCCGTGCAGAAACTGCTGAGCATCTTCAAAGAAATCATCCCCTCCACACCTGACCATCAGGACGGAATTGTAAGGCTGTCTTCTCACTGGTCTTACGGCTTCCTCTCTGCCCCATCCAGAATAGTCTACCTTGCATGCAAATGTGACTCTGTCTCCCGCTAGCTTTCACTCAGGTTTTCTTATCTGTAATAATGGGGATAATATTTGCACCTGTCTTACAGAGTTTGTCGGTAGTACACTCAGCATATTTGACACCCAGAGTGAATCACTTTGTAACAATATTATAACAAAATTATTTTCATTTATAACCATAAAATGAATAATAATGATAATGGCTAGAGAAGAAACACAGTGATAATATTCTTTCGTTGAACATTGTGTGTATAGTTGTGCCATAAAAATTAAAAACTAAAAAAAGTGAAATATTTTACTACAAAAAGTAATGGATTCACATTTTTAATTATATAAATACTATTTTAATAGAAGAAAATCCCTTTATACCTATATATTGATCTCCTACAATGATGAAAAATTGAATAACAATTGAATAGGAATGAGAAATTTTAATTCTAACAATATTATTCAAATTCAGTAAAATATTTTATGTGTGAACTAAAATTTGTACTTACCAGCCAAAAATTACATCTTGCATTTTGCACTGTTTGTTTTAAATTTTAAATTAAATGAAACTTCAAGTGACCATATAAAATGATGTAAGGGAAGCCACTCAAAATCACAGTAACCAGGAATTTGAGGATTTAAAACAACAAATGATGTATTTCATAAAATAATATGTTATCACTGACATTATTTATAATTGCAAACTCATGGAGATAATCATAGTCTGTTTTATAATTGTTTTAAAATACTTTATAGACAATGCATCTCTTTATCGTCTATATCAAGGGGCAAAATGACCCCAGCGTCTTGCCTATTGTATGCTGTAACTGGGGATTCTGGGAAGGTTTAATGGATTAAAATCTAAAGTACTTAGAATAGGGCCTGGCATATGGTAGGTGCTTAGTAAATATTATTATTATTAAGTAACTACAATGCCTTCCTATATTATATTTACCATATATAAACTGTAAAGACAAAGTCTAATCTTATTGACACATTTAAGACCATGCATAGACTGATCACACAGCTTTTTCTTTCACTTAAAAGAGTGAAGTAAAAGCTTCAGTAGCACAGAAATTTCATTCTTAATGTAATGTATCATTCATTTACTGGCAGATCTCCTAATAATTTCTTGCTGGCAAACCCTCTCCCTGTTTTCCCTCTGGGGGAACTTCTTATTCCCCAAGGCATAGGTTAATTGTTGATTCCTCTGATATTTCCTCCACTTGCTCAACTCTCCTGCTCAGAAAGAAGATTGACCATCCATCCATCCATCTCCTCATCCATCCTTTCATTTGGTTCTTCAGCATCTATTATCAGAATCCTTGCTATGTTCATACCAATCTTCCATAAATAAAGAGTGAATAGAACACAATCACTTTTATATCAGTTAAAGTCCTCTGGAGAAAAGGGAGAAGGGGAAATTATAATTCACTATTTTTAATGCTATCCTTAGATATAAGAATGGAGTGCCGGTGGAGTTCCTGGGACAGTAATTTAAACAGTATTGGGAGGTCAAACAATGTTTCCTGGGAGACATCAGAGGCATCTAAGCTGAGACCTGGAGAGTAAGATTTGTCTAGTAGAAAGCGGCAGTAAAATGGGAGGAGTGGGAAGAATGAACCAGTACAAAGAATAGCATGAATTAGGGCCTAGAGGAAAAAGATACAAAGGGAATTAAAGGAAACTCCATGTTTTCGTAGGATAGAGAGATTGAGAATGGTTAATGAACCCTGGACACGTAATCCAAGACCAGATCGTTCAAAGCCCCATCCAGTCTGTGTTAAGGAGATTGAATATAGGCTAACATTCATGAAGAGTCCGTGAAGAGTTTTAAGTGGAGAAGTTATTTGATTTGGAGTTTTAAACATTACTCTATTAATAGTATAGATTATGGATTAGAGAGGGAAAAGAAGAAAGATTGCTTCGGTTGTTGTAGGGGTCTGATCATGAGATGATGATGACTCCCCTAAAATAGGGCAGTGAGGATGAATTCTCAAGATTTGTTGTTATTAGTGCCATAGAGTGGTTTCCAATACCTAGCAACCCCGTGTACAGCAGAGTGAAACCCTGCCCAGTCTTATTTTGCACCATCCTCTCATCTTCTAGTGTCATATCAGACAATGTTCTGCTGCTATTCATAGCGAATTCATGGCCAATGTTTTGGAATTGGGTGGCCAGGTCCTTCTTACTAGTCTTTCTTAGACTGGAAGCTCTGCTGAAACCCGTCCACCATGGATGACCCTGCTGGTATTTGAAATACTGGTGGCGTAGCTTTCAGCATCACAGCAAGATGCAGCTGCCTCAGTATGACAACCAACAGCCAGGTGGTGTAGTTCTCTGACTGGGAAACAAACCTGGGCCATGGTGGTGAGAGTGCTGAATCTTAACCAGTGGACCACCAGGGCTGACTTCTCAAGATTTAGGAAGTAGAATTGGCAGGACCTGGTGACTGAATATGGGTTGCTAGGGACAGGAAAGCATTAAGGATAGTTTCTGAGTTGGCTTTCAAATTAAATGAGAACACCAGATACCAAGAGAGACAAAACCAGAAGAGATGGCACTGGTCACCAAAATTGGTCATATTGCTAAGGAGCAGGTTTTGTAGAAGGATGATGAACTCTGTTTTGGTCTTCATCAGCGTGAGGGGTCTATAGGATATCAAGGTGGAGAGGTGCCAAGAAAACATAATTTGGACTTCATCTATAAAGAGACAAGTGGAAATGAAGACTCAAAGAGAGTATGAAGGGTGAAGAGAAAGCTGGCTGAGGACAGAACCCTGAGTCATATGAAAGTTCCAGAAAAGTCAAAAGAAGAGGAGCCAGCAAAGGAAATTGACTGAGAAGTGGGCAAAGAGGTACAAAGGAACCAAGGGGAGAATGATGTTGGGGAAGGTATTTTGACATTTAATATTTGTTATAGCTCTGTATGAATTTACTTGTCTCCTCCACTAGAATTTAATGTCTTGAGGATAAGAACCATGCCTTTGTATGCCTTGATTCTAGCATAGTATCTGGTGCTCAGTAGGCGCTTAGTACATGTGTGTTGAATGGAAAAAAAAATAATGTTCAATAACAGAGGTGATTTTCTATTTTGTTATTTTTCTGAAGCAGCAAAACATTTAAATAATCAGGACTGGGGAATTCAGACATAGCCAGTGTTGTCTGGTGGAGGGAGTATGTGAATGTGTCATTCTCATTGAAATAGTTTATATTCATGGAAATGATCTAAACTTGAGTAACCTTGTACTTGGGTTAAGAACTCATAAATAGATGGCAAGTTGCAATTGTGCAGAAGAAAAGCAATCCATGGAAGAAATAGTGTCAGTCAGAATAAGCCAGTGTAGATTCCAAGACATTCTGATCAAATTAAAGAAAACATGTCAAATAAGTTGGAAACCAGGAGCCACGGGGAAAATGCTGTAACAAGAATCTTGCTGGAAAGCGCCTGTCCAATCAGTTTAGGCAGGAGGTATGTGCCAGGATAGAGTGATTTATGTGGAAATTTTGAAAACCTGATCCACACCCTACTGAAATTAATGGATCATGGGAATAATATGTGGTTATTATGTCCAAAGTCAAAGGGCTTAATTTACTATTCTCAATAGAATATCAAGCAGGTAGTGAAAGAGATGAGAATATTTCTCCCAGAAAAAGCAACGTAAAGGCCAAAATTTCTCCTAAAAGTGGAATGTGCTCAGAAACAAGTAGATCTGACACCTAGTTTATAGGTAGTTATGTGTTTTGGAGTCCTATTGATCTGGGTTCAAATCCCAATGTAGCTAAATACAAATTATATAACTTTGAGTAATTTATTTCACCTTTTGGCATCTCAGTTTTCTTGTTTGTAAAATTATCATAGTATTTCCAAATTTCTTGTTCTGAGTTGGTTAAGTGATCAAATGTACATAAAGTGTCTTAGCAGTGCCAGGATATTAGGCTCAATAAAACCTGAATTTTCTGATTTATGACCATGACTTTCAAAAGATACTCGGTAGTATCAGAGGCATGTGGAGACAGAAGCACTACTGTATTGATTATTCTAGTTAATATGTATTTTAAAAAGGTGTATTTTTTCAAATTATTAACAAAGCAAACAAACTTCATTTAACGCTGTAATTTTATTCTATTGTATAGATGAACATTAATACAGTTGTTATAGTCAACATATATGATTCTGTGACTGCACTGTTATTTTTTCACACATACACAGACGCACATGAACAACAAGGGCAATAATAAAAACATATATTTATGACCAAAATAAATATTAACTTGTGCTATTAATCTAAATAAAGGCTTTTTCTGGAAATGTAGGCAAAGTGAAAAGATAAGATTTTATATTACTCTTACAATGTGACGGAGAGTCAGAGGTTACAGGGAAAGTCATAGGAAATTGAAAAATTTGCCTCCAGCTATTTTCACCATCCCCACAGAAAGCAAGAGAACCCATGGGTCTCCAAGATAGTAAACTAAATGTTATTACTGCCTACCTTATGGCACAGTTAATATACTACTTAATTAATAAGGAATTATAAGAAAATATACGAATGAAGAGCAGAAATAACAATGAAAGTAAAGAATTAATTTAGTTCGTCCTATGATTCTTAAACTAGAACGAGGAAACAGCAACAAAATCATGAATTTGTATTGCGAATATAAAGGGAATTGAATATTCCACGAAATTTCCACAAAAATTGTCTGAATTGGGTTTGATATTGATGAAACTTCAAAATCCTATCTCACTCTTTGAAATGTGATGCTATGATTTGTTGCTAAAATAATGATAAATCCTTGTTTTCAGAAAATGAGATTAAAAAAATATCCAGATTGCTTCCTCAAATTGCGAGGATATCTCTGGCCAATGAACAAAAATGTGAAAGCATTTATATTTTGACTGGAATTTTTGAGCTTCATTTGCAATGGTGAGTATGGATGCCATATCTCAAATAATTTATGAACACGATGCCATGTCTGTTTGAAAGAATCTAAGATAGTCATAGAATTTTGAAGGCAGAAAGGAGATTAGAGGCTGGAAACATAAAAGGATTCTATAGTCAAAGTGAGAGTGGAATAGAAATCATAATATTCATGTGGATTTGTGGTTGATTATACTCAGAATATTACAAATATTTAACAGCTGGTATACCATCAAACTGCATGCTGGACCACTTTGAGAGTTCAGTCTTGGAGACTGGTTTATTTCCTAGAATGTAGTATGGAGACCCAGGGGGTTTCCCAATGAAGGGACTGGGATGATTGGGATGGCTAAAGGTATAGGAATATTTTAATATTTTAACAACTGTTACTGTGTACTGGCTAGCTTCCAACCTAGAATATACCTCTCTCAGTGTTCATAATAAAGCAAGCCAGAGTGTTAAGGACCCAACCACATGCATGTATGGAATTTGACATGGAATCCTTACATAGTCCTCAAATCTAGGAGGATGCTATTTCTTCCCTCATTGGAATCCAGAATCTCCACTTACCAGCATAGGATTCTGGCCTGGTAGTAAAGCCTACCCCTGAGCCACTAATGGAAACCATCCTGGAGAGAAATCAGAACACCCAGCAAAACCACACTTGTGTGTAGAACCTCAAATCATTCGTGCAGTGTGAAAACCTCAAGCTTGGAAACTAATCTAAAACTGGCCTGAAATCCCTGTAGGGTCTTTGCAGAGACAAATGTAAAAGCATTTCTAAAGGATGTCTCTGGAAGCTTGGAAAAGATGGGATTATTATGAGAGAAAACCTCCACTGAATGCAAAAATGGACAAAATAACTGTGCACCCAAAAAAACCCACAACCAGAAATTGTCCTCCGATTCTAAATGGGAGAATTCATGTTTGCAGAACTAAAGATGAATGGGCATTCTGAAAGGAATTTTAAAATAAGTACATTAGAATTATTAGAGAAGATACACTAAGTTGTATCCCTCAATTAACAACAATACATAATTTTTTAAAAGAGATTGATACTTCATTTTTTTTTATAAAGAACCAAATAGAGATCTTAGGAAAAAAACCTCATAATCACTGATACATATACATATAAAGGAAATGATCATATGATAATTTCCATAAATGCTGAAGAGAAACTGAATACCTATTCTAGATAAAACTTGTAAAAACATAGCAGTGGATGGATTCTTTTAAAAATATATAAATATATATAAATTCATGCACTCACAAACCTACCTAGATAACTCAGTCAAAAAGCAACTGTCATATTAAATGATGAAATACTGAACACAATCCCTTCAAAGTCCAGAAAAATAAAATAATAATAATATCCACTATGACCAGCATTTATTCTATTCTAATATGCACATTTCTAACCTATTTACCTTTCTGAAAGTGAGATGTGCCTTGAAATAATGTCTTAGCAATGTATCCTAGTTTTACTGACAAATCTTTTTTATCTTAGTAGTAGGTAAATTTATGAGATATTTTAAAATCAATAGTGTCTGCTACTTGAAGAAATCTTGTTTTTTGTGTTGCTGATGCATTATTTGCCATATTACTAGCCAATGCAATCAGACAAGACAAATGTGCCAGATTCAAGAATTGAGATGGAGGTGTATAATTATTGCTATAAAGGTAGTTTATTCCTGAAAAACTTAAACATCAGAGTAGACATTCAGAAAATAAAACAAAGCAAAAAAGTGAGATCTCTCTCTCATTCTTTATACCAAATATAATCCAAGAAAGATTAAAGATATAAGTATAAGATATGAATTAAAATTAAGTATAAGATATGAATTAAAATTAAAAAAATTCTTTGGGAGAATTTAGAAACAATGGGTAAAAGTCTCAGGGGTAGTGCAAGAAAGAATATCTTAACAACTAGGGTTTCTTTTTTTTTAAGATTGACACCTGAGCTAACATCTGTTGCCAATCTTCTTTTTCTTTCTTCTTCTCCCCAAAACTCCCCAATACATAGCTGTATATTCTAATAGTAGGTCCTTCTGGTTCTACTATGTGGGATGCCACGTCAGCATGGCTTGATGAGTGGTGCTGGGTCTGTGCCCAGGATCTGAACCGGCAAAACGCTGGGCTGCCAAAGGGGAGCGCATGGACTTCCACAGGGCCAGCCCCCTCAACTAGCGTTTCTTAACAATAGAATAAATCTCTTAAGATTGCTGTGAACAAATCATTATTTGAAATGTTTAATAAGAGACTAATGCCATCCTGTAATTCTGGGGGAAGGAATCCTTGCACTAGATGAGGTCCCTTACAGTTCTCTAGATCCATAACATTATTCATGTTCATGGGCCCTCCAAGAGGGTGATATAATGATAAGATATTAGTTTAAACTGGTAGACTGAGCATATGCGTTTACATCTCTCCCTCCCATAGTCCTCTGAATTTGCATAAATACTTTCAAACAGAGTATCTTCAGAAGCAGTGAGAATGAGAGGCATTGTTAGAGGGAGAGAATCTTTTGCCAGTGTCTTACCTCATTCAGTCAGATATAGCAAAATAATGAAACTTTCCAGTAAACCTGAAGTCAGCAGAATTTCTGAAACCCTATTTCCCTCACTTAGAAAAGTCTGTAATTCATCTGTAATTTGTATATGGTATGAAGTAAGGATTTTTCCTTTTTCTATTAGCACTTATCACAATATTCTACGGCATTTGTTAAGTAAACTATTATTTTTCCATTGAATTGAAAATAGAAAGTTTATCAAGTTCATATATATACTTCAATCTGTTCTGAGACTGTTTTCTTCCAGTGATCTGTTTGTCCTTTTTGTACCAATGCCACTGTGTTTTGATCACAATGACTTTAGAGTAAGTTCTCTTAAGTGTGCCCCCTCACACTTTGTAATCTCATATATCTCTTAGCTAGTGTCAGATATGGAGTATTCTAAATAGGTTTAAAATAATTTTACTTACCAGGTAAAGAAGATTCTTATGGAATTGTAACATGTAATTTTGACTTAGAATTATCACTTTTATTCTTATTTATTTTTATTAACGCATTCATTAGTTTATGTATTATTTCATTTATTTATTGCGTTGTATTATATTTTGTTGTATATTGTTTTTATTCCGTGTCCATGTACTGCTGATATAATAAACCGAATATCTTTTAAGTGTAATTTTGAGTAAAGATGGAGAAGTATATTCAATTGGGAAGTAAAAGTAAGAGTCAGGCACACCAGAGTTTAAACCCTCCCTGTTCCGTGCCCTTGCTGTGTAGACTTTTGTAAATTGATCTACCTCTCTGTCTCAATGTAATAGCTTTTCAGAAAACTTCCTTGTTATGCTCCTCAGAGTTTATAAACTTGTATCATTGCATTCCTTATAGAATAGTAGCATTAGTGGGATGTAGTGGAATTTCTTTAGTTGAGTAAAATTTTCTTTGAAAATTTCTTTCACCATTTGTGAAGATCATCTAAAATCTGTGCTGGGTCTGGGCCAGGTCCCCAGAGAGATAACTAACTGGACTGCATTGTTTTGTCTTTTGTGGAATACAATTAATGGAATTGCACTTTGGCATTTGACTGTTTGTTTACATTGGAGGGATATTATAGTAAATAATGCTAGGAAATCCATTGCTGTGTTTAGTGTAATGATATTGTTGAGTATCTGTTCAACCTTTCCTCTGTGATCTCAATACCAGCAATAGTTCAGATCCTCCTAAATGATTGGTTGGATTGTTATGTTAGGGATTTATTTGAATTTTGTAATTGATTAGTTTCTCTTTGCTCTGGCTAGTAGAAAGCTCAAAAACAATATTTTGCATTTGGGAAGCAAATTTCGTACATAAACCCAAACCTTTTTTTGTTTTATTTCTCTACATTATTTTCCCTTTGCCTGGATTTTCTTACTCCCTTTTTATCATCTCTGGCTGTATTTTTCATCTATTTTTAAGCCACCTACAATCAATTTGCAAACAAAGAAAGGGCATAAATAAATACATAAGTAAAAGCATCTTTCTTAGTCTCAGTTTCTTCAATTAAAGCATCTCTTCCCCTCTTGTATGTCTCTGCTTATTGAGGGCTTTCTTGAGCATCCTTTAAAAATAGGACCCACCCTTACATGCTCTATCCATCTTTCCCACTTTATTTTTTATAAGGCTCACCATCATCTGACATGCTAACTATATTTTGTTGTTGTTTGTTTTCTATATCCTTCCGCTAGAATATAATTCCATGTTGACTGCTTTCTCTGCAGGGTGGCTGGCATCAGGTAGGTGCTTGAGTAAAATTTAATGACAATCTGCTTCAAAGTAGTTCCAAAAAACAGTAATAATATGATACATTTTGAAATAAGTGATACAGCGGTCAGTACACTAACTTCTCTTTCTTCTCCTCCTTCTTTACTGTTAGAGAAGGCATGGCCAGCAAGGTTCTGGCTATTACCTATTTTAATAGGATCCCTGGATTTAGGGCTCATTGAGTCTGCAAATGCCATATTTGGAGGACAATTTCTATTGAAGATTCAAAGATATAATGCTTTAGACTAATACTGAAATATAATCATATTTACTGTTAGCCTTATGATGGCAGGAAACATGTCCATTTTGCTCACCATTGCACACCCTACATCATGGTGGTGACTAGCACAAAGCTGGAGAAGATCTATTCATTGAATAATGATGATAATTATAACAAAAAACAATAACTTTCCTAAGAAGTAATTATGCTCTTATAATTCTGATAAACATTTTAACTACCATCTCTTTTAATTCCTCATATAATAATGTGAGTTGAATACTATTATTACCCCCCTATTCTTATCTCAACTTTACAACTAAGAACAGTGAGGCAGAGAGAAATTAAATAAGTCATAAACTCATACAGTGATCAGCACAGAGCTGGGACTTGAATCAAGGGGTTTCTGATTCTAGAATGGTACTCTTACATTTCAGGAGCATTACTTTGGACGTTGCCTCTATTCTTTTTCATGCCAGTTATGTTTCTTTTGTATATCAACTCTAATTAGCTGCATTCTTCAGTATAAGTGTAGATAGCTCTAGTCGTAGATATTGAAGCCAAGTTTTAGTGCTGCAAAGTTTCTTTTTCCAAGAAAAAAATTTAGTTGTTATAAAAATGACTTTTGATCCTCTTAGATTGTCTGATAAGCCACATATAATGCCTGAGCTAATCTTTTCTGAAAGCTCTTTGGGCAAATTGCTGTTAACACTCAGTTCTGACAGTTTAATGCTATTACACTACAAAATACGTGTTCTTTCCCAAAATAAACATGTTTTATAATAGCAATACAGATATCGTCAAGGGGCAAGGTTATCTGGAGATAATTAGACCCCAGAGAGATTACAGGCTCTTAGATCATGAGAGCAGTATTGCAAGCCTGCCTTATTAAATAATTGTAAGAAAGTCAAAGTCAACTATAAATACACACAATTCCCTGTAATTACTTTAAAAAGTACAAACCCAAGGTGCATGCCGATGTGCTGAGATGATAAGACCTCTCTCCCCGTTACTCTAAAATGTCTAAATATAACCTAGAAAACCAACTTTCAAATTGAATTTTAAGTAAGAATGTGAAAGGAAAGAGACCTCTTCCTTCCTTTGCTAATATTTTTAGGTTAGCTTTTTAAGGACACTTTAAACCCTGGCAAATGAATGGCTGAGTTCCAAGAAGTAGTCCACCCACCTACTTCATACTCCATGAAAAAAATAAAGAAATAACTTCACACATTCCATTCTCCAAATATAAGTCTCTCTCTATTGGCCCAAAATATTCTCTTGTCCTGAAAGATCTTTCCCTCTCTCTATACTAAGCTTGCCAGCCAAAAGGTAACGTCAACCTGAGAAACTTCCACACCTTCTTCAAAAACAGCTTTATTATAAGGTTTGTGAAATCTTTCCTACTACCACTAACCACCCCATCTCCTCTACATCAGAACAGTTGAATATTTCTTCTTTGGTGTTTCCATAGCATCTTATGATTAATTTTATTAACAGAGTTATATGATTACATTATACTGTACATTTATGCACGTTTGTTTGTATTAGACAAAAAACAAGAAGCATACATCCCCAGGTCTTTACCGTAGTGCTTAGCACAAAGCAAAGCATTTGCTCAATAAATTTTTTTCCTTTTTTTTAAATTGAGGTATCATTGGTTTATAACATTATGTAAATTTCAGGTGTACGTCATTATATTTCGATTTCTGTGTAGATTACATCATGTTCACCACCCAAAGACTAATTGCCATCCATCACCACACACATGTGCTTAGTCACCCCTTTTGCCCTCCTCCCTCCCCTCTTCCCCTCTGGTAACCACCAATTTAATCTTTGTATCTATGTGTTCCTTTGTTGTTATTGTTGTTGTTTTTATTTTCTATTTATGAGTGAGATCATACAGTATTTAACTTTCTCCCTCTGGCTTATTTCACTTAGCATAATACAGTCAAGGTCCATACATATTTTTGCAAATGGTAAGATTTCGTCTTTTCTTATTGCTGAGTAGTATTCCATTGTGTAGATCTACCACGTCTTCTTTATCCATTCATCCCTTGATGGGCACTTAGATTGTTTCCAAGTCTTGGCTGCTGTGAATAATGCTGCAGTGAACATAGAGGTGCATATATCTTCATGAATTTGTGTCTTCATGTTGTTTGGTTAAATACCCAGCAGTGGAATGGCTGGATCATGTGGTAGTTCTAGTCTTAATTTTTTTAGGAATCTCCATAGTTTTCCATAGTGGCTGCACCAGTTTGCACACCCACCAGCAGCGAATGAGAGTTCCTTTTTCTCCACATCCTCTCCAACACTTGGTATTCTTCTCTTGTTAATTATAGGCATTCTGATGGACATGAAGTGATATTGTAGTTTTGATTTGCATTTCCCTAACAATTAGTGATGTTGAACATCTTTTCACGTGCCTGTTGGCCATCTGTATATCTTCTTTGGAAAAATGTCTGTTCAGATCTTTTGCCTACTTTTTAATTGGGTTGCTCATTTTTTTTATTGTTGAAATGTATGACTTCCTTATATATTTTGGATATTAACCCCTTATCAGATATATGGTTTGCAAATATATTCTCCCAATCGTTAGGTGGTCTTTTCATTTTGTGGATGGTTTCCTTTGCTGTGCAGAAGTTTTTAGTTTGATTTAGTACCATTTGTTTACTTTTTCTTTTGTTTCTCTTGCCTGGTCAGACATGGTGTTTGAAAATACGCTGCTAAGACTGATGTCAAAGAGTGTACTGCGTATATTTTCTTCTAGAAGTTTTATGGCTTCAGGTCTTACATTCAAGTCTTTAATCCATTTTGAGTTAATTTTTGTGTACAGCGTAAGGCAACAGTCTACTTTCATTCTTTTGCATGTGGCTATCCAATTTTCCCAATGCCATTTATTGAAGAGAATTTCCTTTCTCCATTGTGTGGTCTTGGCTTCCTTGTTGAAAATTATCTGTCCATATATGTGTCGGTTTATTTCTGGGTTCTCAATTCTGTTCCATTGCTCTATGTGTCTCTTTTTGTGCCAGTACTGTGCTGTTTTGATTACTGTAGCTTTATTGTATATTTTGAAACCAGGGAATGTGATGCCTCCAACTTTGTTCTTTTTTCTCAGAATTCCTTTGGCTATTCGGGATCTTTTGTTTTTCCATATAAGTGTTAGGATTCTTTGTTCTATTCCTGTGAAAAATGTCATTCTAACTTTGATAGGGATTGCACTGAATTTGTAGATTGCTTTAGGAAGTATGGACAGTTTAACAATGTTAATTCTTCCAATCCAAGAGCATGGGATATCTTTCTGTTTCTTTGTGTTTTCTTCGATTTCTTTGAACAATGTTTCATAGTTTGCAGTACATAGGCCTTTCACCTCTTTGGTTAGGTTTATTCCTAGATATTTTATTCTTTTTGTTGTAATTGTAAATGGGATTTTATTCTTAATTTCTCTTTCTGCTACTTAATTGTTAGTGTATAGAAACGCAACTGATTTTTGTATATGGGTTTTATATACTGAAACTTTACTGTATTCATTTATTATTTCTTGATGCTTTTTGGTGAGTTCTTTAGGGTTTTATATAATGAAATGAATTTTCTGTAAAATCATGTTATCTGCAGATAGTGACAGTTTCACTTCTTCCTTTCCAATTTGGATGCCTTTTATTTATTTCTCTGGCCTGATTGCTCTTTCTAGGACTTCCAATACTATGTTAGGTAAGAATGGTCAAAGTGGGCATCTGTGTCTGATTCCTGCTTTTAGAGGGATAGCTTTCACTTTTTCTCTTTTGAGTAGGATATTTGCTCTGGGTTTGTCATATATGGCATTTATTACATTAAAGTATTTTCTTTCTATATTCATTTTATTCAGAGTTTTTATCATAAATGGATGCTGTATCTTGTCAAATGCTCTGTCTGCACCTATTGAGATCATACAATTTTTATTTTTCGTTTTGTTAATGTGGCGTATCATGTTGATTGGTTTGCGGATGTTGAACCATCCCTGAATCCCTGGAATAAATCCCACTTGATCATGGTGTATGATCTTTTTAATATATTGTTGTAATTGATTTGCTAGTATTTTGTTGAAGATTTTTGCATCAATCTTCAACAGTGATATTCTCCTGTAATTTTCTTTTTTGTGTGTTGTCCTTGTCTGCTTTTGGTATCGGGGTAATGGTGGCTTCATAAAATGGGTTAGGAAGCTTCCTCTCCTCTTCAATTTTTTGGAAGAATTTGAGAAGGATAGGTATTAAGTCTTCTTTGAATGTTTGGTAGAATTCACCAAAGAAGCCGTCTGGCCCTGGACATTTATTTTTTGGGAGATTTTTGATTACTGTTTCAATCTCCGTACTAGTGATTAGTCTATTCAAATTCTCTATTGCTTCTTGATTTGGTTTTGGAAGGTTGTATGATTCTAAGAATTTATCCTTTTATCCTAAATTATCCAATTTTTGGTGTATAGTTTTTTATGGTATTCTCTTACAGTCTTTTATATTTCTGAGGTGTCCTCTGTAATTCTCCTCTTTCATTTCTGATTTTATTTATTTGAGCCTTCTCTCTTTTTTTATTGGTGAGTCTGGCTGAAAGTTTGTCAATTTTATCTTTTCAAAGAATCAGCTTTTGGTTTCATTGATTTTTCTTATTGTCTTTTTAGTCTCTTTCATTTATTTCTGTTCTGATTTTTATTATTTCCTATCTTCTACTGATTTGGGGCTTTCTGTGTTCTTCTTTTTCCCGTTCCTTTAGGTGCACTGTTAGATTGTTTATTTAGGATTTTTCTTGTTTATTGAGGTAGGCCTGTATTTCTATAAACTTCCCTCTTAGAATTGATTTTTCTGTATCTCGTAAATTTTGGCATGTTGTACTTTCATTTTCATTTGTCTCCAGGTATTTTTTGATTTCTTCTTTGATTTCTTCATTGACCCAATCATTGTTCAGTAGAACTTTGTTTAATCTCCACATATTTGCGGGTTTCCAATTTTCTTCCTGTAGTTGATTTCTGGTTTTATACCTTTGTGGTGAGAAAAGATGCTTGGTATTATTTTAGTCTTCTTCAGTTTTTTGAGACTTGTTTTGTGGCCTAATATGTGATCTATCCTGGAGAATATTCCATGTGCATTAGAAAAGAATGAGTAGTCTGTGGTTTTTGGATGGAATGTTCTGTATATATCTACTAAGTCAGTCTGGTCTAAGCTGTAATTTAAGGCCAATGTATCCTTATTGATCGTCTGTTTGGATGATCTCTCCATTGTTGTAAGTGGAGTAAAGTCCCCTGCTATTATTTTTTACTGCTTATTTCTCCTTTTATGTCTGTTAATAATTACTTTATATATTTACGTACTCCTTTGATGGGTGTATAGATATTTACATATGTTGTATCTTCTTGTTGGATTGTTCCCTTTGTCATTATGTAGTGCCCTTCTTTGTCTCTTGTTACAGTTTTTGTTTTAATTTCTACTTTGTCTGATATAAGTATTGCTACCCCAGCTTTCTTTTCATTGCCATTTGCATGGAGTATATTTTTCCATCACTTCATTTTCAGTTTGTGAGTATCTTTAAGTCTGAAGTGTGTCTCTTGTTTGCAACACCTCTACGGGTCTTGTTTTTTTTATCCAATCAGCTGCCCTAAGCCTTTCTCTCTCTCTCTCTCTCTCTCTCTCTCTTTTTTTTGTTGAGGAAGATTAGCCCTGAGTTAACATCCACTGCCAATCCTCCTCCCTTTGCTGAGGAAGACTGGTCCCGAGCTAACATCTGTGCCCATCTTCCTCTACCTTATATGTGCGATGCCTGCCACAGCATGGCTTGACAAGTGGTGCCATGTCCACACCCAGGATCTGAACCAGCAAACCCTGGGTTGCCAAAGGAGAACATGCGAACTTAACCGCTGCATCACCAGGCTGGCCCCTGCCCTATGACTTTTGAGTGGAACCTTTAGTCAATTGACATTTAAAGTAGCTATTGACAAGAGTGTACTTATTCCCATTTTGTTACTTTTTTTCTGAGTGTTTTAGTAGTTCTTCTCTTTTCCTTTCTTCTTCTCTTGCTCTCTTCCCTTGTAGTTTGATGGCTTTCTTTACTATTATATTTGGGTTCCTTTCTCTTTTTTTTTTTGTATTTATTGTAGGTACCTGGTTTGTGATTACCATGAGGTTCATATATGATAACCTAATCATATAGCAAACTATATTAAGTTGAAGATCTTTTTAATTTTAACTCTTTCTAAAAGCTCTACTCTTTTACTCCCCTCCTCTCACATTTTTGTTTGTGATATCATATCTAACCTCTTTCTCTCTCTGTGTGTGTGTGTGTATCTGTTACATTTTCATCATGGAAATAGGTAATGTTAGTACTTTTATCATTTGACCTTCATATTATCTTCATAGTTGGTTGATCTGCTACCTTTACTGTATTTTTGCCTTTACCAGTGATTTTATTGCCTTTTTTGGATAATTTTCTTATTCCTATTTGTTGTCTTCTCTTTCCCACTTAAATAAGTCCCTTTAGCATTTCTTGTAGAACTGGTTTCTTGCTGATCAATTCCTTTAATTTTTGCTTGCCTGGGAAACTCTTTATCTCTCCTTCAATTCTAAATAATAACCTTGCTGGGTAGAGTATTCTTGACAAAGGTTTTTTTCCCTTCAGCACTTTAAATATATCATGCCACTCCCTTCTAGCCTGTAAGTTTTCTGCTGAGAAGTAAGCTGATAGCGTTATGGGGTTTCTTTTGTATGTAATTTGTTGCTTTTCTCTTGTGGCTTTTAGGATTCTCTCTTTATCTTTAATTCTTGACATTTTAATTATAATTTGTCTTTGTGTGGGCCTCTTTGGGTTTATCTCGTTTGATGCTCTCTGTGCTTCCCCTATCTGGATGTCTGTTTCCTTCTTTAGGTTAGAGAAATTATCAGGTATTATTTCTTTGAATAAATTCTTTGCCACTTTGTCTCTCTCTTTGCCTTCTGGGACACATGTAATACAGATGGTAGTGCTCTTGATGTTATCACAGAGGTCCCTTAGACTGTCCTTGTTCTTTTAAATTCTTTTTTCTGTTTCGCTTGGGTGATTTCTTTTAGTCTTTCATCCAGTTCACTGATCCAATCTTCTGTATCATCTACTCTGCTATTTATTCTCTATAGTGAGTTTTTCATTTCCAGTGTTGTATTCTTCAGTTCTAATTGGTTCTTTTTTATATTTTCCAATTCTTTGTTGAAATTCTCACTGTACTCATCCATTCTTCTCCCAAGATCAGTAAACATGCTTATAACTATTAGTTTGTACTCTTTATCAGGTAGATTGTTTATCTGTTTTCTCTAGATCTTTTTCTGAGGATTTGTCCTGTTCCCTTTTTTGGAACATATTCCTTTGTCTCCTCATTTGGCCTCTGTCTCTGTGCTTTTATCTATGTATTAGGTTGATTGTCTACATCACCCCATCTTGGAGAAATGGCCTTATGTAAGAGATGTCTTATGAGGCCCAGCAGTGTGCTTCCCTCTCATCACCAGTTACAAATGTTCCAGGAGTGTTCCCTGTATGGGCTATGTATGTCCTTCTGTTGTGGCAGGGTTGCCCTTGCTGCCAGTGCCCGGGGAGGCTATGCTGTCCACCTGGCCAGTTGGTTGTAATGTTCAGCTGTGTGCAGCTGCTACAGTCCCCTTCAGTCACTTTATCAGTAAGGGGGGTGCCCCAGCACCATTGGCTGCAAGGTGCAATAGCACATTTCTGCTGCAGTTTTTCTGGTAAGTGAGTAGGCCCCCAGTATGTCTGGTTGCTAGGCTCAGGGGCTTACAGTTGCTGTAGGCCCTCAGCCTTCAAGGTTGTTGTCAGCTCTCTCAGTAGTGCAGGTGGATGGGGCCAGCCCCAGGCACTGTAGCACACAATTGTTTCAGGCATTGAAAGATGGGACTGATCCCCTATATGGCTGTTTGAGAAGAACAAATCTCCTGCGACTGACAAGCCCCACCACACACAGGCCCACATACCCCATCAACACAGTCCTGCCCTGTGCACAGATTCTGCCCACTGAAGCAGATCCACTTGCCCTGCTGCAGAGGCTCCACACACTCTGCCAATGCAGGCCTACCCCTTGTGCATGCCCTGCCTCACAGGGGTGGGCTCTCTTGCCCTGCTGCAGAGGTTTCACACACCCTACCTATGTTAGCCCACAAGTTGCCTGAGAGTTGGCTGTTGGGTAGGGCCAGTCCTTAGGGCAGGCTGCCTGCCCTGGATGAGCTGGATTAAATAGGTTCTCTAGTGAGTGGGGCAGAGCTCTGCACTAACAGGCCAGGGGAAGAACTCCCATAGTGTCTGCCAGCCTCTGTGTCAACTCAACTGTACTAGGTCACAATGATGGCTGCTATCACTGTCTCAGTCACTGGGGAGGTGGTCTCAGCAGGCTTCTGCCTTGCCAAGATGTACTCAGAGCTTATCAAGTGAGTCGCTTTTCAGCAAAGGACTGTGTACCTTTCTTTCTGGTGATTTTGTGTTGCTTTCTAATATGAGTGAATTTGTGCACGGACCCTTTAAAGGCAGACTTTTCTTCCTCTTATTTTCAATAGCATTTCTGGAGCTATTCCCTGTTACTCTTAATAGACAGCAAAGCCAGATATTATGACACTCATTTTGGTTGTGCTGAGTTCAAAAGCTGCTTATTATGGCAAACACTTCCCACTCAGATCCCCCACTCCTCCAGGGGAAGCTATTTACCTTAAGGTTGCTCCTGACTGTGAAACGCCACTGTTAGAATGTGGCTTTTTCCTCTCCAGAAAGGAATTTCTGCCCCTTCCACCTCAGTCAGCACTGTCCCTTGTTGTGGGGGTTCTTTTTATCCAGTTTCTAGCACTCTCCAGGGGTAATTTCTCCGAGGGTAGTTGTAAATTTGTTGTGTCTATGGGAGGAGGTGAGTTCAGAGTCCTCCTAAACCATCATCTTCCCAGCAATCTCCTTAATAAATATTTATTGAATAAATGAAAAAAGAAATTAATAAGGTAATTGTCCAAAGCAGGTAAATAGGATCAACCATAGTATATAAGGGAAATTTTTTTCCCTAGATGACATATTATCCCTTGTTCACTGCTTCCATCCTTAGTCTCAGAGCAGAGCTATTAATTCTCTTCTCTCAAGACGAGGGTATATATTCAAGTGAAAGTTTTGGAACATTGAGATTCACATTCCTCCGCAAGCAACTTCCATTTACATTTAATCTCCCCATGGACCCTGGATTCTCTTCTTTGGTGTTGCATCCCATTCCTAGAACGCTGCATGGTACAAAGCAGTCAGTGCCTGGCTTCAAATATGTGAGGACTCTTTTCCATCTGTTTCTCTTAAAACATTTACATAACTTCTACAGGGCATCACAAATAATTATCGACAAAACTGAAATTCAAAACAAGATCTTCTGTGTCCAAATGTGCCTTCTCTATGAGATCATTTCCAGTTGCCAATCAATCCCAGTTAATACAACCATACCAAAATTGTTTTCAGCTTATCTTTGTACTTGACCTTTTCCAGAATTTCAAGAGAAATATTTACAAAGTTTCTCCTTCCTTTAGGGCTTAAATGCATTTCATAGTTTCAAAATTCTGAAATTCTACCCTAATCAATAACCTGGCTATTTCTTTTTCTTTTCCCTCCCCAAGCTTTACTGAAATATAATTGTAAAATAAAAATTATATATATTTAGGGTGTATAATGTGATGGCTTAATATACATATACATTGTGAAATGATTATCACAATCAAGTTATAACATATCCATCTAATAGTTACGTTTTTTTGCGTAGTGGTAATTTATTTTTTTTTCTATTGATAATACAGCAGTACCTTAACAGAAGGTAATGAATATGAAGTCTTTTTAGGTTCATGGAATCACTGAATTCAGGCAGCAGAGAGCACAAAGAATAGTGTTGTCCCATTTTTTGCTATGACCATGTACTTTTTATACTCTATAGTCTTTGTACGTTTGTAGTTCAAAAGTGTTTTCATTCAAATATTTGCCAAATTCCTTTTCATTTCCACATTCAGTCAACAAGGATTCTTTTACATTTATACTTTCAAAATTTTAACAAATTTAAACATAAGCTAAGAAAAAAATCCTATCATATTTTTGAAGCTTGCTTGCTGGCAATAGATCTCTGTATAATTTTGAATTGAAATATTCAGAGCTTTTCCAGCCACAGAAGAGAGAAGAAATATCTTCCAAAGTTAGATTTTCCCATGAGTATTTATATTGGTCAAGTTAATGTAAGTTATGCTACAGGAACAAATATGCCCATGAATCTTTGTGTTTTAGCAGCAACAAAAAGTTTATTCTTGTTTATGTTGCATATCTAAAGTGGACCATTTCATAGGGTGAGAACTGAGTTAGAAAATGGAATCTACCAGACATAATCACTCAGAGACTAAGGCTGATGGAAGCTGCAAGATACGGTAGCTGTAGCATCTGAAACATGAGGACTCTGGGCTGGCTATGGAGTGGGAAGAGACAGCATGGAGCTAATATACCAGTTCTTAACTGCTTCAGCCTTAATGTGCCATTTCTTGATTCTGCTCACATTTCTTTGGCCCTTTGTCTAGAATTAGTCACATGGCCCCAAAGAAATTGCAAGGAAGATTAGGAAATGTGAGACAGCAAAAGATGTTTATTGATATATGGTCTTTGCTGTACTATCAAATGAAACTTATTTTGAAGTAAATTAACCTAACCTAATCCTTGAGCCTAAGGACAAATTTTGGTGACACATGTAGATTTGCCAGCAATTTAGCCCCTAGTTATTCAAGGTACAAAAAAAGTTTTAGCATAAACAGTGTTACACATGGTTCATACTAGTTTTTGGATGACAAAAAAAAAAAAAAAAGCAAAAGAACCCATCATATTGTGAATGTTCTGTGACAGTATCTTAAAAACCATACATTTCTGTATTTAGCACTTTTTTCGGCTGAATTATTCAAACATTGCCCAATGCTCTCTCTCCCACTTTTTCTCTCTTCAGTAAACAGAGTCTTAGCTGATATATTCAATGGAAATGAATGACTTCCATCCACATCATGTAATGGATAAAGAGGTTTGTACTGAATAAAGGTAAGAATTTAGACTGTTCATGAATTCCATCATGTTGTAGCAAGAAAGAGCTCACATACATGAGTGGATGAATGAATGCCCATGATAAATCATGATTGTGGGTGTTATCCACCCCCCCCAACTAAACTTACCAATAGTTTTGTGAAGTATTTTTCCTTCATTCATTTATTTACTGATTCTTTCAAAAATCAATTATTAGATGCCTACAATATGCCAGGTTTTGTTCTAACTCTGCAAATATAGCAATGTGTAAAACAGACATGCTCCTTGTTCATATGGAACATAAATTGTAATATTGAGACAGAAAATAGACAATAGAAATCCAAGAGGTATACTGAAAAGAAAACAAAACAAATAAAACATGATAATGGGACAGAGAGTTACTGGGAAACAATGTTCAAAGATATGTAGTTACTCAATATGATAGGGCAGAATTGAGGCTGTTAGTTTTGGCATTTGAAATTTTATTAGTGCCCCTGGTTGAAGGGGGAAGAAATCAGATTGAAACTTGTTGAGTGAAATATGGAGACATAGTGTCAGTGAACAGAGGATGCTCTTTCAAAGAGATTGATTGTGAAGAAATAACTCAGTTGCTTGTGGAAGAGACAATGGTGAAGGCAGGACTTTGTTTTATTTTGCTTTTTACAATGAAGAGGTAAATCTTTGTTTATAACTTAGGGTACTTCTATTTTTTTTATGAAACTTTCTGTAAAAATGTTTTAGCTCTAATAGAACGATACCTTGTATTTACTGAGCACTTACTGTGAGTCTGACAATGTCACAGTGTCGCAACCACCTAATGAATTATTAATATTCCTTTTTACTTAAGGGTCTGTCCCCATGATCCCTTCCTCATGGAGTTCATACCCTTGTATGATCCTCTCTTCTTGAGTGTAGATGGAATCCATGGAATATGGTAAAGATGATGGAACGTACATAATTACAGGTACATGATCGTACTGCCTTAGATCGCAGCACCTGCCTCACTGGAGTCTCCCTCTCTCTCTTCTGGCTTTGAGGAGGTTGAATTCCATGTTGAAAAGTCTCATGTAGCAAGGAGCTGCAGGTGGTGTCTACGAGATGAGAGTGGCCTCTGGCTAACAGCAAAAACCTGAAATCTTTAGTCCTACAGCTGTGAGGAACTGAATTTTGTTAACAACCAGACCTAGCATAGAAGCAGATTCTTCCCTAGCCGTGCCCCTGAGGAGCCTGCCCACCAGGCCACCTGGGCAACAACCTCTGAGACACTAAGTAAAGGACCCAGTTAAACCATGCCTAGAGTCCTGAACTGCAGAAATGGTAAGATTATAAATGTGTGTTGTTTTAAGCTCTGAAGTTTGTGGCAATTTGTTATGGAGCAACAGAAAATTAGAACAGCTTACGGGAATATTCAGGAAAAGAATTTATTTGACTGAAGATCAAATGGACAGTGGTAGAATCAGAAACTGAACTCAGAGAGTTTAATTGCAAAGTCCTCACTCTTAACCATTGTATCCTACCATCTCTGTGTTAGAAGATAGCTTCCTAAGGAAGGTACTGTTTCTCATTTATGGAAAGCAATATAGTAGTATAAAGGCCATGGTTTTGGATTAAAAAGCAAGTTATTAAGATCTTGGCTTTGCCGATTACTATAATTTAGAGGCAAATTATTAAACTCAATTAGGTTTTATTTTCTCATCTGCAAAGTGAAGACAGTAATATCAATTTTAAGTTTGTTTTGAAGATTAAATTTTGTTACATATAAAAAGCTGAAAACCGTATAGATACCTAACAAACATTTTTTCTTCCATACTTTATTCTCTCACCGTATTATACTCTCTATATGAACTTCACAATGATGGAATGGACAATTTCAATAATGTTCTAGAATCTATTTTGTTTGTCCTGACGAAGCCAACACCTCTTCGAATATGATACTGGCTTTTAACAATATATGTCTTAACATCAGTGAAAGACAGAATTATGTGCTCAAAGACTGTATACTCATGTGGCATCTTTATAACCAAGTAGGAAATTCATCTTGGCTAGCTCTTCCTAAAATCCAGAGAGCTGGCCAGAGGCAGTGATGAAGGAGTTAAAAGAGACTGCTGCTGGCAAGCCTCTTTAAATCAAGTGCCTGTTACCAACAATGGAGAACCAGTAAGGGGGGGCGGGGAGTGGAGTGATAGCAAGAGGAGGAGAAATAAATAGTCCTTCTCCCTACACAGATCTCACATCTATAGGCAAGAGGGGAATGGCAGAGACAGTTATAAAGGGTCTTTTATGTGAAGCATTTCAAAGGCTATGATGAAAATACAATATAAAATACACTCAGCATATTAGCCGACTGCTAAGCCCAGACAAATAAAAGCATTTCCACTTTGCTCTTAAAAGTCTTGAAGGAGCTGGAAGTTCTTACAGCCACAGCGGGGAAAAAAAGGTGAGTTTGAATGCAGCCTGAAGAAAATATCCTTGCCCTTATTGAATGAAGTGGAACAGAGGCCACTACTGGAAAGCAAATCTCTCAAGATGGATGGTCTATAAGCAGCAAGGTTCTATGAAAAGGAATTAAGATCTTGGTTGTAGAAATCTCTGAAAATCAGGGATGAAGTCTATAAATGAGCCATTTCTAAACCCATCTTGCTGTCCACCCGCTTATTCTGAACACAACTCAAACTAAGCATTTCGGTCCACCAGTGCTCTCCGGTGGAACTCATTCTTGTACAGATCTGAATTTTCTTCCCTTCAAATAACTACATCACTGCCCCAATTTTTCTCTAAATGTCTTTCCTCCCCTCTGGATCTTCTCTTTTCCATCCCGCGTATGCTGTAAGTGTTCCTTTCACCTTTATGCCTTTTCATCGATTCATTTTCTCAGTCCCAATTGTGTACCTTAACATGGCCTCTCTTTGCCTGGCCAGCTCCTAATGTTCTTCCAGAATTTGGCTGACAAATCATCTCCTTCCCAAACTCTTCCCCCATCCTCACGTACCTACATAAGTTGTCTTTTTGAAGTTTTTTACCACACATTGTACTTCCTCCCAAAATACCTTTATCACACTATTGACTGTTTTCTCTTATGTATTACTTACTAAACTGTAAGCTCCCCAAGGGAAAATGGTTATTGGTTTCTTACACATTTTTATCACTATCATGGTAATTTCAGGAAAAGCCCAGATACACTCCAGTATTAACTTTAAAAGATAAATAATCTAGAATCTAGAGAAGCAGAGTAAGTCTGATTGATCGAAAACTAAAGCAAATCATCGGACACTGACAGAGGTTAAATGACATATTTTTTCCTTAGGTATACTTTTCCTTGAACGTGTATTTTATATTAACATTTCTTTCTATAGCATGTTTTACCTTATTATGAAGCATTCTGAATAATTGGAATTATAAAAAGAGAATTATATAAAGCTATGTGAAAGAGAATTATATAATTATAAATATTATAATTATTTAACATTCATCTAACTTTTAATTTTGCTTTCCTTTTCATTTTGAGTCATAACAATTTACGGACAGAGGTGAAGCTCCTTTGCACATTGCTCCAGGAAGCCATTTACCTCCCTTCCTCTCCTTGCAGTTGGTATTTATTTTTCCCTTGGTTTCTATACTTATATGAAATATATCTATATCTACAAAGTAAATAATTTTGTTTTTCATGCTTTAAAACTTTGTTAAATTCTTCCATAGAGTACATATTTAACAACTGGCTTGTTTTGTTCAATATTATATTTTGAGATTTATTCAAATAGTACTAGTTCGACTATTTAAATTCCCTGATCACAGTGTATTTTACCATTTTTCTCCCTTTTTACGCCTTCTATGGAATGAAGGAAGGTTTAGCGAATTCGCTTACATTTCCCTGTGCTAGTTTGGAAGCTATTGTTTATATTTCCAACATTTGGTTGTTAAAATTTTAAGATATAGCATTAACTACAATGTCTCCTAGACAAGTTAGGTGTCGGACCCTCTACACACACACACACTCTCACACACACACTCCTTGTTAATAATCTAGAAATTTTCCATTTTAAGACACAACAAAACAATTTTCTAGTAAGTAATTAAATTCATCGTGTTTTGTAAATTCCTCATTTGCAAGGTTTTTTTTCCTTGTTTCTCATGCCATCTTAATAAGTTTGCACTCTTCTTACTTATGTACATCATCACTCTGCATTTGAAACTGTATTTATTTTTCCCTAACTCTTGAATAATATTTTGGCAGAGTATAAAGTTCTAGCTTTACTTTTATTTTTATCTCCAATTTTGAAAATACTTATTTTTGCGAAAAAGGAAGTCTGCTATCAGCCTAATCACCTCTTCTTTTAGGTAATTTTTTCCCCTGGTAGTTTTTGAGATTTTCTTTTTATCTTTGATGCAATTTGATTACAATGTGTTTAAGCATGGATTGATATTCAGTTTTGGGGGTTTTTTTTGGTTTTCTTTGCTGAGGAAGATTAGCCCCGAGCTAACATCTGCTGCCAATCCTCTTTTTTTGTTTGATGAAGATTAGCCCTGAGCTAACATGTGTGCCAGTCTTCCTCCTTATATGCGGCTTGCTGCCACAGCATGGCTGATGAGTGATGTAGGTCTGTGCCCAGGATCCAAAGCCCAGCACCTGGGCCGCTGAAGCAGAATGCACCAAACTTAACCACTATATCATAGGGCCAGCCCCCATATTTAGTTTTTTATCTTGGTACTTAGCATTCCCTTTCAATTAGAATTTTAGCAATAATCTATTCAAATAATTCTTCCCCACCATTCTTTCTTACTCATTTCTCCATAAGTCCTATAAATATATATTTTAGCTCCACAATCTTTCTTCCATTTTTTTTACTATTTTTATTTACATTTATGATTTCTTCCACTTTCCATGATCCTCTTGGGCTAAATTCCTCAATCATTCTTATTAAGGCCTTTATTGACTTCCATATTGCCACAGCTAGTGATCAATTCTCAGTCCTTGTCTTACTTTATCATTCAGGAGCATTTGTTCTAATTTGTCACTTCTTCCTGAAAGTACTGCTTTACTCGGCTTCTCCTGGTGTTGTTCCTACTTACAGTTTACTCCTCAGTTATCTCCTTTGCTGCCTCTTACTCATATTCTTAACCTCTAAATAGTGGCATGCTGCAAGGCTCAGTCCTTGGATGTTGTTGCTGCTTTATCCACTCAATCTCTAGGTGGTCTTGTCCTTGTCTTATCTCATGTCTTAAGATAATATGTCTGTATGGACGACTACAAAATTTAGGTCAGCAGCTCTAGCCATTTCATAAATACCATACTCATATATATTAAGATGCCTATTCAACTTCTCTATCTGGATGTCTGGGGCATCTCAAGATTAACATGTCCCAGACTCATATCTCCAAATTTATTCCTGACTTAGTAATTCTCCATCTCAACATATTACATCTGTATTTGTCAGGTTGCTGAGGTGCCACACATTGGTGTGATCCTTAACTCCTCTCTTTCTCTCATACTCCACATTCAGTCTGTGGAGACGTCTTTTTAAGGTTCTCTCCTACTAATATCTCAAATCCAGCCACTTCTCACCACCTCCATACATATCACCCTTATCAAAGCCAGTAATTTCTCTCATCTTGGCTACTGAAAACACTTCCTAAATAATCTCTTTGCTTGTACTTTTTCCTTGGCTAGTCCTTCAAAGTCTATTCTCCACAAAGTAACCATAGTGATTCTTTCAAACGTAAATCGAATCACAGCCTTCTCCAAAGTTTCCAGTTACTTCCCATCAAGCATGGAATAAAATCCACAGTTCTCACTGTAGCTTATAAGACCCCACATGGTTTGGCCTTTGGCTTCCTGTCTAAATTCCTTTTCTCCCACTCTAATTTTTGCTCACTACATAATAGCCACACGGGCATCCTTCCGTCCTCTTCCTTAAACACACTAACTTTGCCCATAAATCATGGCCTTTAATCTTGCTGTCTGTTTTTTTTCTGCATAGCTGCTCACATACTTCATTCAAATATCTACTCAGATACAACCTCTTCATGGAGAACTTCCTTGACATTTCTATCAAAAATCTCAAAATCTAGTGTAAATTACGCTTTCGTTATTGAATTTATTCATGTCACTAACTCTATCTGATACAATTTATTGGTTGATTGATTTTTCCTACTGGCATATTAGCTCCAGGAAGGTTGTGTTGTTCACTGTTGTATTCTCAGTGCATAGAACAATACGTGGAAAGTATTAGATGTACAACTGGTGTCTTTTATTTAAAGAATGATATTTTCCAATTCATTAAATAACTATTTGCCTGTATTCTACCTATTACCTTTGTTGAATAAAATTTTTTAAGTCAGTGACTATATTTAACATTTTAGAGATGTTTTTAACTACTTCTTTTTCTTGTCTACTTATTGTTTCCTTTCCATTTGTCTTCCTTTAATAATGTATTTTTTAATGGATATTTTCCTTAATTTATCTCTTTGATGATCCTAAATATACTTACCTTAAAACCCTGATCAGTATGTTCTAAAAATGAGTTTCACTAAAGTGCATTCATAACCTAACAATTGATTTTGTTGTCTGTTTTCCTAATGATAGATATTTTTATTAAATCATCCAAAACATAGAGACTTAATACAATAGACTTTTACTATCTCATGGTTTCTGTGGATCCAAAATTCAGGGGCAGCTTAGCTGGGTGGTTCTTGTTGAACGTCTTCCATGAACTTGTGCTCAAGGTATCAGCTAGAGTTGTAGTCATCTGAAGGCTTGACTGGTACTATAGCAACTCCTTCTAAGATAGCTCACTCTATGAGTATTGGTAGAAAGCTTCCATTTCTTAACACATGGATCTTCCCACGGGGCTGTTGGAGAATCCTCTAACGTGGTAGCTGGCTTCCCCAGAGTGAATGATGTAAGAAAGCAAGATAGAAGTCATGTGTTTTGTATGACCTAGCCTAGGAAATCATGCACTGTCATTTCCACAATGTCTTATTGGTTTTAGAAACCAGCGCTATTCAATATATGAGCATAAACAAAAGAATAAGTATCAGGAGGCAAGGACTGAGAGATCTTGGAGAGTGGCTACCACAACTGTCCACTGGTTTTATAGGGTCTGTAGTGTTGGGTCAAATGTCCTGCTCAAAAGTGATACTGGAGAGTTCAAGGCAGTGGCTAGATATATCTAAATTTTTCTGAATTTGTATAACCCCAGTTTGCTACCTGTGGCCAAAAATCAAGGGATAAAAGTTCTTTCTTCAGCTTCATTCCATGAACCCTAATCCAGCCCATGGTTTCTGGCAATGAACTTGAATCAGGCTGTCTGCTTCCTTGGGGGCACTGTTAGTCTCCCCTTTCTTCTTGCTTATGGATATAGAGACCATCAAATGTGTGCTTTAGTCCCATGCAATATTTCGTGTTCTGATTCTGGTGTATGAAGACTTTTGCCTTGATTCCCAAATATGACTTTAAAAATATGTATTTTTTACTTATTACCATATATTTGCCATGAAATGAATATTTCAAAGTACAAAGTTCCTGTTGTCATTGGAAGTTTTCCTGATCACCTGCTAGACAGTTACAAACTTTGTGCATGTTCTTAAAATTGTATAGCAGAGTTTTGAAATCAGTTTATGCATGCTTCTGGAAGGAAGGGATGGCAGTGGGCATCTAGAGTCATTATTAGTATACACAGAGGTGGTCTCTGGTGAGCCATGAAGGGGTACAGAAGAAAGTTTGGTTACATCACCTTGACTTAATATAAGACTTGGGTAGGAGAATAGCATAAAATTGGCCACAAGGAGTAAGCAGATCTTTGGCTTCAGAAAATCTAAAGGTAAGATGGTAGCTTTCCTTGTTTGATATACTGCCATCAATTACAAATTAGTATTTAATTATGGCTCTTTTATGGTTTGAGAATATACATTGGATACAAATACAGAATAGAATAAAATCCTAGGCTACATGTATTGATAGTTACTTCACTACTTTTTTGACAGGTGGATACTTATTGGAGCTGTGTTCATTTGTATAATAGAGATGACTTTATTTTATTTGGTTTCTTTCTGATATTGTTTGGCATTTCTTCATTAGTGAATCTCTTCACGTTAATTGCAATTCTACTATTTGACTTGATCTGACACTTGCCATGCATATGATATCTTATTTAGTTATTTATAAATTATCTCATAACAAACTATGAGATCCATATCAAATGACTATAATCACTCAAATAGTCTTGGAAAATAATGGATATCATTAGAAAGGTCAATACCCAAGCAGGAAATTATTTTGACTGGTGAGGTTGAGAATTTATCAAGAATTATCCTTCCATGCTGTTACCAGATATGTCTCTACAAGGTCAATTTCTCTGTCCAATATAATGACAGCATAGAAAAATTCAAGTACTCATTGATGTCAATTATAGTTCTCTGAAAGAATGAATAGACTTTTATATAAAACATTAAAAATGTTTAGTCTGCTGCTGAGAAATACTGTTTATATTCAGAAATCAAATAAGAACAGAACACAAGGAAGTTGAAATATTAGAGATGATTGAGATGTCATCAAGGGAAAAACATGTATAGATTTCAAGAAAATCCACATTCAGACTCAATATGATATGTAAATGACCTTATCCTCTGACTTTGAATGTTTCAATAGACCATATTTCCTTCAAAGTGGATGATTTTGAAAAGAATTTGATTTTGCAATCCTCAAAAGACTGAGGAGTTGGGAAAAAGAATTCAAGGGAAAGAGCTATTTCCAAATCAAATAAACAGAAAGGCACATACTAAAGATCTGGTGCATGAGAATGAAAGAGCTCCATCTACACTGAGTGATAGCTATATGCTAGGTACTGTGAAGGACTGTGAAGGTTGCTTTGGATGCAGGATGCCAGTAATTCTCAAAAACGAGGTCAGGCCTTTAAATCTATTATCTAGTTTCCAATAAAGAATAAAATAATTCCTGGATCCTTAACTCTATGCACAAACTGAATTTCAAGTTCATGGTAGCCTTCTGATTCCTTAGTTTGCTAAAACACCTTAGTAGGACATTGAACATAATGTCAAATGAGAAAGAATGACGACGAAGTTCAAAAAGAGACAATAGAGAGTCTATATAAATGCAATTGACCTTTGTGTTGAAATGGAAGGATAATGTATGAACTTGGCATATTTTTTGTACTTCTCTAATTCCGATAACATCCAGATAATCCTTTTGCTAAGTCAGAGCATAGCTAATCTCTAAAATTAAAGAAACTCAGCTAACGGATTTATTTAGCAAGCATCTTGAAATCTATACAAAACATATAAATATACATTTGAGCCAACCAATACTAATGTTACTGAATTTCCAAAATTGGTGAACTTCACACATTATGCGACATTAATAATTGTATGTTTTGTCCAGCACTGTGAAACAATTGAAGAACCTATTGCTGACTTCATATTATAGCCATGGAATAGGAACTTACTTTTTTAAAGTATGATGCCCTTTTAGGTTATATATTAGAAAAATTGCAATACTTTTTAAATATTTTGCTTTAATGTTTTACATCTATAAACAGATTCTATCTTCACAGACGTTTTGTAAATAGTTAGGACAAGCATAATTATTTCCATTTTATACAAGTCACACCAGGCTTTTTGCGGTCACATTGACTTACCCAAAATCATGTCTCTAGTTGGAGGAGAAGGCTAAATTCAGACACAGGTTTTCTGACTCTTTTCATGAAATTCATCCTTCAAGAGCAGCACAAAATGCCACCTCCTCTGCAAAGGGAACATCGGGCCTTTCTTTCTCAGTGCTCATCAGCACCTTAAGCGTATTTCTAATACATCACTTATGATGTTGAATCTAAATGCAAAAAGAAGAATAAAACTGGAGGCAGATAAGAAACAAACACCACGTAAAACTGGAAGCCAGTGTTTTACACAATTCTTCAGATCAGTTAAGGTATTTTTAAAAACAACCAAAACTTTTGAAAAGAATAATAAGAACTAAATATTATAGGGAAACTGATTAGCGATTAAAAGTTTGTGAATAGAAACACAGGGATTTGTAAGGGGCAGCCATTTTTAATTTTCTGTACCAGTCAGGAAATCTATCTACGGCACTTTATTTAGCTCATTAACATATCTTAGGAAACTAAATGAATTATTTGTCAGAAAGAATTATCTGGAAAGAAATTAGTGAGCTCAGTGTTGCATATCTTTGTGGATATTGCCACATCAAAATTAATTACAATTATTAATAACAGTGTTCTCTGGGGATGCTTCTTCTGCCACCCAAGTAAGTCATTCTGTGTTCAGACTGGATGTGGCCTGTATTTTCTCTGAATTCTATTACATATTTTAAGAAGTCTGGAAATAATGGTAACTCTGTATCTAAGATTTTAGAAAAGTAAGAACACATTAGTAAAGCAGCTACTCAAAAATTGGAATCCTACAGAAATGAATATATAGGTTAGCAGGATCAAGAAGAAAGAACTGGACTTTGCAAGACTAGTATCTGGCAGTATTTCTCACCTAGAGACGCCTGTTATTAATAATTCCATGAATATTAATCGGAGCTTTCCATTTACATGACAAAGAAAATAGCCCTATTTGATGTGGAATAATTAAATGACTATCTATCATAGCTGGGCGAAACTAGTTGCATTTAGCTGGATGCTGGCTGAAATATTAGACTTCATGTAAATGAAACAAGTTATTTTTCTGTGACCTTTTTCTCTTATTTGCCAATAACCCCGTATATTTGAGCAAATTATGTATGTGTTATGCTTGATACTTTGAATGAATTTGTCAGAGAGAAGATCTTGCCCAAGTCAGTCATTTTCTCTCAGGCCGTGGGAGGGTAAGAGATTTGTGTGACGTCATACAGGTGGGCACCAAGGACTCTCTCCATTGCACAATTTCACAGCAAGCTTTTTAGTCAGACCATTGGAAGGGCAATTATATTTAGTGTTACATTCCAGATTCTCATCTTCTTTAAAGTTGATTCAATCTTAAGCAATCAGGAATGGCTTTAGAAGTAAAAGAATGGTGATTTCCTTTTTTGAGCATGCAACTACAAATTTTAGAAATTACATTTATCCATATGGATGTCATATCACAGCAATCTCATATGTATATTTTTGAACAGATATTCCTTTATCAAAGATGCTACTAACGAAACATTTTCTGACAATTTTGGAGGTAATAATAGCTACCAGGTTCATAATGTGATCTATGTTCCAATTGTAGTGTTTAGAAAACCTCTTACTGAATATCGCATAGGCTGTTCTTGGTTATCTCTGAATTTTGGCTAAAACCTGCTAGTTGAAGACAAAGGGTGATAGGCAGGTTGTAGACATATCTAAGCTGTGCTTTCCAAGATGGTTAAACTGGTCCAGACATTACAGCCTCTGTTACTCACTGCCAGGCTTTGTAAAGGAAGTTTAGAATTTGAAATAATAAGTAGATAGTCAGGGAGATAGGGAATTTTTGACGTAAGAGAGAAGACTGTGGTGTTTCTTTTTCACAACCAGTCATGGAGGAAGAGAAAAAGACATTCCAACTTACCTCTAGACAGGGTGGGTTCTGAGAGATGTGTTTCTGAAGATTTGGTGGATGCTAGTTGAATATGTAGGGAGTTATGGAAATTAGGACCCTCATTCTGCCAAGGAGCTAGAGCAGATGTGACAAGAAACTTCTTGGGAGAACTTGACTTACGTTCCCTGGAGTTTGGGGATACATGTGACTATGAAGATTGATGTCTTGCTTCTCAGCTGTGTAATTTGAAGGCAATCAGTTGTCAGGAGCATCCTGCGATGGCCAGAAAGCAGAATCTGAGGGAAGGTGTTTCACAAGAGGCACACTGGACTCTGCAGTGGCTTTGAAAGCCCATAATAGAGCCTGGATCTGGAAGCCTTTTTTAATGGAATTATAATGACCACGAAAAAATGGCAGTAACACCTGGAGGTGAGATACGTGTTCCTTTTCTTTTAAGATAATGCCCTCCACTGACCCTGGCTCTGGAGGTACTTGAAGATGGAAAAGCAGTGACATACCAAATCACACCCCTCCTCAAGTGCACATTTTACCAGTAAAAAAGATCATGCCTCAGTTGTAGCAACTGGAGAATAATCAATTATATGTGAAATTGAAGAACTGCTATGAGGCCAAAACCTCGGCCAAAGTTTTAAATCCTGAAAGTGAATCATAACTATCAAAACTGGTCACTTCTTGAGTTTTGGTAGCCAAAATTGTGTGAGCCAAGATTTCAGTCCAAGTTATAATATAGGGAGATGAGAGGGAGTATTGTTGAGCAGCAGGTTGAAAAAGGGTAGTCATTCCTATCAGTACTTTCATCAAATTCGTTGTGGTTACATTCATTGCATGTATCTCATTTAATCCCCACAATAACACCCTATAGTAGATATCATCAACCCTTCCTTTACAGATAAAGATTCTGAGGCTTCACAGAGCCACTAAGGAACTGGGATTAAACTAGGTATTTTTAGATCCAACACCTCATCTTTAGCATCTACAATTTACTAACATTAAAAGAATTTTTGGCAATAATAATAATATTCTTTATGTGAGCTATCCTATATGACAGACTCTAGGTACATGTGGCTACTGAGTACTTAAAATGTAGCTAGTGTGACTGAGGAAGTCAATTTTTAATTATATTTATTTTAAATTAATTTAGACTTAAGTAGATAACACAGGGCTAGTGGCTGCTATATTGGACAGCCCTGTTCTAGACTGCTTCATCTGTTCACTGGGTCTACGCTTCTGGAGATCATGGGATATGTAGGACAATAGCTCTAGCTCTTCGTGAGAGTTCACGTTTCTCAGGCATTAAAGAGCTTAAAGAGAAACACACACATGCGTGCACACACACACACATCTTGATTCAGTTTAGAAAAACAGTGTTTGAATATGAAACTGCTGAAGCTACCTCTCTGTGCCTCTGTAAGAGGGGTGACAAGTGTGGGCACTCAAAGATGGGACAGTGGTTTGCAAAATATGCCAGGCTTTAGGAACCCTACAAAAGGTAGACGTGTGGACTAGGCCATAGGACTTTGGGTCCCTCACCTCTGATGAAATCTGTCCAACTCTTATTTTCTTATGTATTGGGTTTTATAAAGGCTTTTATTTGAGGTACATAAATATATAAATAAATAGAAAGAGGCATAGATGAATGAAACCTACTTTGAACGCATTAAGAATCTGGGAGAGCTTAGATTTTCTATCAGCTCTTTAAGTTATTAGCAGTGTGACCCAAGGCAATTTAGTAAACCTCTTTGAATCTGTAATTTCTCATCTGCAAACTGAGGAGGACACCGGGTCTGCCTCCCTCGGAACCTTTTCTGAGTTTTTGTTGATCATAAATGAGGTGCTGCATGAGAAAGGAATGTGTGAGCTGTGAAGTGCTACACAAGTGTGGGTTATTATTCATTTGTTACCACAGCAACTGAAGGGCATCTCTGTGACAACAGAACAGCTAACTGAAAAGCAATGATTAAAAACAGAAAAGTATTGTCAAGATTGAGGTACATGATACTTTAACAGCCAGAAAGCCCTAATACTGATATTTCTCCCATGCCCTGTTTTTCTAATCAAGAAGAATTACACGTAAATATGATTTTTAAAATACAGAGAACTGTGTAAACTATCGCCATTTTGCTGTCTTTTCAATGTTTTTTCTTTGCTAATGACTATATTTATATAGATATATAGATACATAGAGATAGATATAACATTAATTTTTTAAAATTGAGATCATACTATGTGTTCTATTTGTAATTTCTTTTTTCATGAATAGTACTTCGTGATACTTCATGCAGATTATTAAATATTTTTATAAACTATGATTTTAATAATTGCATAATATAGTATCCCATGACTATAGCATATTTTTTTTAACAAACTAAAAGAATGGATGTTCAGGTATTCTTTTGTTCTCTCTCTCTTTTGTTGGCTTTTGAAACAATACTGACACAAAGATCACAGGCTTCTAGAAATGTATAGAGAAGATCTCTCTCAAAAAACAGTGTTTGAGCTGAGGCTGAGTAACCAGAAGGAGCCAGACATTAGGGCAGAACACTCCAGGCAGAAGGACAAGCAAGCACAGGCCTTTGAGGAAATTATGTTTAACTGATGAGACTCTGCATTACTTCCGCAGGGAGGGTTGAAGCTTAGCACTTATTCTGACTGGCAATGGATTAGCGGTTATGTCATTGTTTAAGTAATTCTGGGTTGGGGTGAGAGGTCCATTCCAGGCTGTCACATTTGAGGTTTGACTTTGTCCCTTCTACACATTTCCCATTGCGCATTTGGGATAGATGCTAAAGCCTAAATCCTTAAATATCTTGTACCTTCATCCATCCTTAAAATAATATTTGCCATGTGTTATCTTGTCAGGAAATATGTATTCAATTAATGTAGAGAAGTGAAAATACTTTCAGTTCAATCTACTATTTTGTAAAGTAGTAACTTCAAAAGCACTTCCCTACCACACAGGGCCTATTTAAAGAAGATAATGTTTTATATGCTGATGACTAATATTTAATTCATTTATAAGAATTATGGATAAGAGCTAAAGAGAAACTATGTAGAACTCCAGATCAATTCATTCCTTCTAAATGTAAATATCGAGTAGCTGATACCCACGGATGTAGAATAAAAAGCAAACAAAGAAAGAAAATATTTGGAAAGGAATTATTTGGTGATATGAGGAAAAAAAGACGAATCATATATTTTCTTTGTTTTTATTTTTCTTTGTTGACAACAATTTGTGACTCTTATACATAGTGTAAGTGTAATATATTGTATGTCTATTTCAAGATTACTGCAGCTAATGTAAGTATTATCATCTTTCATGTCCTATCACTTTCCAAATAGATTATCCTATTTGGAAATCCTTAGCCTGTAGGATGTATTGGAGGGTTTAAAGGAGATGTTGGGATATCACACACTGATAGTTGATGAGGGAAGCATACTTAGTTTAGGGGCATTTGCCACCCATAGCCTCAACTTCTCTATCTCCTAGCTCAATACTTCTGCAGGTGTTCCTATTTCTCCAATATGCTAGAAAACAGAGTTCTGAACATACAACAAAGCATCTTATCTGTGCTTAAGACCAAAATGCTGAGCTGTTTTAATACACCAAATTTATTTTTAAACCAAGTGCTAGAAAAAACCTAATGCTTAACTTTTCCATGTCTGATTAATGCAGATGAAAATGTCATGTAACAATTTGAGGACAGGAATAAAGACCAGGTGTGCTCAACAGTTCCTGGGTGTTCTTCTCAAGAAACTCCATTGCACATAAAGCAGTAATTTCAGAAAATCAAGAGATGTTAGTGCTCTATTGAAAAGAAGTTAAAAGGACCCACTGAGAGACACATTTTTGCTATGGGTTTCTCCCTAAGAGGGAGTCAGGTGGACTGAAGAATTTGAAGAAAGCTGGGCCATGCCATGCAGCTTTCCACATAAATGCGCATCAACTGTGCATTGTGGGGAAAAAAAAATCACTACTCCTTTTGATTGTGTACTTCAGGTCAAAGTAGGGGTTGTTCTGGGAAAAGTGATGATTACATCTCTGGGCTGCTCTGACTTGAAGAGAGCTGGCTAAGCTGAACATCATTCTTTTAGATTCCCTTGTGCCTTATGAATGAGTCTAGCTGGCAAAGACTAGGCCTAGGGAATCTCCCATTCCTCAAAGATCTGTGTGGGAATTTGACAGTGGACTCCCTCTGTCTATCCCCTGCAGCAGTCTGAGAAAGTGTTCTTTTGTGACGCTTGTCCTTAGACTCTCATAGAGTAGTCCATTGACTTCACAGAGCCTCAAGGGAAGACAGAAGTTTGACATACATTAAAAACAAATTTGAAAGCTCCCAGAAGAAAGAACACTGGCAGACAACTTAGATCAATGTGTTCTGGTGCTTTTGGAAAGTAGAGCTTGTAAGTGATGACTTTGAATATTTAGCTGAGGAGATTTCTAAGCACAGTGTTGAAGGCAAGGCTGGTTTCTCCTTGCTGCTTATAGTAAAACACTAGAGGAGAGAGATAAATTGAAGAAGCTGTGTTAAGTAAAGAGAAAAATCAGCATGAATCAGGTGATTTATAAGATTCTCAGCCTATCCAGATAGAGTGTTCTGGAAACAAGACCAAGTGTATGGCTGGACAACTTTTGCTAAAGAGAGTAGGTATGTGACTCATGGATCTGATCAACCATCTCAGGAGATGCCAGGAATAGAGACATATTTATCCAGGAAAAGTTTGTGAAGGATCCTTTCTTCAGATGGCTTGGACTCCCATGAATCGCATGTGAGACCAGCAAGGATTTTGAGAAATTTATACTAGCAGAAATATTATCAGCTTGGATTCAAAGGGACAGAGATGGGATGTAATGAAGGAAGAACGACTCTGAGGGCAAAGCCACAGGTGCAGAGGCTGGCAGGACTGATACTGCTACCATGGGCCCAGAGGGCACAGGCCCAGGGGTCAAGGCCATTTCCTACTGGATTCCAGAGGGTGGAGACATCTCTGTGGTTTCAGAGGGTGGAAGCACTACTGAATGCCACATCAGTGGGCCTAGCAGACAGAGCATGAATCAAAAAAGGATTATTTTCAAGACTGAAAATCTAATGGAATTTGCCCTGCCAGGTTTCAGATTTGCAAAAGTGTCTGTGACTCCTTTCTTCCTTCTGATATCTCTTTTTTAGGAATGAGGAGTCTGTCCTTTGCCTCTTCCATCATTATATTAAGGAAGCACATAACTTGTCTGGTTTTACAGGCTCACAGATGGAGAGGAATTTTGCCCCAGACTGAATCATACTCTAAGTCTTACTCAAAACCAAATTAGGTGATGTTTGGGCAAGATTTTGGACTTAGAATCGATACTGGAATGGGTTACGACTTTGGAGGATATTAGGAAATAATGGATATATTTTGCATGTAGAAGGACATGAATTTTGGGAGAGGTCAGAGATCAGACTTTTATGAATTGGTGTCCTCCGAAAATTCATATGTTGAAGTCCTAACCCCCTAGTGCCTCAGAATGTTACCATATTTGAAGACAGAGTCTTTACAGAGGTAGTCAAAGTAAAATGAGGTCATTAGGTTGACTGTAATCTAATAGGAATAATATTCCTATAAAAAGGGAAATTGTAGACAGAAAAATGTGGAGAGAAGATGATGTGAAGAGAAATAGGGAGAAGATGACCATCTGTGAGCCAAGCAGAATGACCTGGAACAGACTATTCTTTCACAACCCTCAGGAAGAATCTATCCTGCTTATACCTTGACTATAGACTTTTATCCTCCAGAACTGTGAGATGATAAAAATCTGTTGTTTCAGCCCCTTGGTCTGTGGTATTTTGTTATGACAGCACAAGCAAACTAATACAATATGATTGAGATAAGGTATGATTGAGAATCCTCAGCTCTTCCACACTCTGTGATTAAGCTAAGAAAACAGCCTTAGTGTTATCAATTCAATAAATAATTAAATGCCTATTGTGTGCAGTACCCTGTACCAACAACTAAAGGGGATAAAGAAAAAAACAATTAAAACTAGTTCATGCTTATGGATTACAGTTTAAAACAATCATATTTTAAAATGCTTAGAAAAATGTGAGTCAACTACTAACAGATGGATTTCTTGAAGTAAATAAGTTCATGCATTTGAATTAGAAAACTTTTTTTAGATATATTGTTGTTTCTTTATGTGACCTCTCTGCCACCTTTAACAATACTTATAGTGTTGCTTTTAGAAATTGTAAGTTATTGTCAATAGAGTACACTGAGTAATGAAAGTAATTGACATTCTCATAGCGAGTACAACATATCATTGCTTGTTTCACAATTTTATGCAGAGCCGGATCTGGTTTTTAGTTCAAATGTGTATGTTAAGTAATGTACTTAGTTGTTTTACAATTTTGGATATGTATACAGTATACAATATATAGAATTTACTTTGGTGAGCTGTATTCTCACTGAACAAAGTTACCTAGTGACAATCTGTGTTTCCTTTGTTTTAAGCATTTTTGTAAGTTTTTTCTAAGTACCATTTAATTAAAATATTTTTAATATTTTGAACCCAAAATTCTTTGAGATATGACTTTCATATTTTCTTCCATTTTTTATAGAGACAAGTTTTAAGATATTTTTCTAAATATTCTCTGATCTTATCCAGGGAGCATCACAATTGCCATTATATTGTAATATTGTCATTTTCTAAAACTAATATCATATTTGAAGACAAATATCTGGCTAATAAATCATAATATATGATGTTGTAAATCATGGGTCAATTTGTATATTCTACTAGTAATGATGGAAATAGTTCGTGTGGACAGTCCATGCATCAGGATAAGACTACAGCCTTTATATTTATTGACCAATAAATTTAAGACTCAAGGTAGTGCAGAAAGAAATAATAAAGGCAACAAAGCTTTATGAGTTTAGGAAAAGTTTAGTAGTAGAGATGAAAGTAGGGAATAAAAATCATTAGTGCGGCACCCAGACCGATCAAGCAGAGGTGGATATTTTATAATGAGGCATCTTGACCACATCTGACTTCTACGCATAATGGGCTTCAGTAATGTGGAGAAATTCTAGCAGCTTAAAATGGAGAAGATGAGCTGGGAAAATACTTAGTCACTTGGATAGTTCACTTTTCACCAGTGAGAGTAACAACAGTTATGGAAATTGGAGGCTCCGTGTATGTAGGATTAACATAGACTTTCTGGACCAGTGTTCTACCAGAGGGGTTTGACCTGGTGTGTGGGGCATAGCAAACTCTCGAGGAATTCTAGATAATCCATCTTCTTTGGAGAGGGTCTCACAAGTGAGTGGGGGTACAGGGAAATGGATTTGGCTTTTAAGGGAAAGAAGGATTTGTAAAAATTAATCCTTGAGTTAATGCTATCCATAGGGTTTGAGACTCAAGACTGAGAATATGTTTCATGTATAATTTTACATTTATTATTACATTACTTATAGGTCTTTAGGTATTGAGTCCGTTCTAAACTAGTAAACTCTTTTAAGAAAAGTAGACTCTTATTGCTCGCAGGAATCTTAAATTACTAAAAATAACTATGATGAGTTGTATTGCAACTGAACAGAGCTACCTGGTGCTAATCTGTGTTCTCTTTGCTTTAAATGTTCTACTTTCACATTTTCCTAGTAGACACGCTAAAAGCATACTGTTCAATCACTCATTCATTCGTTCACTCATTCATTTAACACATAATTGCTATGTGCCCAGCAGGCAGCAGGGATAGAATTATGAGCAAAATAAGGTGGTATTAATGTCTGATGTAAGATTTACTAAGTATGTTCTGAGGGAACGAGTGAATATATGTTTCTAAATGAGGGATAAAAATCTTATTTGCATATATACCTCTCTCATTGCTTTGGAAATGTTTCTATGGTTCATAATATGATGTGATGTGTCGTGGTGATAGTAGCAGGACTAACGCAAGGGAGGATTGCTCAGTGTTGCAGTGGGAGGGAAGAACTCCTGACATACCTGAGCCTTTGTAGTTAGATACACCACTCCTTTCAGCTATGCTTGGTAGTAGATAATAGCTTCATTATCTATTCCATGATGTCAAGATGCATTACGAGGACTTGTCGGAAGCCAAGACCACTAGACTCAGTTTGGTAGAATAAAATTTATCTGTTTCCTCTTAATCCTAGGAGAGCCAAATTTAGCAAATAAAAATATAAGATGCTCAGTTACATTTGAATTTTAGATAACCAATGAATGAATAAACATCCTGCGGCAATCCTACCTCTTCCCTGAAGCTCATTATTCTTATCTACACCACAGAACCCTTAGGCAGCATCTAGAACAGTGCCTTTCAACTGGGATACAACATTCTCCATCAGTGGCAGTATTTACTCTGATGGCGATTCTCAACCCAGGCAGTGGGCACACCCTCCAGGAGGGTAGCGTTTTACTTTGAATATGAGAAGAAGGAAGTTGTGTTTTGAGAAAATCTCCCTCCATGTGATTTATGTATGATATATGGTCCCCCGAGGGACATGTCCAGCCTCCATACTCATCTAATCTGAAAAGAATCACTATTCCATGATACCCACAGCAGGGTGTATTTCCAGTCATTCTTCGCATGGACACTTTGGTTGGAGCTTGACAGTAATAATGCGGTTATGATATTAGCTGGGATTACTGCGGTTACTACTCCTGCTACTGCTGCTCCTGCTGCTATTACTACAATTATCTAATGAGCTTTTATACATTCCATCCTACTTTAAATCCTCTTAACTTAGCAGCCACCTAAGCTCTGAATGTCTACTCATTCTTAGTGCTATTTTATAGATAGAGAAAGAAAGACCCAGGGAGATTAAGTAATTTATCCTCCATCATATAAATAGGCACCATCCGAAATGAAATTCATGGTCAGAAGCTAAGTCTTATAACTCAAAAAATAAATCTTTTCCCTCTATACCACACTGCAGTTAGCCTAGTCCTTCATTTTTCCAGGCTTATAAAGAGAGAACTTTATAGAGAATGGGAAAAAAAGGAGCTACTCCTCCTTTATGTTTGCAAAACTCTCTTAATGCATAGATACGAAATTGGCCCATTCACATCTATTAATACAAGTTTGAAAATTATAAAATTAATTAAGAACACTTACTACTACTGCTGGACTATTACAAATATCTAAATTAAATGATATCTTTCTGTATTTTGGTTGCAATCCAGTTGGGGAAACAACACATGAAGACATGAAATGTTAAATAACAATAATTAATAAAAATAACAGTTCTGAAAAGTAATAAAGGAGATGTGACAAGGTAGACCTTGCCGCATCATGTTCAAAGTGGTGTGGACTGTGGTGCCAGATGGACCTAGACGTTATTCCTAAACTGTCTTTTACATAGTCATTGTCCAGAATGGCCGCTCCTTCTTTTAGCACGTCAGTGTCTTATTTTGTTTTATTGTCCTTAGTCTTACTTCCTTGTTTCCACTTCCCCCACACCTAATTCATTCTGTTCACCACATGTCCCAAAATTTGGTCACATCACTATTGTCAAGGCCAAGCACAATGTGAACCCTGGTCACTACCCATTTCCATTCTGGACTTTACGCTCCTGCTGTACTGAATTGCTTGATTTAGTTCCTTGAAACTGTCATACTCTTTTCTGCTCCATATACTTTGCATAAGCCTTTTTCTTTGTCCGATATGTCCTCCTTCTCCTCAAAAATGTCATATCTCCAACTTTTACAAATGAGTCCCTCTTCAGTCTTAACAATCCAGTTCAAGGGTTGGTTACTCCCTACTGATCATTATCACAGGAACATCTTTAGGACAGGGTCATTATTTAATCACATTTATTATCCTTGGTGCTTAACACAAGGCCCAGCATTTAATATATGTCCAGTAAATACATGTTGAAATGGGTTGGACTGACAGGTCACTTTAAAGATCAAAAACAAAAATCTAGAAGAAGCAATCTGACTACAACCAAGCCTGTTCTGAATGTGATTTTCATTCTATTTTGATAAATTAGGTTGGGGACACATTTTTGAATAGAGGAAGAGGAAGTTGGAAGAATTTTTAAGAGTAGAACATGACCTTTTCTCCAATGACTCCATTAACGTAGTTTCAACACTAGGTGTGAAAAGGTTCTTGGTCTTCTTCAAGCCTCCACTTTGTATTTTAATGACTTTCGGTAAGAATTACATCACAAGCTAGGCAACTTTAACCAAAAAAAAAAAAAAAAGAGAGAGAGAGAGATCTGGTTTTGAAAAAACAATGTCTATTTCATTTTTGAAAATCACAATGATAACATTTTGCTAAATCTGTCTTATAGAATTGGTATTAAGAGCCCATGAAGAATTGTGATGTAAGTGGTTATAGTTATTATTAGAATAAGTGGCACCATGTCATTCTTTATATATTCTCCAAGCAGAAATGAGCAAGCACAGGACACAAGAGAAGCTGAAAGTTTGTATACACAGAAGAAAAGATACCCAAGAGCCAGGAATGAGCCTGTGAGAAGTGGGAGGCACCTCAGCTAATTTTTCCAACATTACACTTTACCTTCATGGCCAACAATAGTTGAGAAGTCATGAAGAAGAAAATAGAGAACAATAGAGTTACATTTTTTAAAAATAAGAAGGTAGGGGCCAGCCTGGTGGTGTAGTTGTTGGGTTTGCACATTCCACTTTGGCAGTCTGGGATTCGTGGGTTTGGATCCCAGGTGTGGATCTATGCAGTGTTCATCAAGTCATGCTATGTTGGCATCCCATATACAAAAAAATAGAGGGAGATTGCCACAGATATTAGCTCAGGGCCAATCTTCCTCACCAAAAAAAAAGAGGAAAGAAAGAAAGAGGATAGTGGAGAGAAAAACCAAATCCCTGAAATGGGTGAAAAAAAGATTAGAATTGTGTCTTTCATTGGCTAATTGGGCAAAATGATTTCTAGCTTAGTGTAGAACCAACAAATTGCTCCTCATGGGTCTCTTTGACTCTCCTATGTCCTTAATATGTAAAATACCCCTTGTTTGTAACAAATGCTATAACATTTACTGGTCTTAATGAAGGCCAGATTTGTGGTCCACTGATAAAATATGCAGGAGAAAAATTAATTGTACAAGTAAAGTCTTACTTAGATCTCCTCCTACTTAAGTCCTTTTCTCAATCACTTAGAGACTGAGATAAGTCTTAAACTGGATTGAATGATCCTGATATTGGTGAATCAAAATGTCCAGATGAGGGGCCAGCCTGGTGATATGGTAGTTAAGTTTGTGTGCTCTGCTTTGGTGACCTTGGGTTTTCAGGTTTGGATCCCAGGTGTGGACCTATACACCACTCATCAAGCCATACTGTGGTGACATCCCACATGCAAAAGTAGAGGAAGACCGGCACAGATGTTAGCTCAAAGATAAGCTTCCTTAAGCAAAAAGAGGAAGATTGGCCACAGATGTTAGCTCCTGGCTAATCTTCCTCGCACACACAAAAAAAATAAAAAAATTCTGATGATGGGGTTGGATATGCTTTCAGTCAAGTTTTTCTCCAACTCTTCCTTCATGTCACCTGGCTATAGTGGTTAGAGTGAAAAGATCCCCAACTCACATAAAGTTTCAGGGGAATTTACCAATCTATGCAGCACATCGGTAAAATTCCTTAACTCCCTCCCACAAACAGCCTTCACTAAATGAAAGGAAATGCACCATACTGTCCGTGCTTCAAGGAAGATGTGTTCTGGTAAGTGCGCTATGATCAGATGGGCAATAAATACTTTGGGCAGTGAAAGAGGAAATAAAATCTGCACGATGAAGGAAAAGCCAAGAATTGAAATGTTCCCAGAAATTATAGCTGAGCTATAATACTGTATGTAGGATTAGTCCACAGGAGTAATTTTGTAAGTCTCTTGTGGCAGACATAGAATGATAGGAGAACACTGTGATGTGCAGGATGTTTCCATTATATTCCATAAATATGCATTAGAGGTTCAGAGTAACATAAATAATGCATGATAAATTCTATCAAAAGAATTTCTGGCTGGGGTGAGTGCACACAGGAAGCTGCCTGTAAGGCCATATTTTAACAGGCCTGGGTAATGGCCTGGTTGGCCACGTTCACGCCCATAGAAACTCTGGGGCTTGCAATTTGTCAAAGGTTAATGGAGAAGCAAGAGAAGTGAGTTTGGTTAAACTTTAAGATGGGTTACTATGTAAAGATACAAAATAGTATTGGCATAGTACTTCCATCTCTTCTGTAAAAAAAGCAGCAGAGCATTTTGACTGACCCACAGTTAATGCAGCGAACCTTTCAGTCCTCAGCTACTCCTCAAACGGTGACTTGACAACAGAGAGAAGGTTTGGCTGCAGGAGAAAGAGCACGCCACATGCCAAGGTTAATGAGAGACAACTGTTAGTTACGGAGGGCTTACTCCGGGCTAGGTCTCATGCTAAGAGTTGGATACACTATCTCAAAATGATCTCATTTAGTTCATACAACAACCTTAACACAAATGGATTATGCCTGACTCATAGATAAATATCTCAGAAGGATTAGATGGCTGTAGAGCTTATAGATACATTTTTAGAGGGCATCTATATCTGGCTTCATTTCCCATTCTCCTCATCACTACATTATGCTGCCTAATGACAGAAGCAGTGTATTTTGAGGTCAGCTTGAAAGAAGCTGCTCTGGAGGAAACAGCTTTGCCTGGGCCAGAGAGAAGGGGTGATGTGACACTCAGAAGTCAGGGCTGCTTGAAATGGTGTAAGGATGTACATTAAGGGCCTGGCCCAGGCACACGCAAAGAAGCTCTCCAGAACAGACTAGTGAAGGCCCTAGTAGATGGCATGATTGGCTGTGTGAGTTGAGTTGACTGGAGAAGACTGAAGCACTGGAAATACCTGCTTTTATCTATGACTCAAAGTTGCCTTGTATTCTCATCTTTACAAATGGAAAAAAAAATTCCATTTGAATAGCTGCCTTCCCCAGTCTTTCTCCTCCCCTTTATCCATTCCTTCCAGTGGGAAATGTGTTGTTTCTTGCTGATCAATATTCTGATTGGCCATTATTTTCCTCTGCTAGATCCATTCTCCACATTCCTCTGCCTGCTATGTGCTAATGTGGGTAGAGGTGGGGTTGGGAAATGACCCCCATGGACTGCATCACTCTCTGGCTTCTTATTGGGTTCAGCCAATGGCATCCACCAGCTGGAGGTTAGAGGGCAAGCGGAGAGAGGCATCAGACTATTTCTTTCCTCTTTCCAAGTTCCTCCCTGCCTTAGTCCCCTTTCTCTGGAAACAGCTATGTTTTCAACAGCTGTAGCTACCACTGGTCACTCATTCTGTAAAGGCCTGGTTTTCACTGGCCTGCAAATGTATGGTTTTCTTCTCTGTGCCTTAAGCCCTGGTAGTGGTAACAGCTTCCTCCTGTGGTTGGTCTTTGGGTGCCTATCCTTCCTTTGTTTCTTAAATTCTGACCCCACCTCTGTCAATAGACTCTTCATTAAAGTCTGTTTGTGCTATCTGGAGTAGATTCTGTTTCCTGCCAGGGCTCTGACAAATATTAATAATACTACTGAGCTTTCTTTGTGGGAAGTATCTACCTGCAGGAGCTCCCTGTCTCTGCTCATCCAGCCTTAAGTTATACGGGATCAGGCCCCATTGAGGAGAGACTGATGGGGTCCAGCTCTTTCTGGGGGGGGGGCAGAACTTCAATTTGAGGGTTTTTAATTATGAGCAAGCCCACTTGCCCACAGACCTAAGAATTTGGTATCTAATTTCTATATCTACTTCTCAATTGATTCTGCAGTTCACATAAGAAAAAGAAAAGAGTCATAGTTTATTGAGTCCTTTAAACACTAGTGGTCTTCATGTTTTCTGCCTATTACTTAACTCCCTTCCCAATGCCATGGAGTCTGTATGCAAAGTAGCTTCCCCCACGTAGAGGTATAGCAGGGGTACAATGCGCTTTTTGCTCCCTGCAGAGGGACCTTGTCGGTGATACCAGGATAATGAGGAGAGCCTCTGTGGCCAGTGGAGAATAGAAGGCGAGAACAATTAAAACAAAAATTAGAGTCTCTTTCATGGTTTTTTTTTGAAACCTGAGGAAGAAATCTGGAGGGTTGACATTGCTGTGCTTTTGTAACCCTTAAATTAATAAAATGGTGACATCCTTGCTAGACTATAAATAACAAATTGAGGTGTGGAAATGGCCTGTGAGTGAAAAGAGGACTGTTGTTAACCAGAAAGGCTGTCCTTGATGTCTTATCATATGGGAAAGAAAAGAATATTATCTTTTCCCAACTTCCCTTTGGGAAAAAAAGAAGTCTGTGTATTAGCGTTTCACAGGCCTATGATACACAGCCTTTTAGGACATTTGGTGACGAATGGGGAAAGCATGGAAGGAGCGGTGAAGATATTTGTAACATGCATATACAAAGTAAACAAAAAGCAAATTAAACCCCCTCCCCACTTTGTCCTATGCTCTGCCCTAGGCCCTCCTCCTGGCATTCTGAAGTGGGGATGTCTGCCCCATAGTAACATTCCAGCATAGGGACTCTCTGTGGAAGGAGGAATGGTGGAAAGGCATTCATTTCAGAAGCGTTAATTGCATGTTCCTTATATTCCACTGCATTAATGAGGGGCCCTTGGCCAGGAGACTGATGGTTTGGGGAGAGATGGAAAGTGAGCTGGATATGTACAGATAAAATAATTCCTGGCAGGGTGTACTTGTTGTACCACGATCCTCAGTCTAGTGGGGGAGACAGAGAAGTCTCCTTCAGTACAGGGCAGCGTGACTAGCACAATGAGAGGCGAGCATGAAGGATAAGAGCAGACACCCTCTGTTAGGGCTGGTGCAGCCACTTCGTTTTAGAGATGAGAAACTGAAGACCAGGAAGCTTAATTGACTCGAGTTGGTCACGCAGTTCTTCAGAGACAATCTTTGACTAAAGCCCAGCTTCTGGGTTGCCAGTGATCAGAGATGATCGGGGAATATATAAAGAGCGCAAGAAGAGGCATCTTTTTTCCCTATCTCTGGGTTTAGAGTGTTGGACTTCCGTGTGGAATCAGAATAGAGAATCCTGATTTGCTAACCTACCCTAACCAGACCAGAAAATGAATACAACCTAATCTTACATTTGAAACGGAATACTTTTAATTATTTTGTATTTTGTTGTATCTGTGCAACTAATTTCCAGGTGCATTACTGAAATCCAAACAGCTTCCACAGAACAAATTTATGCCTATGCCACAGAAGTAAACCCTCAAACATTATTGTAAAACACGCGATGTTGACTGCATGTGTGCTTAATGAAATGGCTTCTAGACCTGGCTGAATTTCCAAGATGTGTTTTAAAATGCTTAACACAGATTCTTCATATTCAGCAATCATTTTGTGAAACAGGAGTATTAATAAAATCAATTCTCACTCGTGATGGAGTCTTAAAATGAGGTCACTAATTACTGGTTTTGAACTGTTTTGCCTGACATATTCAAGCCCTGGTGTGCTAAACAAGAGTCATTTTCAGAGGGATTTCAAGCAAGAAAGAAATGAAGAAATGTGGAACAGATTGAGCGCATGAGCAGAGTGGGATCTCCTTTTAACTTCCCTCAACGACTGGAGAAGCAGGCCGGGAAGAATAATGAGCATTGATTAGATAACAGAAAAAAGGCTAATTCCATCTCCAAAGATAAATAATTGCTTTTTGCTTTTCATAGCTTGAGGGAAGCCTAAAGCCAAGAGTAATTTATAATCTTGCTCTCAATTACTTTTTTTTTCAACATTTTATGAGCGTTATGTCTGTGCTTTCAATCAGGCATGTTCAAGCAACAGCAAATTTGTCTCCAACTTAGCGAATTATTAATTAAGGACGCAGATGTGTTTTACAGAGCAATGAAAGCTAAAATCAATGTGTCTAACCTGGGGGTTAGGATCAGCCAATGCCAGAATGAGAGAAATCTATTCCCAGGCCATACTAATGAGAGCTTAAGTGATTGTTTGAAGATGGTGCTATGGCAGGGTTACATGAAATAGACCTTTGTATATACTTTTCCCTCTATTTTTTTCTAACCCTGGGAAACATAACAATTTAATTCCTTTTGATGGTTCCCACTGGTACCACTAGGCTTTTCCAGGAGTTATGAAAAATGAAAAGCCATGTTCAAGCTATATGCCTGAGGAGGAAAACTGGGGCTTTCCTAGAAATTAGTTAAGAAGGAAACTAGAATCAGCTAACTTTTTTATGCTTGCCCCATCCTGGCCAATCTACTTTCCAAGATCATATTGTCTGAGTAGCAGAGTTCCAACTATCCCAACTAGCGGTCCCTGGATTCCAGCAGTGGCAGAAAAGCATTGTTCCTATAATTAATCTGACCCATGGAAAGCCAGTATGGATGGGTTTAATCAAGAAGCAGGGGAGGAAGCTAATATTTATTGGGGAGTAATTAGGTGGTGGGCGCAGTGCTAGACACTTCCTCCACGCAGCCTAGTTTGTTCTCAGAACAATGTGCGGGCTTGATAATAGATTTCAGAGAAGAAAATCCAGGCTTAGAAGAAAAGAACCTTTACCAAGTTTTCACTGCTAATAAACAAAGAGATGGGATTTGATGCAGGTGTGTCTGTCTTCAGGCTAGTATGTATGGAATCAAGATATAATGCCAGTCCGACTGATTAGAAACCTGTGAATCTTTTTTCTATGCCAGGTTTGTCTCTTTCAGAAGAAAATTCTTGGTTATGGCCTTAGTAATCTTACTGAAACAATGGAATTTCAGGCAAGCTGTCTAACATTTTGGAGACAATTTCCACATCAGTAAAATTACAGAGGTGCAGTAGATGTTGCCAAGGATTACTGTGAGCCCTGAACGGTTTTATTTTCCTGCTATGTTAGCAGGTTTTCTTCCCCATTCACATCATTTTGTTTTCCTCTCACAATCTGATCTTGACAAAGTTAGAGAAAATGAAAATTTCCCTGAAGGACATTTCAGCTTACCAAGAACTAAAGCTGAGGGGAAAGATTCTGAAATGAGGATGCATTTCTTTCTGTGTGGAAATCTTTTTTTAACATTTATAATTCTGACGTATTTTTAAAAGTGACTGTATTCAAGTGGCTCTGTATTGGGAAGATACCCAAATATTATATAGTATTTTATTCCTACTAGAAAACAAATATTTCCATGGAGATAGACTGTGATGACACAAGCAAAAGATTACAGAGATCTGTATACTGGCTTTGAGTACCTTATGGGTCTTAAACAGTACATTTGGTGCAAGCTTGCCAAAAGTAATCAAAATATAAAAACAATGAAGAAAACATTCAAATATCTATAAAAAAGTTTTTAATATAGTATCTACAAAAACTTCTTATGCTTTATGATTTGCTTAGAATTAAATTATAAAGTGTTCCTGAATTGAGAATTTTGTACTAAAGTTACTGGATTCACTTAAATTAGGATAAAAACCTAGCTATACACTGCAACAGACACATCTAAAATGAAATGCCACCTAACACTTGAAGGTAATGTATATATATATATATATATATGTATATATACATATATACACACACATACACACATACACACACAAGGTGATATGTTAGGCAAATAGAAGCACAGAAATAAAATACCAGAGGTAATGATAATATCAAATAAAATAAAATTTGAGAGTTAAGGCCTTTAGCAAGATAGAGAGGAATATTTTGCATTGAAAAAGGAGGATAATCCATGAAGAATATATACAATCTGTGAACCATTAGATGGATACCTAAAGCAGAGCAAAGAGAATTGGCAAAGTAAAATTTATATTAAGAGTCGGAATTTGACAGATCAGGTAGATTTTAAAACTGTAAGAAGGTACAAGATTACATTACAAAATTGACAAGAGTGATTTCATTCATATGCATGGGATTCTGAACTCTATAAAATGCATACTTTTCTCTTGTGACCAAGAATCAATAAGGTACCTGAATAAAAAAGTAACAACATGTAACTGGCTATAAAATAAAATTAATAAACTCCCAAAGGTGGAAAATTTTGAGGCCACCTTTTTTGGCTAAAAGTCAAAAAGCATAGAGTCTTGTAAAAAAATAATAAAACACATTTTAAATTGTCTATAATAAAAATTATTTAAATGAATAAAAATATATATGAAATAAAACTATAATTCCAAATCATTTAGAGATTAACAAAAATTAGATCGCTTCACATAAAAGCATATGGAATGCATCTAAAACCATGCTCAAGAGAAAAGTTAAAGCTTTGAGTTATTCTGTTAATAAACAAGAAAGACTATAAAGGAATATGTTAATATTAAACTTAAGGAATTTAAAAAGTAAGAAATGAGAGGAATTAATAGGGAAAATTTAAATAAGAACTAAGAACTTTTGTGAACAAGAAAATACCAAGAAGGAAATATTAATTAAATTAAAAGCTGCTCAAATCAAGTAGATAATTAGGAATGTGAAAAAAGAAAAATATTTGTAGGGGCCTGCCCAGTGGCACAGCGTTAAGTTCACACATTCTGCTTCTTGGTGGCCTGGGGTTCGCCGGTTCGGATCCTGGCTGCGGACATGGCACTGCTTGGTACGCCATGCTGTGGTAGGCATCCCACATATAAAGTAGAGGAAGATGGGCATGAATGTTAGCTCGGGGCCAGGCTTCCTCAGCAAAGAAAGAGGAGGATGGCAGTAGTTAGCTCAGGGCTAATCTTCCTAAAAAAAAAAAAAAAAAATTTGTAATATGAAAAATAGTTAGAGATACAATAAAAATTCCAATAAGGTAAATATTATAAATAATTGCATGTAAAATTTTATGAAAATTAAATGCAAATAATTTAATGAAGAGAACAATATTGTAGGATACTATAAATTTCTAAAATAAATTTAGAGTTAGAAAGCGTGAAAAGATGAATTTTTATAGAAAAATTATAAAGAGCTTTAAGATCTAACCCTGTAACGTCTGTCAATGAAGATGAATTTACAGGTAAATTTTATCAAATCTTTTGGGAACAGGAAATATCTATGTTATAAAATTATTTCAGAACATAGACAAATATGGATATGTTACTAAATTATGTCAATAGATAAAATAAGTTAATAACATTCTACATTTGTCACTGTTTTTAAAATATTAAATGAAAGAGAAATAGGATAAAACGTCTTTAAAAAATTGAAAAAGAATATGTTTAACAACAACAAACGCCATCATAAGTGTATTGACACATCGCATTAAATTCAAAATCGAATAGGAATGCTGGCTGTTACCACTGCACCACCATTACTGAGCATTGTTTTAGGGTTTCTAGCAAAAGAAAACACAACATGATAGCATGTTTGACCATATGATCTCAGAAATCATATGGTTCTGATTCTGGGACAGACTTTATTACCTGGAAGATCTTCAAAATTTGTCAAGAAAATCATTGACAGATTTGACTCTGCAAAAAATATAAATTTTATGTTACAGAAGATAATATAAATTTTAAAAAATGTCTAAATAATAGAAAATGCTTTGAATGTGTTTTATAACATAGATCTAGTATCTATATTTTAAACCTCGTACTAATTAATAACAAGAAATAATAATTTTTTAAAAAACAGTGAAATAAGCCCATCACAGAAAGACACGTAAAGCATGATTCCGCTTATGTGAGGTATCTAAAATAGTCAAATTCATAGAATCAAAGCAGAGAATGGTAGTTCCCGGGGCTGGGGGAAGGGGGGATGGGGAGTTTACTAATCAATTTACGTGAAGTTTCAGTTAAACAAGATGAATAAGCCCCAGAGATCTGCTGTACAACATTGTACCTATAGTCAACAATAAGTATTGTACACACATATTGTACACTTAAAAATTTAAGTGCGCAGATCTCATTTTAAGTATTTTTCTTTTTAAAGATTTGCAACTCAGCTAACATCTGTTGCCAATCTTCTTTTTTTCCTTCTTCCTCTCCCAAAGTCCCCCAGTACATAGTTGTATATTCTAGTCATGAGTGCCTCTGCTTGTCCTATGTGGGACACTGCCTCCCCGTGGCCTGATGACTGGTGCCATGTCCGCATCCAGGATCTGAACCAGTGTAAACCCTGGGCCGCCAAAGTGGAGAGCGTGAACTTAACCACTCAGCCATGGGGCCACTAAGTATTCTTAACACAATAAAAATAAAATAATAAAATAAAATAAAAACACCCATGAAATTCACATGAGAACAACATAAATGTACAAAAAATAACATGAAAAGAAGCCAACAGGCAAGAATTATGGAGGAAAGGCAAAATAAACTGATAGCAGCAATACTAAGAAGAGGTAGTCTTTGTGATATACTGGCTAAAGAAGAGGTGAAAGATTGTATCATAAGTTGAAATGATTCAACTTACTTCCCAAGAAGATATGTCTAAATTTTAACCCCTGACAGGTGTTCTGACAAAATTAGAAAAAGAAAAGACACAGAGACACAGAGGGGAAAAGCCCTGTGAAGATGGAGGCAGAGATTGGAGCGATGCAGCTACAAGCCAAGAAATCCCAAGGATTGCCTACAGCCACCAGAAGCCAGGAGAGAGGCACGGAACAGATCCTCCGTCAGAACCTCTGGAAGGAACCAACTCTGCTCACATTTTGTTTTCCGACTTCTGGCCTTGAGAACTGTGAAGAACTTTTTAAGCTGCAAAGTTGTGGTAATTTCTTTCGGCAGCCCTAGGATCCTAATACAGATGGGTAACATTTAGATTTTGCAAAGAAGTAGGGACGGCACTATCTTTCATGTTCAAATGTAGAAAACTGAATATTAGAGGATAAATAGGAAGAATAGTGCCATAAACATCTGTGTAACCATGATTCCACTGCCCCATGAGTTCATAAAGACATGTGCATGAGAATATATTGTAGCAATGTGCATAACAGCAAAAACTCAGAAAGAAGCTAAAAGTCTCTCCACAAGAAAATGGCTTAATAAATTATGATGAGGTTATAAAATTTTTATATATCTAATAAAATAATTGTAGAAACATATATAGTCTTGGAAAGATATCCACAGTTTATTACGTTAACAGCAATCTAGAGAATGATATATATGAAAGGACCTCATTTTGTAAGGCACACACATACATGTGTTCATATATGTAATTTTGCAAATGTACTGTATGTGTATATGTTTATTTATATAAACACATAAATATATATGAGTATGTATGTAAATGAGTATGTGTTTGTAGGTGTGTACTTTGTAGGAACAGAGGAGATTGAAGGTTTGTGCACCAAACTCTTAGAAGTGTTTATCTCTAGGAGATTATTTTGTTTTACTTTATACACAAGATAAATAAAAGTAACAAACAATCAACATCCTTGCCCTCTGGCTTGCAGATGCGTTAGGAGGCATCCAGGCACCCAGAAGAGATATAAGGAGACTCTGATTTGAGACTATTTGTTCCAACATTTCCTGTCCTGCCAGGTCATCATGGACGGGCTGTGTCCCAGTATTAGAGGCCACTGAGCTTGACAGGCAGACCTCTTCATATAGATCTCTCTCTTTCTTGCTTCTTTGGGCCTAAAAATAGTAATGACTGTCAGTGAGTAGCCCTGAGGCGTTGCACCATTGTTTGTTACTTTTCCTGAGTACTGTCCATGTCTTTGTTAATAGTCTGTGATCATACCTCACTTGCCCACTTTGAGTGTGCCTCTGTGTCCTTCCTGTTGATTATCCCTGTACAGTATTCATTAACTGTAATTCTCTGACTTTGAATTTACCTGGCTTAGGTGAGACTAACCCATGGCTAGAGCCCCAGTTTAACCAAGATGATTGCCTCATTCCTCAAGCCTCGTCGATGACTTTGGGGTGGGCATGTAATTTATCAAGTTGGGTGAGTCAGAAGCAAGCATCCGAATTCTGCTGTAGTTAAAGGAAAGGAAGCAATCTCTTCCCATCGTGTTGATCTTTACCCTGGTAGACTGAAAGCCTGACTTCTGGTGGTCATTTTTGTCACCACATGGGAAAAGCTTGAGGGAATGATGGCAAGACAGGTAAAGGCAGAATTAGGAAATGAAGACCAACATATTCATGGTGATGCAATTTGACCTCACATATTTGGCAGTATGACTGCCCGTGAACTCATAAGATATATGAGCTGATAACACTTACCTTTTTCTTTCTAATTTCAGTTGCAACAAAGTTTCTTGAGCAAAACAAATATCTTGTGACCTTATCCCCTCAGCCCTGGGCAATGACTTATCCTTATCCTGGCTAGCTATCTATATCACGACATTATGTGACAAACACTGCTCTGAGATTGAGGTGATAGTTGACATCTTGACCCAGTCAGATTCAGATTTATAGATTATTCAGTTTCCCTCTTTCTCTCATCCATCTATCCTGCAAATTTAAACTAGAAACATGGGCACATTTTATAGTTGATTGGAAGAAAGCAAGAAAAAAAGCAATTAGTTTACAGCTAACTCATACCTTGGCACTCTGGGGCAATTTCACAAAGTTCCAAGTGCTGACATTCCAGAGCTGCTGAGAATCCAGACAGTTCTGGAGTTCTGATTTCCATGAGGTTTGGACCTCTTTTTAAGAAGAAAAAAAATGTTGAGTTTCTACTCCCTTTTTTCTCCATGTATTTTAATACAATTCTGTTCACTTGAACTGGTTTGTGTGGATATCTGATCCTTTAATGAACAAAATCTTAGCTAAAGGATTTATTGATAGGGAACCATGTTCATTTTATGTTTGCTGAGAAAAACTCCTTGAAAATAATATGATTTGGCCTCAAATCTCTCTCTCTCTCCACCTCTATCTCTAGCCAAGCTTTACCAGCGTTGATGTTGATGCTTATGTGAAAATGCAGCTATATTGACACTGCTTATATCTATGCCTCTCCCTGTACTTGTGCGTATTCCTATATTCACATTAATATCTACTTTTGTATCGTTAATAAATTGTTACCTTTGAGATTCAGCTCGGCCTCAGCCCGGATTATAAACCCTGACTGTAAGTCAAGGGAAAACAGTCTGGAAACCAAAAAATAATTTTTCAATGACTCAAATATTTTCCATGTTTTTTTTTAAATAACATAGAGATAAGTAATACCACCTAACCATGCATTTTTAAACCTTTCTTTTCTCTTTCATCCTCTTCCTGCACACACTCCAGCTTTCCCATGCCTCCTTCTTCCAGAATCTCCTCTCAAATGTTTCCCCTACTCCAAGCCAAAGCTTATTCTTGTAACCCTACCGCTTGCCCTGGTTTGGAATATCTAATATCCAAAGGGATGTTCTAGAAATAGGAGACACTCTCTGGAGGGCTGATCAAAGGGAGTGGAAGGAGAAATGGTGGGGCTCAGACAGGATTCTCTTTAACTGGTAAGGGAAATGTGAAATCTGGGAATTCCCTGGTTAATTACATAAATTATAAATTTACAGAAAATTTTAGGAATACGTACCACAATTTCAACAGTGGCTTCTGAATGGAGATCATCTTTTTCATTAACAATATATTTTGCATGTTTTGCGATGGGCATATGTTGCTTTTATAATTGCAAAAATATAAAATCATTGAATGAATGAATATTTGAAAAGTACACATGCCTGTGCAAAGTAATCCTGAAACTCTGAACATCCTTTGGGGATGTACCATAAGGAAAGAAGCAATCTGTCCCTAGATTACTCCCCTCGTGGCACATCTCACCTACTGCTGCTTCCCTTAGGGCCCATCACTCTGCTAACCTAACTTGGATTTGTCGTGTTTTGAAAATGGCATTGCGTGAGGCATAGCTTGTTTCCTGAAGATAAATCATTCAGTTCTCTGGACGGGACAAAAATAGGGTCCACACGCACTCTGCTTTTCTTCTCTGCAATGGTGTTTGTGCTTTGGTGTGACACATTGAGTAGGATTGCAGAGCATCTACCAGGTTTTTCACTGCCCCAGCTGCAGTAGCCCCGTGCTCTCAGGATCTCTGTGGGGCCTTTACTTTTACTACGCCTCCATAAATTGGATGAAGTACTCTTTTGTGCCTTCTTCTTGGCAGAGAGCCTAAAAAGTGAAGGTTAAGCTTGACTGCTTCAGTAGAAAAGAAGAAAAATATTTCCTCGGCACTTGTGAAGGTCAGCACGACTAAGTTCTCATTAGTCACTCTCAAGTAACTAGGAAATGTGAAGACGTGGTGAGGTTCTGACTCACCCACTCACTGATTCATTAAACACTTATGGAGCCCTTCTTCTGTGCAGATGCTGGAGTCAAGATGAGCATGACACACTCACTGTTCAGGAGGGATTCCTAGAATAATGGGAAAGATAGACACGAATGGATGAAGTCCAAAGTGTTACTGCTGGTAATGACAATGAAAAAAGTAACATTTACTGAATTCTGTCTACCAGGGATCTATTCCAAGTACTTTGGAATATCTTATATATGTATATAATTTATATATCTTAGATCACCTCTAACAACCTTAGAAAGGAAGTATTATCATTGTTATTTTCATTTTATAGATAAAGGAATTGAAGCCCAAAGCGTTTATGACTTATTCAAGGTCACAGGGTAATAAGTAGTAGGGGCAAAATTCAGACTCAAGAAGTTTGACTCCAGTAAATATGATAAGAGCTACAACAAAAGAATGAACCCAGTGCTGCAGGAATCCAGAAGGGGGATGGCAAACCCCCTGAAAGAGATGAAGAAGGTTTGACCAAAGAGATTCTGGTGGGTCTTGAGAAAGGAATCATTTTCCACATAAAGATGCTGTAGCAGAAGTACAACTGTGAAGAGAGAAGGGAAAGGGATCCGTGTATTCATTTACTTTCTGTACCAGAGGTTGTAAATTGCCAGCTAGCAGGCAGAAATCTACAGATATAATCTGTTTGGCCAAAAAAAAAAGTTTTTGTTGTTTATTGCTAGGATGCAGGAAGGTTTGGAATTTGTCCTGGCCCCTTTGCTGCTTAGCACTGTGTCCTTGGGCAAGTCCATGGTTCTTTCATTGGCCCTCAGTCTTCTCATTCAATTGTTTATGTCTTAATCAACTTTATTGAGATTTAATTTACATAAAATAAACTGCATACATATGAAATATAAGATTTGTTGTTTTGACAGATAAATACATCCATAAACCACTGCCACAACCAAGATAGAGAACATTACCATACCCCCAAAAGCTTCCTCATGCCCCTTGCAATCCATCTCCCCCTCCATTCTGAGCCTCTGACAGCTCCTGATCTGTCTTTCTTTTTGTCACTATAGGTTAGTTTTATTTCTCTGGAATTTTATATACATGAAATCGCATCATATGCAACTTTTTGTGTATCTGGCTTTGGTCAGTCAACATGAACAGTTTTAAGGGTTATCCATACTGTACCTTTCTTTTCATTCCTTTTTGTTGTTGAGTAGCATTTCACTACCTCATTTGAGTTGTTTGCTGTTGGCTGTTGTGCATAAAGCTGCTGTGAATAATGTGCCCATGTCTTTGTGTGGGTATTTGTTTTAATTTGTTTTGTAGGAATATATTTCTTAACTTTTTAAGAAACTATTTAGCTATTTTCCAGTGTGGTTATACAATTATACTTTTTCGTCAGCAGTGTGTGAGAGTTTTAGTTGGTCCACATTCTTGTCAACCCTTTTGTCAGTCTGTTAAATCCTCCATTGTAGTAAAAATATGTAGTCAAATGCAATGCCTTAAGTATTTTGTAAAAATGCAATTTCTTTGGGCGGGGCTTGCTACTCTAGTTTCTTGCTGGGTCCCAACATTGTCTATTGGCTGATGCCAAGATGCTGAACACATTGTACTCCGTACCTGGCCCTGAAATCATTTACTGCAGGAGTTTGACACATGCTATCTTATTTTAACCTCTCATAAAGTATCTTAGTTTATTCTCTCAACAACTCTAAGAAGTAGGTATTAACAAGCCCCCATCCACAGAGAAGAAGGTAAAGGCTGATAGAAGGTAGAAGTTAAGTCATATACCTGAAAATAGCAGTCAACATATAAACTCAAGTCTATTTGACTCCAAAACTGGGTGTTTCCCACACTGGCCTTCAGGCAGCAGAAATCACACATGTAAAGACAAAGATCCAGCGAAAGGGTTGGCATGTTTGGAGAGTTGTACTGATTACGTAGGTCTGTTTGTAGGACTCTTGAATAGCCAGAACCAGCTATATAATTTGAAACATTATAATGCAGCATCCGTTGGTAAAAAAGCAGGAAGAAGGTTTGTTAAAAGTATTAAAATATAAATTTTTCTTTTCTTCCACACACACTCAACTTGTATGGTGTTTTTTATTTGCTATTTAATGTCATTCTAAGCAAAGAAAAATTGCAATTTTAAATTATGTGCATATATTTTTCTGGTCATCTTTATATTGTACAATGCTAGTTTTAAATGAAAATATTAGCATTTGTCAGATGTGTAATCACTCAAATTATACAATTTGTTTTTTGCAACTTATACATGCATATGTATATTGTTCTTACCAGAACAGTGGAAACACTGCACAAAACTACTCAACTGGTTTTATTTCACTTTTTGATACATGCTCATTCTACCAACATTCTCTATCTTCAGCTTACTGCTGAGTAAGAAAGAACTTAAACTATAGGTTGCCCTATTTTTCCTTTTCTTTCTATGATATGACTTTCATCATAAATGGTTGGCTACTATGTGGAAGTAATACCAGTAAGAAAGGATATGATAGCATTCCTTGGTCATTTGTGTTTCTAGAACATCATTGCTTTCTGATAGAAGAGAGTTCTGGTTTGAACAGAAAACATGGCGTCTAGGGGCTGTCAGAGCCCCACTTACTCAGTCGTAGAGGTAACATTCTTACTTAACACTTACTTTGAGCCTTGCTGAACTCCCTCACGTCATGGGCCCATGGGAATTCTGTGTCCGTGGGGCATAATGAACACTATATTCAAATGCAATGGCAGGGAATGGTGGACACCCCTAGTCACTTGTGCCTTCTGCTCGTGCAGTACTCCGTTATCCCATAGGACTTCACTTAGAAAACACATTTTAATAGAAACAAAATTATTTGGAACTTCAAGATGGTAACAGCAGAGCAGTAATGTCTGTGAATTAAGCGAGGGGCCCTACTGAGTGCCAGAACTTGTGTGACTGCAGTGGTGGAATGCGCATGAATACAGCTTTCTGGATAGTGGGGAAACAAGAGATAAAAACAATTTATACAAATATAGTTTTTACTCAATCACTCATTCAATGAATAGTTACTAAACACTGACTATGTGCCAAGCATTGTTTTACGTGCTTGGGACACATCGGTGGACAAGAAGAGAAAAGACAATTCTGCCTTCATGGAACTTACATTCTATTTTTCTTTGAGGATTAGAGTAGATATGTAAAATTTGAACCCTCTGTTTTTCTTGGAGGAATATTAATGACTAAAATTCAACTAAAAAGAACCAGTCTCTTTAAAAAAAATCTCTCATTATACAACTGGATTTTCCAAAGATAATTGTACATGTTGGAATCCACTAAATGTGTAACATGAGGATAAAGAGCTTTTTGCTCTCTTGATTGTTTTCCTGGTTTGAAAGCCAAAAGAGTTAAATGACTTTTACCCATTTTTTTGCTTTATGTTTGTTTCTTTCTTGGCAATCTGTGTGAGCAAAACCCTTTAATTAGATTTGTGCTAAATTTTCTGCGTGTTTTGGTAAAACAAATGTAATGCAACTCCTCATCAGTTTCTCATAGAAATTTGCAACTAAGAAGGGCTCTATTCTATAATTAATAAATCACTGGTTGTGGTCACCATTTTGGCAAATCCGTTTTTCAGCAAGATGAGCCATTAAGCAATGGTCTGCCTTAGCAACCCTAAGACAGAGCATGGGAAAATGGGATTTCTAGCCCCAAAATTCTCAGACTTTAGCAAGCTCACAGTCATCTGGAGGACTGGTAAAAACACAGATTGCTGGGCCCACCTGCAGTTTCTGATTAAGTAGGAGAGGGGTGGCACGTGAGATGATGCATTTCCACATTTCCAGGTGATGCTGCTGCTGCTGGTCCCAGTAAATAGAACATTCTATCATTAGAAGTTAGAGGACAGAGCATCTAAAGTTCCTTTTTCACTTGGAACTCATATAGCCTTGTTTATACATATTGTTGTGGGCTTGTAGCCAAAACATTCTTTCTACAAGCCGAGGAACAGATTAAGACTAAGAAGACTAAGGTGAAACTGTCATTTCTATCCTTGTCTCTCTATTTACCATATTTAAATGTGAGTGTGAGTGAATGTGTGTGTGTGCACACGTGTGTGTATGTGGAGGAAAGAGAGGGTTTGGGGGGATAGATAGAGTATGTTTCTCAAAGAAAATAGGCAAGACTGAGAATGAGTGTGTGTGTGTGTTTGTATAAAGAGATGAAAGCAGAGGATGGGAAACAAGGAGAGAGATAAAGAAAAAGAAAGAGACAGACATATTAAAAGATAGGAAGGAAAGCAAGTCCCAAAAGAGCCATTCCATAATTCCAAGCAGTTTCCACTTAGGAAATTAAAGAATAAAGTAAATTCAGCAAAAATAGTATGGGGCTCATGATTATCTCATACAAGCTAGTAAACAATAATATCGTTTATCACCAAGTTATTGCATCATGTGCTTTTACTACTTTATCTCATTTAGACTACATCATGATCATTTTTAGAACTTTTTTCTAGCTCCTTTTAGAGATGAGAAAATTTAATTTAAAAGAGTTTGAATGGACCATCTTGGGTTAAGTCATAAAACAACTCAACCAGTATTTGAAATTAGAGCACCTTGTTTGAATTTAACTAAGCTTTCACATGAGAGAGTTTTAAATAAATTGAAACAAACAAACAAAAACAGCTGTGTGAAGTTGTGTGCTGATAAATTATTTGCTATGAATGAAATTGTTACATTGTTATTCCAATTGTCCATTCTTATATTTCCAAGTAACAACTAAGTTATATTTTAATAACAAGAGCTGATACAGTGAAAAGTAATACAGCTGGAAGAGCTCTCCAGAGGTTGCTAAATGGAGGTATGCAGATTGAAGCGAGAATGTGGGAAAACATCCAAAGCCTAAGGAAGCCCCTGATTTGCTGGTTTTTCTCTTAACATGTTTCCTTTGCTGCCTTGGGCTTCTAGAATTATGACACTCCATCATAGTTTATTTGGTTCCAAAGTTAGATGACATCTCAGCTTAGAAAATATTTCTAGATGTGTGAATTTATGTATATATTAAAGTAAGTTAAAATTTAATTTTTCTTCTGAAAATTTCAAGATACTGCTGGTGATAAACCAAGCTTTATTTATAGATCGTTTTCCTGTGATCACTCAAAAAGTCTATTGTATAAAATTTCCACTGAGAATGTAATATATCTTTACTTTAGGAAAAAAATATAAAACACAGATAAAAGAAAAAGAGAAAATGCCAGTACTGTTTGCACTACTAAAAGAGGACAGTTATCAAGATTTTGTTCTTTTCTTTCGCTCTTGCTTTATATGCAGAGAAAATAGCCCAGACCATGCCACATATAGCTGTTCTGTGTCCTATGATTTTACTTAAAACTTCCCGTAATTTTAGAAAATCTTTCTAAGCTTCATTTTCAATGTTTGCAAGTTCTTCTGTTAAGTAGGCATGCATAAAAGGTATTTAATTAATTTTGTATAAATGAGTCTTTATTTTTACTGATATAAATGTCATTGAAATGGACATGAACAGTTTTATGAATAAAAATATTTTGAGTATGTTGGCTTATTTGAGATGAATTTTACAAGTACACTGGGAATGCATATAAGTGCCTATTACATTGCAGGCTTGTCAGCCCTGTCTTGTGACGAGAGGTGGGTTTACTATGTAGCTCATGGAGCTTAAAACCCAGGGCTCCTCACTTGTAGGTCCCCTTCCAAGGCCCTGAGAGGGGCTCCAGCATAGTGTTCACACTAGCCGAATCTAATGATCAATTCCTACCTTTGTTTTCCTTTTCCAAAATTGGGTGTCCCAAATTACATAAGCTTCATATCCTATAAAACCTGGATCACTTCCAGATTGTGTGGTAGATTTTAAAACTTAAATGTTATTTATCTGCTTGAAAAACTATAATCAGTTATAATTTTTATATATTATACTGGACACTGTTTTAAAGTGCATGCTTTCTGAATGCTTCGTGAGTGTATTATAAGTCTAAAGTCATCTCTGCTTTATATATATATAATATATATATATGTATGTATTTTTTTTTTTGATGAGGAAGATTATCCCTGAGCTAACATCTGTGCTAGTCTTCCTCTATTTTGTATGTGGGGCACTGCCACAGCGTGACTTGATGAGCATTGTGTAGGTTCAAGCCCAGGATCTGACCCCACAAACCCTTGGTCGCCAAAGCAGAGGGTGTGAACTTAACCACCATGCAACTGGATCAACCCCTGTCATCTCTGTTTTTATTTGCATTTACTGTATCTTTTAGTAAACCAACTGTGTCTTCTAGTACAGTTAGTTAGATGTGAATTGTTTGTTCTAGAGGCAAACATTAACTATGGTACAGATTAGAATTAAGGGTATAATCATAGTTGCCTTGTATTAAGTAGTGATTGTGCCAGATGTTTTATCTATGTGATTTAGAAACTTTAGAATATACTTATTAGCCAAAGGCAGATGCTTTGCAGAACGCACACACACACACGCACACACTTGCATATATGTTGAGTGTATGTTTGTGTACGTGTACACACATATATGTGTGTACACGTACACAAATATATGAAATTTGAGTGACTTTAAGAAAAATAATTTTTAAATTATAAATACAAACAGATATAAAAGTAAATATTTATTTAGAATGATAAGGAAATTACAAAATTTGACAAATACAGTCACGCACCACATAAGGTCATTTTGGTCAATGATGGACCACATATATGAAGGTGATTGCATAAGATTAGTACCCTATAGCCTAGGTATGTATTAGGCTATATATTACCTAGGTTTGTTTGAGCACATTCAATGATGTTTGCCCAATGGCAAAATTGACTAATGATGCATTTCTCACAATGTCATCCCCAAACTTAAGTCACACATGACTGTACTACAGATATCAATAAATCAAGAAAACGAACAAGAATATGTTTATCAATGAATTGCCAGACATACCGAGATAATGCTGTTGCTTCTATATTTTTGGAAGCATATTCTTTGATCACCTTTTCAGATAATGGTTTTGTGATATCCTTTTCTATATAAAGAATATAAAGGTAATTTAGTCTTTCCTAAAACATGGTTGATCAAATCTGTTTTCTCCCTTTTAAGGTTAGAATGCATAAGACATATGACTTCACATATAGGTGCACTCACAGTTTGTAGTATTACTACAGATTTGTGCCCTAGAAACAATTGATTCTGATCAATTCTATTTCATTAGATACTACTCATAAAAGAAAAATTAAGTAAGGTAATTATAATTACAGGCACTGTATCAACAGAGAATGTTTCCTTCAGCAATGAACTTCCATTTTAATTAGGCATCGATGATAATTGACTCTTCTGCTTCTAATTATAAATGTCCAATGATTAGAAGAATTTCCCCCAGACTAACTTCCGGCTCTGTGCATTTCAAACATTATTTCTCCTCCAACTTCCAAATACTTTCAAATACAGTGCAAGGCTCAGTAGCACATGGTCACTGGGACATTTGACTCTGTCCTTGCCCTGCATGATGCTATCCTGAGTCAGCACAGTAGGTGGTAGGAGCATTCTTGGAATCCATTCCCACATCAGGATAGATAGTAACATCATTACTAGGTGGAACCCCACAAACATATTCCACTAATCCCCAACTCAGTGTCTCACCATGTCAACTTTGTCTTTGCTGGATCCAGATAAAGTTTGAGGCCACTCCACTATCAGCTGACATAAGTGAAAGTGTGTCAGAGGGGAAACAGGAGTGTAAAGAGTGTTTACAAAACATAAAATATGTAAACACATTGTTCATGTCCCTCCAGGCTATTGGAAAGTGTATTAGTTCCCACGGCTGCCATAACAAATTAACACAAACTTGGTGGCTTGAAACAACATTTATTCTCCCACAGCTCTCAGGCCAGAAGTACAAACTCGAAGTCTTGGCCAGGCCAGGCTCTCTCTGAAGGCCTTAGGGGAGAATCTTCCCTTGCCTCTTCCAGCTTCTAGTAGCTCCAGGAGTTTCTTTGCTTGTGGCTGTACAACTCCAATCTCTGCCTCCATCTTCTCTTTATCTGTCTATTTCTTCTTTGTGTGTCTCTTATAAGGACACTTATCATGGGATTTGGAGCCCACCCAGATAATCCAGGATGATCTCACCTCAACATTCTTAACTTAATTACATCTACAGAGATGCTTTTTTCAATACGGTCACATCCACATGTTCCAGAGACTAGGACAACTTGGTCATATCTTTGGTAGTGTGGGACATGGGCACCATTCAATCCACTACAAAACGGGTTCGTGCAAGAGAGGCTTTGAAACATGAGCTTTATGAGGTCACAATAAACCTGCCTCTGCTGAGCTCTATTTTAATAAGGAAGTAAATGAGGCTACAGGAGAAATAAGTAAATAACTCAAGCCAAGCTTCTAAAAGTAGTTGAGCAGATATTTTAAGGTTGGGTCTTTTAGCACTCTCCTCCAAGCCAAACTGCCTTCGAATTATATTTACAGGTCATTTGGACAGCACGATAATTTAGAAAACTCGTGTCTTTCCTCAAATCATTTTGTAAGGAAGAGACAGAGATCAAATGAAAAATTATTGCTTATTCACAACTAATTCATTTGGAATACTATCAATGTCTTTATAACTAATTCATTTAGAATACTACCAACGTCTTTATATATATATATATATAGATATAATTATTTTATTTGTGGGAAGTGGGTGGTGAAAATATTCTGCAGTTTCCTAGAGTTTAAAATGGAAGAAATGTTAGTGGAGCTTCTGTTGTAAGTGGGCGGTTGAGGTAAGAGTTAGGAATAGTGACTTGGGCATGCTCATTGTGCTCGAGAGTGATCAATATAGATAGAAGTACCACCAGGCCTCTGGCTTACAGTCTTTATTCTCCATATCTCATGCTGCCCCACTTCTCAGTATCTTCATTTTCTTTCCTTTCCTGAGTCTATTTTATTTCTATCAAAGTCATCTCAATGATTTTATTTTAATTAACCCGATGGATTTAAAGGATGGAATGTATTATATGCATCTCTTTTAGGAAAATATTTGATGACTCTAAAACCCATATTCTTTAAGAATTTGCTATCACCAAGTATTAGTGTTTTATAGCTTCTGAATATTAATATTTTTCAGCTATGGATTACAAATGAGAAAGGATATCAGAGTAGTAAATTGCCAAAAGCTCTTTTTGAGATCGTCATGAATAATGGATATTAAATTCATTTTACATATTTTGAGAAATTATGCAAATTATATTAAGCAAATTGCTTATGAAGTGAAGTGTTTTCATAAAAACATTTAATTCTCTTTTTGTTGCAGGATGTAAGTGGTATTTAAGCTAACCATATGCAAATTTTTAGGCTTCTTGCTATATTATAAAAACCTGACTTATCTAATGATAATATGCTCTCTGCTCATAACAGCAAGGCTTTGGTGCCTTTAACCTCAACTTTTTTACTCCATTCTTAATTCCATTAAGCTAATAATGCATCATTTTATATACCTTCTGAAGTTATTACATCTTTCTTCTCAGATTTGTGATTTGAATATATTTAGAGGAAGTGACCTTCATATTAACTATGCCTTGGACTAGAGTCAGTTGTTGCTATTAGATGTGTAAACGTCTATATTCACCCAGCATCTATGGGAATGCAGAATTGAAGGGATTGGATCCTACCTTCAAGACATTTATTCTTCTAGGGGAGAAAAATGAGGTACCCCAGGAAGCCAGAGTATAGGCAATTTGTGTGAGAACACGAGAAGAAGAGGTCACTCTGGATTTTGGGGGTGAGTGGTAATCGGTGAAGACGTCACAGAGGCATTGACGTTTGAGCTGAAAATTAAATTATGAAGAGATGAGAAAAGGAGAGCATTTGATACAGGGGAACAGGGTGAGTGATACCTGGAAGTGAGAAAATATAGCCTATTTTGAGAAAGAGTTACTTTGGTTTAACAGACAGGTAAATAAGCTACATGAGGAGAAACAGTGGAATTTAAGATAATAATAATAAATAGTAATAAATACAATGAAAGTAATGAAACCTACCATGTCTTGAATTTCTAGAGGCTGGAAATCTAAGATTGAAGCACCAGCAGATTTTGTGTCTGGTGAGGGGCCACTTACTGATTCATAGACAGCTGCCTTCTTCCTGTGTCCTTACATGGTAGATGGGACAAGAGAGCTTTCTATGATCTCTTTTATAAGGACACTAATCTGTTCATGAGAACTCCACCCTCATGACCTTATTACCTCCTAAGGCCCACCTCCTAATACCCTCACTTTGGGGATTAAGATTTCTACATATGAATTTTGCGGAGGACGCAAACATTCAGTCCTTTGAGTTACTGAATACTTCCCATAACCCTGTGAGGCAGGTAGTAGCTACTTGTTCCAGACTAGAAAACCAAGGTATAGAGAGAATACACAAATTTCCTACAATTATATGAAGTGATGGAAAATCTTACATGTCAGAACAAAAAACTAGTCTTGAATTCAGAGCTTCACTGAAGATCGTGATGTCAGGATGCAATGTAGCTTCTTATAACAGAAAGTACTATAAAAATATATTTCATCAACAAACGTGTGTTGAATGTGTCCTGTGAGTCAGGCATACTGCTGGTGCTTGGCATATGCCAATGGACAAACATAAGAAGACCCTGACTTCATGAAGCTTATATTCTAGCACATCCTAGAGTAGAGAATTATATGTTAGAAAGGACAAGTACTGTGGTAAAAACAAACAAACAGAAAATAAAAAAATAGGACAGACTGGGCAGGATAGGCAGAGCAGGCAGGAGTTTCAGTTGCGAAGTTTAATAGAATGACCAGTGTGGGCTACGTTAAGAAGGTAAGATTTGAGCAAAAACCTGAAGAAGGTGAAGGTGTTAGCCAAGTAGACATCTGGAGAAGAGTATTCCAGGTAGTAGGAAGGGTTAACGTGGATGCTTGAAGATGAGTGTGCCCAGAATGTTTGAGGAATAACAAAGAGGCCACTGTGGCTGGAGAGAACTGAGAAAAGGGAAGAGTGGTAGAAGATGAGATCAAAGGAGTGACTTTGGGCTAAAAATCAAGTATAACCTTGCGGAACATGTAAAGATGTTAGCTTTCCCACTAAGTGAAATAGGGTGCCATTCATTGCAGGGTTGTGAGCAGAGGAGTGATGAGATTTGCCTTGCCTTTCAAAAGAATCAGTCTGTTGAGAAAAGGCGGGCAAGCAAGATGTGTTAAGGAGCTTCCACAGCAGTCTAATGGAAAGAAGATGGTGGCTCCAGATCAGGGTGGGAATAGCAGAAGTAGTGAGAACTTGTTGGATTTGGAATATAATTTGAAGGTAGAGCCAAAAAATAAACTTGTTAAAGGATTGATTGTAGAGTGTGAAATAAAGAAATAATTCAAGGGTAGCTTGAAGACTTTGGACCTGAGAATCTGGAAGATTGGGGTTGACATCAAATGGAATTACTTCTATAGCTCAACTATAGTAAGAACGTTCTCCCCTTCCCTGCCTATCGGTTAGGATCCTGATTCCACATGCAGCAGGACAGACTTGATGTAGACCTACTGACCCGGCATTAGTAGTATTACATTTGAAAGATCCCAGTTTGGATGATAAATTTTATGCATACTGTTGGGAATATTATATTGTCATGTGCTACCCAGATTCCCCGTCAGTGAAAGACTTGTTGTCCAGCCTCTACTATTGGTAGGCACCCTTCAGCTGTTAGCCTCTTCAGATTGCTTTGGCTGCAATGAGCTACCTCACTCAAGGTAAGGGCCTGCCATCTTGACCCAATTCAGGACAATTATAAAGGGCCATTCGAGTGGCAGAGCTGCCATGGAGTTGGCTCAGTGTGTTGCCCAATGTATTAATTTTCTACTGCTGCCATAACAAATTGCTGCAAACTTAGTAGCATAAGACTATCCAAATTTATGATGTTGCAGTTCTGTAGGTTGAAAGTCTGACACAGGTTTCCCATGACTAAAATCAAGGTGTTGACATGTCTTTGTTCCTTCTGAAGGCTCTATTTTCAATTCATTTCCTTGCCTTTCCCAGCTTTAGAGGCCACACACATTCTTTGGCTCATGGCCCCTTCCTTCATCTTCAAAGCCAGCAGTGGCTGGGTGAGTTTTTCTCTGACATTGACACTTCGGTCTCCCTCTTCTATTTTTAAAGACTCTTGTGATTACATTGAGTCTACCTGGATAATTCAAGGTAATCTCCCTATCCTAAGGTCAATTGATTAGCAACCTTTATTACATCCACAACCATAATTTTTTTTTTTACCATGTAACTTATAATATTCACAGGTTCCAGGGATTCTGATATGGACACCTTTGGAGGTCCATTATTCTGTTCTCCACATTTCTCTCTCTGGTCAGTCCTACTTCCTTCCCTGCCCTTTACAGGTGTTGGCCAACAAGAGTTTTATGGTTTCGGGTCTTACATTCAGGTCTTTAATCCATCTGGGGTTTATTTTTGTGTATGGTGTAGTATAGGGGTCCAGTTTCACTCTTTTGCATGTGGCTGTCCAGTTTTCCCAACACCATTTATAGAACAGACTATCCCTTCCCCATTGTATATTCTTTGCTCTTTCAACATAAATTAATTGACCATGTATGCATGGGTTTATTTCTGGGCTTTCTATACTGTTCCATTGATCTATATATCTATTTTTATGCCAATACTGTACTGTTTTGATTACTATAACTTTGTCACATAGTTTGAAATCAGGAATTGTGATGCCCTAGCTTTGTTCTTTTTTCTCAAGATTGTTTTGGCTATTTGTGGTACAAAAATACAATTTTTTTTTTAAGATTTTATTTTTCTCCTTTTTCTCCCCAAAGCCCCCCAGTATATAGTTGTATATTCTTAGTTGTGGGTCCTTCTAGTTGTGGCATGTGGGACGCTGCCTCAGCATGGCTCGATGAGCAGTGCCATGTCCACGCCCAGGATTCGAACCGACGAAACACTGGGCCACCTGCAGCAGAGTGCGTGAACTTAACCACTCAGCCACGGGGCCTGCTCCCAAAAATACAAATTTTGAAATTGTTTTTTCTATTTCTTTGAAAAATGCAGTTGGAATTTTGATTGTGATTACATTGAATCTGTAGATTGCTTTGGGTAGTACAGGCATTTTAACAATATTAATTCGTTCAATCAGTGAGCATATTTTTCCAATTATTTTTGTCTTTTTCAATTTCTTTCATCAATGTCTTATAATTTTCAGTGTGCAGCTCTTTCTCCTCCTTGGTTAAATTTATTCCTAGGTGTTTCATTCTTTTTGATGCAATTGTAAATGGGATTGTTTTCTTGAATTCTCTTTCTGATGGTTTGTTATTAGTGTATAGAAACAAAAATGATTTTTTTTTAATTTTGTATCTAGCAATTTTACTGAATTTATTTATTAGTTCTAACAGTTTTTTGGTGAAGTCTTTCTATGTATAATGTCATGCCATTTTCAAAAGAGATAGTTTTACTTCTTCCTTTCCAATTTGGATGTCTTTTATTTCTTTTTTTTTCTGCTTTTTCTCCCCAAATCCCCCAGTACCTAGTTGTATATTTTTCAGTTGTGGGTTCTTCTAGTTGCGTATTTCTTTATCTTGCCTAACTGCTCTGGGTAGGACTTGGAGTACCGTGTTGAATAAAAGTGGCAAGAATGGGCATCCTTGTCTTGTTCCTGATCTTAGAGGCCAACAAATAAACATCCAGGACAAGATGGCTTCACTGGTGAATTCTACCAAACATTCAAAGAGAAATTAATACTAATCTTTCTCAAACTCTTCTAAAAAATAGAAGAGAATGGAACACTTCCTAACTCATTTTACGAGACTAGAATTACTCTGCTACCAAAGCTAACCAAGGACACTACAAGAAAAGAAAATTACAGGCCAATATCCCTTATGAACATAGACGTAAAAATCCTCAAAAAAGTATTAGCAAACAGAATTCAACAACACATTAAAAGGATGACACGCCACCATCAATTGAGATTTCAGGGATTCAAGGATGGTTTATAGTCAGCAGATCAATCAATGTAATATGCCACATTAACAAAATAAAAGGTAAAGATCATATGACCATCTCAATAGATGCAGAGAAAGCATTTGACAAAATTCAACGTCCATTCATGATTAAAACTCTTAATAAACTGGGTATAGAGGGAACATACTTCAACATAATAAAGGCCATATCTGGCAAGCTCACCACTAACATCTTACTCAAGGGTGAAAACTAAAAACTTTTTCTCTAAGATCAGGGACTATTTATTTTTTTTCATTACCAAACCTCTCTACTGTGTTTCTCTGCACATACTTTCTTTGCCACTGTGTCATTATCTCCACCACCATCCAGAGACTACTCTCTAATGTTCAATTATGATCTTCCATCAGTGCTGAGTCTCCTCAACTTTAGTAACTTTTGATGCAAATACAGATTGTCCCACATTCTCCCTGTCTTTTGAATCTCTTCATGCTTTATTTGAGGGAAGCTTATTCTTTTCTTTTTACATTTGCCACCTGTAATATTAATCTTATGTGCCAGCTGGACTGGCCACGGGATGCCCAGACTAAACATTATTTCAGGGTGTGTCTGTGAGGCTGTTTCTGGATAACATTAACATTTGAATGGATGACTCAGTAAAGTAGATTGCCTTCCCCAGTGTGGTTGGGCATCATCCCATTAAGGGTCTGAATAGAACAAAAGGCAAAGGAAGGAGGAACTCACTGTTTTTTTTGCTGCCTTACTGATTGAACTGGGACATCTCATCTCATCTTCTCCTGCCTTCAGACTGAGATTTACACCATCAACTCACCTAGGTCACAGGCCTTCGGACTCAGACTGAATTACTACTGGCTTTCTTGGGTCTCCAGCTTACAAACTGTAGACTGTTGGACTTCTCAGACTCCATAATCACATAAGTCAATTCCTCATAATAAATCAACCTCTCTGTCTCTGTCTGTCTGTCTGTCTGTCTCTCTCTTTCTCTCCCTCTATCCTATTGATTCTATTTCTCTGGAGAACCCTGACTAATGTACCACTTATCCCTTTGAGAGGTGGAGTCTGTTTCTCCAGCCTATTGATTGTGGCTGGCCTCCTTGTGACTTATTTTGACCCCTGCAATGTAGCACAATGATGCCATGTGATATCATAGCCAGAATGTCAAGAAAACTTACCACCTCTACTCTCGCCTTTATGGAACACTTCTGCTGTCATGTGAAGAAGACCGAGAATTTAAAAAGCAAGCAAACAAACAAAAAATCAACGAAAGCAACAACTGAGAAAAAAATCTATGTGAGGAGAGAACCCTAGCCATGCAGGTGAGCCCAGCCCCCAGCCCAGCGGCCAGTTGAATGCAGATGCATGAGTGAGTACAAATCTGCTCAGCCAACTCAGAGTATCAGAAATAATAAAGGAGGATTTAAAGCCACTGTTTTGTCTTCGTTTTGTTGCTTATGGAACAACAGGTAATGGATACAGACATATTTTCTTTTACTTGAAAAGCCTAATGCACACTAGCCTAAAAAAATTCTGCACTGAAAAAATCTGCTTAACTTTACTTAATCCAGTCAAATTTTTGTCTAAAGAAACATTGTTGTTGCTACTTACAAACATTGCTCAGATTTCTAATCTTAGAACTCTTTGGAAATTCAGATTCTAATGATCTGTCTACAACTTACTCTTTAGCCCTATTTTTTATTATTGTGTTTTCATACGCAATCCAGTTTTTCAGATTGAATTGTTCACAATTCTTAAGCATTCTCACTTCTTCCTGGCCTTTCACCTTGGCTGAATTTTTCACCTTTTCTTTTCAGATCTTGCATATTTAATCTTGTATTTTTTTCTATAAAGCTTTTGCTGATTGTCTTTTTGTAATTTATCAAATTACTGTCATATGGGTTATACGACAATCCATTCAACAAAGCTCCCCAATTATTTTGTGTGCACCTGTATGTGCCAGGGACTGTCTTGAACCTGGAGTTGCAAGGGAGAGTAAGGTAGAGCTCCGACCTCAAGACTCTCAAGTTATTGAATTTTGATTATTTGTGTTTTACTGGTCTAGCTGTTCCATGAGGGCAGAAGGGGTTTATTAAGTGCATTTTTCAATTTTTAATGCTTTCTTTCCTTGGATAAATTCTCAACAGATATTTATAGAATGGTAAGTGAATGAATAATGCAAATAATTGGAGTTTAATATTCATCACTTAATCTATTGCATAATATTAAGTCCTTTAGAAGCTACAAATTTTTGCAACCAGTCTCTAATGCAAACCATGAGAAAAAGAGCTTGAAATGGTCAGTGAGCAAGTCGTCACTCCGTTAACTCAAGCAATCGTTCACTTGAATAGTCAGCCTAGGTAAAAATATAGTTCATGAACTTTTCATAAGCTTCAAGTGCCTACCCTTCTTGTTTTCATTAGAAGCCCATAAGATGAAGCAACTTTAAAATAAGGCTAAGATAAACATTTAATTACCACAATTAATGGGTTAAAACAACATAAATATATTATCTTTTGTCAGAAGTCTGACAGGGGTCTCATCAAACTAAAATCAAAGTATCAGCAAGATTGTATTTCTTTCTGGAAACTCAAGGAAGAATCAGTTTCGTTGCCTTTTCCAGCTTCAAGAGGCCACCCTTCCCCCATCTTCAAAGCCAGCAATGAGATACTTCTCTGGCCATTCTTCTGTTGCCCCCACTTTTTCTGAGCACAGCCAGGAAGTTTCTCTCCTTCTAAAAACTCCTGTAATTAGATTGGGTCGACCCAGATAACCAGGATAATCGTCCCATCCCAAGGTCCTTAATGTTGATCACATGTGCAAAGTCTCTTTTATGAAAGAAACATATTTACAGATTCTGGAGATTAGGTTGTGGACATCTTTGAGGGGCCATTATTCTGCCTTCTACAACTGAGATATCAACTGTTTTAAAAATTTATTGTTCAGGCGGGCTGGGTGGCACAGCAGTTAAGTTTGCATGTTCCACTTTGGCGGCCCAGGGTTCACCGGTTTGGATCCCAGGTGCAGACCTACACACCACTTGTCAAGCCTTGCTGTGGCAGGCATCCTACATATAAAGTAGAGGAAGATGGGCACGGATGTTAGCTCAGGGCTAATCTTCCTCAAAAAAAAAAAAAAAATTATTGTTACATATAAGGCACTCAAAAACCCTGTGTGGGGACAATTTTAGCCTTGTTTTGCAGTTGAAGGAACTGAATTAAGCCATTTAACTTGTCTAGGATCACATTGTAGCTGCTACCCCAGGATGTATGATGTGACAGCCTTACTCATCAACGTCATCTGCTTGCTAAACTAGTAAGTAAAGGAAGAAAGCTTTCAAACATTATTCATAGGGTGTCAGAAGAAAGCAACAACAAACATAGCCCATTCAGCTGTTTTGACTGAATGGACAAGGTAGGTATACAATCTCAAACAGTGGACTCCCAATACCTGGAGTGTGAGATCTTTGTCAGATAGACTGCAATGAACTGAATGTTTGTGTCTCCCCAGAATTCACATATTGAAACCTAAACCGCAATGTGATGGGATTAGGAGATGGGGCCTTTGGGAGGTGATTAGGTCATGAGAGTGGAGCCCACGTGAATGGGATTAGCGTCCTTATAAAAGAGGCCCCAGAGAGCTCCCTCACCGGTTCTGCCATGTGAGGCATGGTGGGAAGACAGCCATCTATGAACCAGGAAGTGGGCTTTCACCAGATACTGAATCTGCCAGGGGCTTGTTCTTGGATTTTCTAGACTCCAGAACTGTAAGAAATAAATGTTTGTTGTTTAAACCTCTCAGTCTATGATATTTTTGTTACAGCAACCTGAAAGAAGCAAGTCACAGACCTTGTGCTAAATACAGAAGCTAGTGACTGTAGCTGTAATTTCTTTCTTTAGTAACTTTCAAGTTCAGAGCACTTTATACCAGGTAATTCATCCAGGCAAATGGCTATTAGACATCACTCTGCTCCACAAGGTGAGTACGAAATGAGGAACATGAGGCCCAACAGGGGAGACTGACATAGATACTACACTTGATCTTAGACAAAAGGCCAGGAAGTGATAAGACTGACATAGAGACTAGACACTGTCTGATATAATGCTATGACTGCTCTACTAGAGTGATGTGCAGTGAGAACAAGGTGTAGACAGTTCCTCCTGAGGCAAGGGGTAATGGTAGAGGAAGGCTTCACAGAGACGTCATGTTTGAACATTGTTTTCAAGGATTTCACTGTGAAGAATACATTGAAGAGAGGCAGAGGAACCAAATGTACTGCAGGCATGAATGCGATTGTAGCAGATGTTTCTGAAAGCCTGAACGAGAGGTGAGGCCACATCTACAAAGCCCTTGCTGTCGACGATCCTGGGCAAGTCACTTCACCTCACTGGACGTGATTCTTACTCTACGAATGTTTGCATTGCTAATGCCTAGCACATTTCCTGCCATATGGTAGGCAAATTGAATTGAATATTTACAATTTGAATGTTTATTATAGGGGTTCAGGAGAATGCTCACATAGATATGTCTATATTCACTGATTGCATGTTAATGGAGACTAGAGTTATCCAACAAGTTTTAAATATAGCATTTGTAAAGCACTCATATTTCATCTAGAAAAGGCCAAATTATGATATTTAGAAAAGAATAATTTGGGAACTCAGATGTCCATAGTGACGATGAATGAGTCTAAGGGAGAGAGAAAGGGAATGACTTAGGAAAAAGTCTAAAGATGTGAGAAAAAAACCTAGGATTAATTAAATTAGATGTGTGAAAATGGAAAAGAGATTATGTGCTTGTTAAGTCAGGAGATGAATCTAGAAAATGTAGTCACAAAGTCCTATTTGAGTGTGGGACATGGGGGAGTGTTTGAAGAACTCAGTCAAAAAGAGAAAGATAACCCACCTGTAACCCCAAGTGATAAATAAGTGGGTAGGTGGGAGGGAGGGAGCTGAAAAATATGCTCTAATCTGGATTGAAAAGAGAAATAATGGAGGAACAAAGAAGAAAAAGCATACTTCTTAAATATTGTCCAGGAGGAAGATTCTGATGGACAAATTCAGAAGAAAGAAAATCCTTGGGTGCAACCAGTTAAAAAAATAATAAAAAACAAAAATCAGAGTTCAGATCCTACACAGTTTCTCTCCCTGTGGCAGCCTACACACAATCTGCCCCTGATAGTGCTGTCATAGAAAGGCAGTTTCTTATTCCCAGGACAATGAATCCCAGGCTATTGAGAATGGTTTCTTATGCATGGGTGCTAGAGAGAAATGAAGGCTAGCACCATGATTCCAAGGCTGTAACTTAAAAGGAATATCATTCCTTAAATCCCTCTCCAGCAGCAAAGCCTCCAAAGAGGGAATTCAGAGGTATTTCCTTGGGTTGTTGACTTCACTGAAATCAAGATGGGGTGAAATCTCCAGTGTCAAGCACATGGACAAGGCCTAGTTTGGTTTGATGGGCTACAGTGATGGATGGATAGTCTCTAAACCTTTAGAGACATACTAAATAGAAGGAAAGAAGGTATTAATTCAATGTATCTATATAATTACATTTAGTAGACTCACATGTGAGCTATGAATATTGTAAACATGAAGGGCAATGTTGGGGTTAAGAACAGTTGCTTAGGTACCCAAAGATCTGGATACTAGATTCTCCACTTAGTAATCTGTTTACATGGCCAGTTTACTTAGTGTTCTCAGATCCTCAACATCCTTGTCTGTGAAATGGAGATAGTGTCTACTTCAGAATTGTTGTAAGAGTCAGAAAAAAAAATGTACAATAAAGAATGCAAGATTACACAGTGTCTGCAATAATTTCACTAACTTTTCATTAAGTTAGTACTGAATGGTATGTAATATGCATGTTACAGTAAGCATAAGCTGGAAATGCATTTTTCTTTTCCTCTTTCTTTGGGGAAGTGGGCATCACACATATTAGCTCTCTTCAGAACATTCTACCTGCCACATTCTCCCTGAAAAGAGAGTCTTATATGACTTCAAGCTTTTGAACCAGAGCAAAAATAAACGTGAACAGGTCTATTTCTGCAACAGGGCCTTTGTGTATTCTCTGCCCCCCACCTATATTTGCACATGTAGAGATAACTTCACAGTCGGATGCCTGGTCTATGGTTTATGTTAATAAATCGCTGTTCCATGACCCTTTTATGCTGTGGACTAGGGAGAGGCCATAGTTTATTATTTCTGTTTTATGGATTATATCACTGAAACCCTAAACCTTAAATGGCTTCATTTTGACCCCAACATTTTAGTTCATGGAATTTATCCCAAGTAAATAATCAGAGAAGGGGCTAAAGATTTATGTACACGAATGTTCATCATGGTGTTATTTATTATAGCAAAACATAGAAGAAAAATCCCAAATATCCAACTTTAGGAGATTTATTAAATAAAGTATGGTCTATTCATATGGTGGAATTTGTTCAATGGTGAAATGACATTTTTAGAAGGCTATTTCATGATATAATGTTGAGTAAAGAAAGCATGATTCAAAACTGTTTTTGCAAGTATAACAAAAAATTTTAAAAATTTCCCAAATTACTGACTAAAGCAAATATACTAAAATGCTTTCATTCCTTTTCAATGGTTGAAGTATTGGCTTTTAAAAACAATGTTTCCTATTTGAGTAAAGATAACTGCAGTAAACCTATATTTTTTCATTATTAAAACAAGAAAAAATTCACAACATCTTTGAGAAAATGAAAAGTTTTGTCTGTTGATATTGGAGAACTGAATACAAACATCACCTCTATATTCACCATTAAAAAGTACATATTTTATACACACACACACACAAATTCTGGTAAACCAGAAGCCAGTTTTTATATATATATAAAATATTAATGTTATATTATATAATAATATAACATATAGTATACATATGCTTCAGAATTGTTATAATTATACATAATGTATAATGTATATAATATCTAATAATATCTAATATATAACTATATATAATAATATTTTAATTATGTATACATTTTTAATTAATTTTATGTAGATAAAAACTGGATTCTGGATTACCAGAATGAATTATCTGCACCCTTCTTCATTCACTGTTCACTGTTACCAAGTCTATGAGAGTGACCACAATTTATTGAGAGGAGAGAAATAATGGGATTTACCATCGATGAAGTGGTACAGTCATTTGTCACATGAAAACCCTTCCCAAGACCTCTTCCTGAGATGATTGTTTTAGTTCAATGTGTACTTCAAGCAAACGCTTACTATCAGCATTTATTAAGAAAGGGACAACATTTTCAATACATTTGTGGAAGCTTCTATTTCACTTCTTTGAAAGAGTTAATTAAAATATGTATGTGATAATCCTTGCTTTACCCATTTTGCAGTTTATTTTATTATTATTCTTCTTTTGCTGGGAAAGATTTATCCTGAGCTAACATCTGCTGCCAGTCTTCCTCTTTTTGTATGTGAGCCGCTGCCATAGCATGACCACTGACAGACAAGTGGTGTAGGTCTGTGCCCAGGAACTGGGCTCAGGCCACCACCAAGTGGAGTATGCCAAACTTAACCACTAGGCCGTTGGGGCTGGCCCTATTTTGTGGTTTAAATTAGGATTTCTCAACTTGAACACTATTGAAATTTGGGACTGAAAAATTCTTTGTTGTGGGGAGCTGTTCTGTGCATTCTAGGATATTTTGCGGTATCCCTGGTCTCTATCCACTGAATCATGAAAAATAAAAATGTCTCCAGACACTGCCAATTGTTTCCTGGAGCAAAATGTCTCCCAGTTGAGAATGATTGCATTAAACAATACGTTATGTGCCTGAGACTTATAAGTACATTAACTGGAGAATCTCAGTGGTCTCATTTTCTAAATTATCTCATTTAGTTCCTGTGGAAATAACATTTATTTTCATTTTCTGTTGTTTGGGTTGTACTAGTTATATCTAGATAGTCAATCTTGTTTGAAGATGTCTAATTCAAACAAATAACTACTTCAAAACTTAATTGAGTGGAAGGCCTGGTAATTAACTGCTTATCTGATTTTAATAATTTTCCTCCCCAAATCAGTTTGTGTGTAGAAAAATACGCAGTCTAACACATCACAGAATATCCCAGTCAATGATTTACTCAGTTTTCATGGCAGAATACGCATAGTATAGTAATCAGAAAAACATCTGTGTGTAGTCTGCCTGTGTAACTTTGGGCAGTTCACTAAATTTCTCCTGGATGTATTCTTTTCATGCATAAAAAATTGGGGTTAACATTGACATCCTTCAAAGATTTTGAGGATTAAACAGAAAAGAGCAAAACATTATTACAATATTAAATCTACTATTTTGCAGATGCAATACTAACTTTTAGGGCTCCAAAGATAAATTAGACCTTTTCGTTGATGTCAAGAAACTCACAACCTAATGGATGAGACACGCATGCCAAAGTGACCTCACACTGAGTCAAAGGTGAACAACTGTCCTAGGTTGCCTGGGACTGAGCGATTTCCTGGGTGTGGGACTCTTCATGCTAAAACAAGGAAATTCACGTGTAATCGGAGACTGTTGGTAACCCTAATGACACTTGCTTCCACTAGAGGCTGTGGGAGCACAGAAGGGGAGCATCTTTGACTTCGCCAGTGGGGTTTAAGGATTCAGAAAAGATGTCACGTTTAACTGAGTTTTGAAGATGAAGTAAGGATTTGAAGGAGGCAGGCTTCCTGGCAAAAGAAAAGGCAGGTCTGAGTACCAAAGATTAGAGAGCATATCAAATAGTGTGCAAGTAATTTATCACTGCAACCCAGAGTGCTAGAGTAGCGGAGTTGGCAGAAAGCAAGTTTCAAGATATAGTCTAGGGCTGCCAGATGCAAGGCTTTCAGTCATGCTTAGGAGTCTAGGCATTTAGCCTCTGGGCTATAGACAGTATTAACTAACTTTAATCTGCAAGTGACATCATCAAATGGGTTTAAGGAAGATAATTCTAACATTAAAATATAGGATGGATTGGCATCAGGCAGGTTAGAAGACTCAGGGTTTTGTTAGAAATCTGTTTCCAGGGCACTGTGAACAGAAAAGTAGGATGAATTTAGGAAAAACATGGTCCGGGAGGGTTGGTATAGAAAAAATAAAGCTTAGTGACAGATTGAATGTAGGACACAGGAGACAGGAAGCCATTGAAGATAATGTCTAAGTTCTTGGCAATGGTTACAAATAACAGAATGGTGGAGACATTCACAAAATTAAAACTATAGAAAAAGATGGGATTTGGCATCAACTTATCATTTGACCATCAACTTATCATTAGCTCATTGAACTTGGGGCGTGTGTGTGATCTCTGTCTGGTCAACAGTGTCTAGTTGGTAGTCAGAAGTGTACGGGGAGAGCTGAACTTGAGGCTGGAAATGTAACCTTACACGTCATCTGCACAGAAGTCATTGTTGCCTCTCTGGGGCTTGTGTTAGGTCACTCAAAGAGATGACGAGGAAAGTTCTGAGCATTGGGCTGCAAGGGAAAGTTTCTCTCATTCATTGTGGCTCTTCATTTAGTTAGTGCCAGGAGAGAGTGATTCTCATCCATAAACATGGAAGGATTTTGACTCATCTGGTTTTAGAGAAATTTTCCTTGGTGATGTTATGCTCTGACTGCTCAGATTTATTCAGAGACAACTTTATAGTATTCATACCCACTAATATCTATAAAGAAGGAAGAAAAAAATACTTTGATAAAAGTTAGTGCAGCTGGAGAAGAATAGCCAGCAGCCAATTACCTCACACTTTCCTAAAGGATCCTTCAGTTCATTTCTTATTATTTTGGGTATGGGTGAAAAGAGACAGCAACTGAAATCACCTTTATGTTGCTTGGCCAAAAGCTCAGCTTCCTAAGTGTAACTGAAATAAGCATAACTCCTTTTGGAGCCAAGAATTAAGGCAGTGAATTCAGCCATCACTTCCCATTGCATGTGATGTGTAATCTAACAAATTTTCAAACAAGCACTCTGGAAACAATTAAAAGTAAGAAAGCTGCCCTGATCAAAGGCTGCTGATGTTTTAAATTGCATTTTGGTCACCCACAAGTAATCTTCCAGAATGTGCCTTGCCCTGTTGGGGCCTGGAGTATAAGAAAAGAAAGTTTTTGCTGTCCTGCCCAGTGTGAGTTTAAGACTGTGGGTCATTAGGAAGGAAACACATTAAGATTAAAAAAATAATTGTTTGGTTTATAGTCACTCGGGGCTTCAGTTGGAATCAGACTTCAGCTGTAGTGTGGTAGAAATGCATGCAGTGCTCTGTAAAAACGGTTTGCTGATACGTCATTGTCAGAAGCATATGTGATATTATTAACTTCCCAACAAACATATGCAATTTGTGCTAATTTCAGAAAGACAAATACCATCACATGTGTAAAATGTAGTTTGGATTTCCACACAAAGCTGAAAGATATAAATAAACATGTTTTCTGTATTCATTCTAGCTCTGCAAATCCTCTGTTCTGAGCAAGATTTGAAATTTAGGAACGTGAGTGATCTTTATCTCGCGTCAGGAGTGCCCCACATTTGACAGTGCATGGCGAGGAAATGGGGGGCCCATTTCACTCTGGGTCCATCCAAGGAATGTTTAAATACCATTCATGACTTTAGACAAGACCCTCACTTTGGTTTATACATGTGTTTTTGCTTCAAGGAACTCTTAATATGATGCAACAATAAAATTAAAAAAAAAAAAAGATGAGACAAGATGTATTGGCCCACGTCCATGTCAGTAAACATACACTCATGCAGTTGTAGTGATGGAAGAAAATATAACTATCCAGTCCAAACCCTCATGTTCCAGAAGAGGAGAACATGGCCAAAAGAATTTGAGATAATTTGCTGAGGGTCTCAGAGTTAATTAGTGGCAGATACAGGACTGGATCCTGGGTGTTTGAATTCCCACTAAAGTTCTTTCTACAGCACCATATTGCCTCCATAATAAAAAAATAAAAAGTTAAAAAAAACAGAAGTCCAAGAAATATTAGTCATGCTACAAAATAAACTATGCTGTAATTGTATATAAGCAAATTACAAGCACCTAAGACTTACAGAGTTCACTGTGTTATTTAAATTTAGTCTTCAAAAGTTCTTAATCGTTAGATTTGAGCTCAAGCATTGTAACTATTGGACGACCCCTTGAAATGAAATGAATTATGTGGTAGGTTGAATTAGTGATCCAAATTCTTCATTCCTCTATGGTATTATTACACATCCATACCCTTGCCATGGTCTTGTGGTGGATGGAGTATTCTTCCCGGCATCTTGACTTTGGGCTTGATGTGTTCTGGACAGTTAAAGGTTGTCCAAAGGTTTGGATATTAGCAAATGTGATGGCAGAGGCTTGAAGTGCACTTGACATAATTAGACTTGCTCTCATGTGCTTCTGCCTTTCCCCATGAGAACGTATCTAGGGTAGCCGCTGGTCTAACCCGTGATCAGAGTCAAGTGCAGCCAAGATCAGCCTAGATCAGCTGAATTCCAGTGCACCACAGATGTGTAAGTGAGAAATCATTGTTTATTGTGAATGCCTTTAAGATTTGGTAGTAGTTGGTTAAGCAGCATTATTATGATAATAGTGACTGATACACATTATTTTCAGTGTGAATTATTTATGTGACACTCTACTTTTTAAGGTAGACAATATATGAACTCTTGACTTCAAAGACCCAGAGTTAGGGAGTAAATATTGCCCAATTTCGTGAATGTTAAGGGCTTCACTTATTTAATTTTTCCTCATTGCTGTGCATCTCTGAAAGATTACGAGTCATGTATTTTTAATCACTCTCATTTACAGTTCCCTTTACAAGGTGGTTTGTTATGCCACTGTTATGAACCGAGTGTTTCTGGCCCCCCAGAATCATATGTGGAAGTCGTAACTCCCAGTGTGATGGTATTTGGAGGTGGGGACCTTTGGGAGGTGATCAGGTTTAGATGAGGTCCTGAGGGTGGGACACAGATGATGGGATTAGTGGCCTTATAAAAAGAAGAGAGGTCAGAGCTCCCTGTCTCTCTCTGTGCTGTATGAGGACACTGTGAGGAATTAGCTGTGTGCAAGCCAGGAAGAAGATCCTCACCAGGAAATGAATCTGCTGGCACCTTTATCCTGGCCTTAGCCTCCAGAACTATGAGAAAGAAATGTGTGTTGTTTAAGCCACCCGGTCTATGGTATTATTTTGCTATAACAGTCTGAGTGGACTAATATAGGGTTCAGTGATGACCAAGCGTTAAGGAAGTATGATCCTTGAAGGTCTAACTCCCACTTCTTAAAGCTTATGAAACGGATAAGCTTTCTAACCACAAAATGAAGATGCGTTAGAGAAATATTTTCTGTTATGAATTACATTTCCAATAATGTTTTTGTTCTCCTTATAGAGTGGTGAACTGGCTGCTTAAATCCTTAATCCTCTTCTGGATGGATATCTCAACAAGGCAGGTGGAATCCAATGATGAGGAATCCAGACTCATGTATAGAAAAGATAAGAGAGGTTGATGGTGGGCATACCTAGAAAGTACTCCAAGGTGAAATGGCCTGCATTTGGAGGGTAACATGGTGTGATCGAAAGAACAGCAGTGGAGTCCACAGATATGTGCTGAGTGCATAGTACATTCTCTGCCCCTGAGCTAAATTCTGGGGATTGGATTATGAGTAGACAAGACCCTCCTTTTGGAGGACTTACATTGAGATGGTGATGAATGGAACTTGAGTAGGTATTACTACAATGTAGCAATGATAAGATGAAGGTACGCAGGGCTCACCCTTTACTTCCTTCTGGTCTTTATTAAAATGCCACTTTAATCAATGAGGCCTTCAGGCCACTTTGTATAAAATTACTTCTCCCCTGGACATCTCCTATCTCTCTATCTGCTTTATCTTTTTGCTCAGAAGCTATGTAACACATTTTTTATTTTACTTATTTTTCTCGTTTGTTGTCTTTCTCCCCTATCATAATGTAAGCTTTCTGAAGAGAAGAACTTTTACCTGTTTGTTTTGTGTTATTTTGTTCCTGTTTTTCAATGCTTTGTAACTAATGTCTAAAAGAATGCCCAGCACATATAGGTTCTGGAAAAAAAATGTTGAATGAATGAATTTATAAGAAGTTCTGGGTATGTAGAAGAGCATCCTGCTTGCCTTATTTGAGACTTTGAATTTTCCACAAAGGGAATAATGCCCAAGCTGCAGCTTGAAGCCTATTTAAGTGTTAGCCCCATATAGAAAGGCAAAAGGTGTTCTAAGACAATCAAGAGGCCTGGGCCAGGGTGGGAATGGTGTGCATGTACAGAAGCAGCTCAGTGCCAGTTGTTCACATTGACGCTGGGAAAGGGGGGCCATTTTTCATAGTGGATTTTATTTCTGGATGCTTCTTCCTCATCTGGACTTATGACAAGAGCACCTACATAAAGAAATGACATTTTTTCCAAGCAGATATTTGACGAAACTCATTCAGACTTGGCATCAAAGAAAAAATTTTATGGAATATGGATGCAAATTCAGGAATTCAAAGTCAGAATATCCATTATCAGAAAGGTGGCCCTGCTGGGTGGAGGAAGTCTTGGTCTTGGGAAGCAAGTTAGAGAGGTCAGGAGAGGGACATTGTAAGCCCCAAATCCGTGGGCTGAGGTTGCCTTGAGTTCCAGCTTCAAGTTACAATTGGCCTTGACGTTGGAACCACAGATAGGAGGAGGTCTGTACAGCTTTGAAGCTAGGGGACACAGATTTACGGTGGTGTCATGGTTCCTTGGAAGAGAGGCCATACACTGCTGCAGGGATGATAATATCCAAGCAGAATGATAAGACCAAAGCTAGTACTTCTATTTTAAGTATGAATGGAGGATATTTTTGATATTCTAATAAGGACTTCATAATCTTTTATTGAAAGCTTATTCTCTCTGAGCATATGTGGCCTCATTTGATCCTTGCAATAACACCATGTGGCAAATAGTAGTTTTAAACTGTTCCTTATGGGGGAAATGAAGTTAGAGAGGTTAACTCCTTATCTGACATCACTTTACTAGAAAGTAAAAAAGTAGAAAGCATTTATTCATTCATATTTTTTTCTCACTTGGAAACAAATAAACATTGAGCTTCTGCTAGCCCTGTTAGCTCTAGGAATGTTCTGTGAACCAAAATGACAAATACTCATCCTCATGGACCTACAACTAAGTGCCATCTAAATTGAAACACAGGCTGCTGGGCATGTGAGCCCATGCTTTTAGGGATTAAGTTATGGGTGAGGGAAAAGGATGGGATGGATGGGATAGGAGTAGAGGGGAGGAAAGAACCACTGGCAACTGCTGTTCTCTAGACAGAAAGGGCATGAGGAAGTAATTATTTGCTTTGTCTCAACAGCTAGCGGGAATCCATTAACTTATCTAGTCCTTTCATTCAACAAATATTTAATGAGGACTTACTGTGATTCTGGCCCTGCTCGAGGGGCTGGGATACAGTAGTAAATAAGACACTGAATGAGGAATTCAGTAATTTCAGACAGTAATAGAGACTGTGATAAAAGGTGACTAGGTTTTCTGAGAGCAGCATTAGAAAGGGGCTGAGCAGAAGGTTATATCAGAGCTGAAATCTGAATACAAGAAGAAGGTATTCATGGGAAGTTTATTCCAGGCAAAAGAGAGAGTAAATAAAAGGCTCTGGGCAGGAAACATTAAACATGGTTCAGTAATAGAAGTGGGGTCTGAAGTTAAGGGGGCGTTTAAGGGGCAAGGGGGTGGCTGATATGACAGAGTGGAAGTAGTCTTATCACATAGTATCTGGCTGGTCACAGTGAGGGACCACTGGTGAGGGGAGATGATGGAGTGTTTTTCTCTTTAAATTATTGTGGTTTCTCTCTTTGAAGGCTCACGCCCCAGAGGAATTGTAATAGGCTACATCTGACCTACAGCGGATTAATAGAAATATCTTCTGTTAAGCCCAGGAGGAGTTATGTCCTCAGAGGCACTGTTTTTCTCTATTGAAATACTCTGTGTTTGGTCAACATTAGGAGAGCCCTCAGCACTTGCTGAGGCCAAGTGTTTTTGTTTGTGTGTGTTGAGCGTGATTTTGCAGTGGGAGATTACATAGCACTCTGTTGATAAGATCATTAATGGTTTTTCTAGTTGCTATTAATTGTTTTTCATCCATTTATAAATTGTGCCTCTGCAAACTGGCCCCAGGGTATAAGTACAAAAATTGAGCTTTGATTATTATAATAAGTAAAGTATTATTAACGAAAGCAATTACGGTTAATAGCTTCAACTAAGGAACACAAAATGATAGCCTTTAGTGCCTTCCTACTGGGTAAACCAGATTAAATCACTTGCAGAAAAGAAAAATCTTCTTTATTCTTGGTCTCACCAAACGTTACAACTAGATGTTGCCTTCGGATATTTCTATCTCCTGTGTTCAGAAGCAGAAACTAAGGTTTGAGCGACACAAGGGTGTTGTCAATTCGTTGCTGAGATGAGGCTCAATCATAGAATTCAGGATTTTAATCTGGGTATTATCTGTCCCATGTTACAGACGAGCTAACCGAGTGTCAGAGAGTTTCTCTTACCCTCAGTCTTATAACTTAAAGGTAGCCCAGTGGAGGTCCAAAGGCAAATTAATCTTCCTTTACTTAGGATTTTTCTACTGTTTTCTCTGAAGTCTACGACCTGATCCACTAATGTTATGTGACATTAAAAAAGTCTAAGTGCCCGTCCTTGTGGCCGAGTGGTTAAAGGTCTGCACGTTCCACTTTGGCAGCCTGGGTTTGCATGTTCAGATCCTGGGCACAGGCCTACTCCACTCACCAGCCACACCGTGGACGTGTCCCACATACAAAAAAGTAGAGGAGGATAGTCACAGATGTTGGCTCAGGGCTGATCTTCCTCAAGCAAAAAAAGAGAAGGGTTAGCAATGAATGTTAGCTCAGGGCAGCTTTTCCTCAGGAAAAAAAAAAAAATTCTAAAAGAATCAAAGTGGAAATTCTCATATATTAGATTTCTTATTTATTATAATTTCCTGAAAAATGCAATGTCAAGGTGCTGCCCTTTATCGTGTTTACCAGCATGATCAGAAAAGGCTGAAAGTGATTAGAGAGCTCAGATTTTCTCTAGGAAAGTGAAGCTCAGAGAGGCTAAGGGATTTGCATCTAATCACATAGCTATTAATGGGAGACTAGATATTTGAACTCACATCTTTCTGCCTCCAAAAATCACTCTCGTCAAGAGAATTCAAGGTCGCTTTATACAGGGCTTCTCTTTTCACTTAACTAACTCATGTTGAAAGAAAAGGCCAACTCAGAATATCTGCCATGAGTTCTGCTCCCAGCTCTCTTCTGACATAATGTAACCTATATTTCCCAGGGCCTCACCAGTCGTTGGTTATTTATATGATGTTAATCGTAATATGATAACCCACATTTCATTGACTTTTCCCCTGCCTGTTCACATAGTTCCCAGCAAAGTCTTCTCACTTATGTTTGCAAGTCCAGTTTATGAGCTCATGGCTATGTCTCTCAGCTAGACCACCTCCCAGAGTTTACTTCCTTAGCCTCCTTACCTGTTCCCAGCTCCCTTGTGAACATCCTCTGCCATCTGAAGGTGATTCCCCAGCACCACTGTGACAGACATCCTCCATACCTGATGCTCCTTGTGGGAGGACCCCATGTGCCAGGGAACTGCCCTCGCTCCCTCCAAGTTCTAATCTACAGAGAGAACATTCACAAGGAACCAAATAGGAATTAAATTATAAACTTGCTAACATTTTGATTGGCACATCCAGTTTTTACCCCTGGCTGAAAGAGGTGACTAATCCATCATTCCTATGTTGAAAATACCAGCCCTCCACTGAAGGGCTGCCTTTATTGTTCATCCAATTCTAGGTGGAGAAGTTTGAGCAGAGTGAGCAGAGACCAGCGCAAGCCATGCTCAGTCGGTTTATCATAAGGAAAACGAGTTCAGGGTGACTCCATCCCTCCCTGAGCATAGGCAGTTCAAGACAAAAAAACCCAGAAAGTATACAAGAGAAAGAATGGTGCAGCTGCCTTCCAGTGTAGCTGCTGCGCATAGCAGTAAACACAAGCCACATGACATCAGTCTCTCATTCCCACCCATTGTATAATTCCCTCGTTCTAACAAGGCAGTGGAGGAGGGAATGGGTGGAGAGACAGAGACAAAGACGGAAATACACTTTGAATAGCACTTCCTAGAGAAGGTACAATTGCTGCTCAAAGTTCCTTCTTAAGGGAAAACATGAGGATATTTCCAAAGCTTCCGATGGCCACATCACCACATTTCCTGCAGGTCTTCCTGGGAAGGTGCCAAATCCTCATCTTCAACTTCGTGAGGAGGATACCCTTCCTCCCAACGCTGTGTGACCCTTTGTCACCGGTATCCTGAAGCAGCGCCTCCTTGCATCTCACAGTGTCCTTTGTGGAAGGACTGCTGGAGAATGCTTCCATCCATTCAGCTTGGAACTAGTCCTCACAGCCAGGCAGAGGCCTTCCCAGTCCTCAAGGTTTCCCCACCTCTCCCATGGTGGGAGAATCTTCATTCTCCTCCTTCACTCCAAGGCTCTCCACTTTCTCCCTGTAGGGAGGTGCTCTGCCCTTTTCTGCAGCCTCCAGTCCTCTTCTAATCCCTTATGAGATCAGCACTCATTCTCATTTCTCTACACTCCTTCTTTAATGCTCTGCCATGTCATTCACCATGGCCCCTGTTTTGTTTGGAAAAACAAACAAACAGACACAGATACAAAACCAAAATAGCCCTTAAATCAGCACATTTTTTTCCCAAGATGATCTCTCATGCTCCATTCTCTACCTCAAAATTTATCTAATGCACCCACCTCCCCCTCTACTCTTGTTTTCCTTGCTTCTTACTCATCACTTATTGTCAGAGCACCTACCATCTGCAGTTCCTGTGACAGGTGCTCGAAATAAAAATATGGATCACTCAGACCCTGCCCTCAAGGCACTCACACCTAGCTGCAGAGACAGGTATGCCAACAAATACTTGAAATAAAGTGTGGTTCTTGATATAATTGGGGTATGAACCAAGTAAAGAGGCAGCATGACTGGTTGGTAAGAGCATGCTATCTGAGATCAAATTACAGCTCTGTTATGTACATGTGGTATGATCTTGGACAAATCGTTACTCTATCTTCCTCAGTCTCCTTACCTGTAAAATGGGGTTATTGTGATGATTAACTGAATTAATAGACCAAAAAAAAGTCTTGGAATTATGCCTGTTACAAAGTAAAAGCAAAGAAGGTTTGCTTTTATTAAACGGTGACAAAGGGTGGAATGAGTGATAATGTGGAGTGGAGTGGGCACTGCCCATGGATGTATTTCCATAAGAAGAGAATGATTGAGCTATGTTTTGAGAGAAGAGAAGGATTTTGCCAAGCAAGTGAGGTGTGGAGGGAATTCTGGTTCAAGATGAACATGTGCCAAACGATGAAGTGTGAAAGAGGCTCGTTGGGGCACTGTGCAGAGTGGAGTGTGGCTGGAGTGCAGGGGAATGGAAAGAAATGGTAGCAGGAAAGGAATAGAGAAAATAGGCTAGGGCCAGATTGTGGAGGGTTCACTCGTGTTGTGGAAAGATGTTTGGATCTCACCCTGTAGAAAACAGGGAGTTTCCAGGAGTGTTAAGTAGATTTGCTTTGTCAAACCATGACTATGGCAGCAGGCAATGGTTTTTCTCTTTAAAAATTCATGAAGTGGTGAGGAAGGACACATATATTTCCTTCTAAGGATTCTTTTCCCTTGAGGTGTGTCTATTTCCTTGTTTGGGGATTGACTCATGAAAGTCAACAAATTCCTGCCAATCACCGTGGGTTGCATAAACGAACTAATTTTCTGGGTATACTCATGTTTCAGATAGTCTTTCCTCTTCTCCCTCCAAAAATTCTGAGGGTTTCTCATTGAGCTTTTTGCCTTGGTCATGTTATTTCTTGCACTTCCTTTTTGGCAGGCATCCAAACCTCATGGTAACCAAGAAGAGGCTACAATGCTTAGTTAGACATGATCCCTTCTGCAAAGTGACTCACAGATGAAAAGTGCTTTTCTCCAGAAGTATTATTAGACTAACATTTGATCCAGGACTTGAACTATTTAAGATTACTGGAAGTCTGTGGAAAACAGAGTGTGCTTAAGCCCTCTCCATTTTACACAAAGTGGAGGTGCCCTTGTGCTTGTGATGAGAACTTTCTCACTCCCTGGATCTCTGTTATTCGATCTTGTTCTTTTTTTTTTCTTACTCTATAGAGACTGACCACAAATTTGTTGAGCATGACTCATCACACACAATGCACCTCACTGCTGTAATGCACCAGTGCTTCCAGAACAGCCATGTCCTAGCAGTATCAAATGCCATTACACAGTCAATAAAGTGTCTGGAAAACACTGGAATGACCTCATTGTTCACATGCAGATGGGCCCCTGTGTTAGATGGCAGTCAAAGTCCTACACGTGGCCCAGGTTAGAGAGTTTTTGTACCTTCTCGCATGGACACATGTGTTTGGAAGTAGAGTATGGATATGGATGTCATAGTCTTAATATGGATTCTTTCTTTCTCCACATTTAGCAGAGTTCATATCCTTAAGGATTCTTAGTTCCTATTTTGAACTAGACATGTTTACTTTCTGTGAAGTTTTTCCCCTCCCATCCAACTCTGCTAACAAAAAAAAAAGGCAACAAAATGCAAGAATTTCTCTTTTTAGTAGGTGTTTAAGTACGTGCCTCGGAAGGATATACACAAATCAGAAGAAAAATCTTAGTGTCACTAAATACTGTATTTATGGATATAATGGTGTGGTCTTCTGAAAAGAGCTACCTCTTATTTTCCTGGTACTTAGCACAGGGATGAATATATAGAAGAAAGATTTGATGAGTGAAGGAATTAATGATTTCTCTGACTCTCTGGTTTAGAAGGCAATTTACAGATCAGCTAGCTAAACAACCTACCCAATTCTGGATCTGGGTGTGCAAGCTACGTGGCATACCCTCGGGAGCTTTGGTTCATTAACTCCCCAGGTACAACCGGAATTAAGTATGGTTGTTAGAAAGTTCTTGCTTATATTAAAATTCAAATCCCTATAGTTTCCAGCTATTGATCCGGACTTTATGCCTGTACTTTTGATGAATGCTTAGCTTAAGAATTCAAGTCAGTTAGAAAAATCAGTTACTTGTCAGTGAAACAACTTCAAAGATCCACGATGTATTTTCATCAGTGTGCACTTATTCTCATCTCCTTTCACTAGTGATTATTTCACATCTATTAACAATTTGGAGCTTATCTGTTTAGAGTGTGAAATTTCTTCTTCTTGTCTGGAAGTTTTTCTTCTGGATGTTACATACATGTACTATAATGTCTTACCTTTCTTTTGGTAACAGCAAGATTATATTTTCTACATGAGGAAGATGACTCATATACTTTGTGATCTAACATCCCCACTAATGCATAATAGCATATTTATTTTTTTTGATATTTTCATTGATTTTAATTGCATTGGCAAACAAAGAGAAGCAGTCCACTGTGGGGGTTAAAAGCTCTGGTTCAGTCTAGCTTGGTTAGAAACCTGGCTCTGTCTCTATCTGCATAAACTTTTTTTTTTGAGGAAGATTAGCCCTGAGCTAACTACTTCTGGTCCTCCCCTTTGTTTTACTGAGGAAGCCTGGCCCTGAGCTAACAGTCATGCCCATCTTCCTCTACTTTATATGTGGGACACCTACCACAGCATGGCTTGCCAAGCGGTGTCATGTCGGCACCGGGGATCTGGGCCAGTGAAGCCCGGGCCACCAAAGTGGAACGTGCGAACTTAACCGCTGCTCCACTGGGCCGGCCCCTCTACCTGCATAAACTTAAGTCAGTCATTTTACTTCTCTCTCTGTTCTCTGATTCATAAAATGTTTAAAACTTACTACCAGAGCCATATTGTGAGCATTAAACAAGTTAATTCCCATAAAGTGCTTTTAAAAGTAACTGCTCCGAACTAAGCAGTCTATGATTGCAAGCTGTTATTTAGTGCCTGGACTAAAATCCCCTTCTATCATCTGTCATTTGTATTTCTTTCCATAATTCTGCAATGTCTATACTAGTGTTACTACTAGGAACCACAAGATAACAAAATCTTCTGAAATCTCTGTCTAGTCTTTCTTCAATCCACACACCAATGTTTCTTCTTGCCTCCAAGCACAGGATGCAGCTTCTTATGAGGAAGCCAGGTATCTATTTGATTAGAAAAGGTTTCTCTTTATTCCAAATTATCCCATCTTATGACTAAGCCAAGTTGAGGGCCCCCGTTAAAATGTTCCCTGGAATAAGTTATGATACTAACATTAATGGAGCGTTCTCCATGTGCTGGGTACTAGGGTACTACTCCACGTACTTTACATGTGCCAACCAGCTTTATTCTTAATCAACCCTATGAGTTAGCTAATGTACCTCTCCCCACTTCATAGATACACAGCCGGCTCACAGAGAGGCTAAGAAAGTTACCAAAGATGACTGTTGATTAGAGTGGAGATTGGACTTGACCTAAGCAGTCTGAAGAGCTTGAGCTCATAACCACTCCATTTTCTGCCCCTTCCGACTCCCAAAGAATCAGGTTATCATCCTATGAGAATAAGAAAATGTCTGTCTATTTCACAACCGTGTACCCAATGATTTTCATAGTGCTTGGCCCAGAGTAGGCTCTCTGTAAATGTTTACTGAATGAATGAGCCAACCAAGCACGAGTTCTTTGATTATTTTATCAGATTAAGTAGTCCATACACAGATTTGAGGGGAATAATTGGACAAACTTTGAAATGGATTTGGCTAAGGTCAGGGAGAAGAATAAATCTTGAATTTGTTGAAATTCTACTGTGCTGCAATGCTTGCTCTTGACACTTTTATATTCATTATGGTTTAATCCTCTGAAATTTATGGAATAAAGAATAGAATCTCCCCTTTGTACCATACTAGTCCTTTATTGTCCTTGACTTATTTTTCTACTCAGTAGGAATAAGAGTGGAACACAACTGTGTACTCTGATTTAAGCCTTAAAACCACAACATGGCTAATTGCATCATACTCTGTGTGATTGGATAACAAAAATAACAGAAGCACTAACAAGCTATGTAGCTATCAAAGTTTCATAAACCAATTTAGCAACTAGGGTGAGGTGAATGTGGAGTTGCCTCAGGGCATTGCTATTTACAGCATGCAGAAAGGTAAAGTTAGTTATTGAAAGGCTTGTGCAAAGTTCGGAGCCCCCTTCTGTCTGATATGTCCCCTTCCACTTTCTCCATTGCCTCTCCAACCATGGTGGATAACTCACTCCTATCTGGATCAGAGCTTTGGGGGCCTGTGAAGTAGATGAAGCAAGATTCTCAAAGTCAATGGCGGGTCTTTTTTCTTGTCCCTTTGTTGTTGCTATTTTTTTTAAATCCTCTTTTGCTGTTCCCTACAATAAGAAACTCCTAATTTAGGAGGTCTGAGCATATTTCATGTTACTCACACAGATCCAAAAATGCTGTTTTTATTTGTGATTAGAAAAAATACTTTCAACTCAGAGCATTTAGCATAGTAAGGATAAAAGTGCTAGAGGCTGAAGTCAGAGTGCCTAGATCTCAGCTGTTTTCTTTACTAATTGAGTGACAGCACATGAATGATAGTGCATACTACACACACACACACACACACACACACACACACACTTCGTCTATCTGTTAATCTATCAATCTATCTATACATTTTTGCCTCTGTGTAGTTAAACTCTGTACAACAATTGGTTCTTTAAGGCTTCAATAAGTTAATTCATGCAAAACATTTACACTATTACCTGGCTGCACTATATAAAGTTTACCTATTATTTTTGTTGCCATTATTATTTTACTACTATTTATAATAAACCAAATAGTGAATTATTGTTCCTAATTAATGTAAACTTTATAGTTCTTTTTTAAATGAATCTCTCCTTACTCAAATATCCTAGCTAACTAATCTGACTCTGTATTTCTAGTTGGAATTCCTTGCACTCAAACCCCAACTTTTTTCTCATCTGTAGATTTTTGCAAATTTCACTCAGCATATACTTATCTGCCTATTTATTCCTGAGTTACATCCCCCTGAAAGTTTTAATTTTCCATCATCTATCCACAAAGATTTATTTCTCTGCCATAAGTCCTTCCAATTATTAGAACACCCACCAGGCCATTAACATGTTATATATATATATGCTAATATAATTATAATATAATAATAATATTAATATAATCATAACATTATAATATAATATAATAATATTAACATTATGTATAATATACACATACACACAGAATATTGGAATCGTGCTATACATAGTTTTATATCCCTCTGAAAAGAAAATATTGTTAACACTATATTGCAAGCATTCTCACTTTATTTTACCTAGTGTTTGAAGATATAATTTTTATTACCTATATAATATCCCACCACATGAATTCCAGAGTCTTTTGACTAATTTCTATTTAGAAATTAAAGTTGAGTACAATTTTTCTTTGTTATTAATAACATTGTGATGAACAACTTTGTATATAATTCTCTTTGGCTTAATTTAGCAAAGGATATGGATTATTTTAAGGCTCTTAATCTGTAATGCCATAGTTATTATTAAAATATGTACTTAATAAATAGTTGTTCTTTATATTTTTGCCCTGTTTCTTCCTTGCATGTATATCCTGGCATTTTGAGGATGGAAAATTTGGAGGCCTAATTATAAGCCAGCAGATTATCCTCACACAGGATTAGGCTGTTTTGGCAAATAATCTTGATTTATGACTCCATTTGTTATAGGTTAACTGAAACTAGGGAATACAGAACTAGGAAATAGACTAGGTTCAATTAACAGAAATATTTCTCGTAATATTACGAGATATGTTGAAATAAATGATTTCTTGTTTAGTAATTCTAATATGTTGAAGATGTCTTTTAACTTTAGGTAGACTGTAGGTACTCCATTTGGGATAATGTTCCCTTGTCTGACATGTGTTTTGAGGTATCTTTTGTTTTGTTTCAGGCTAAATTCTGAGAAAAACTGTCTTAGCCGTATATATTCAGGGGAACCCTCAAATGAATTTTAACTACCCATTATAGGTCTACAACAAAACAGTACAACCACCAATTGTCTGGGCGGCCATTAAACCCACTTGATCTTATTCCAGATGTGTCCTGTATCCCATGGGAAACAAACGCTTGGAGAAGATTTCCAAAATCTTCTGGTGTTTAAAATTTAGGTGCTAAACATGTATATTCAATAACAATGTAAAAATCAAAGTTCAATTACTCATCCCAGTTGCCCCCTGCAGATGTTTCTCCTTCCAGATGTCAAATGGAGTACTGATTATTATGGTGGGTTTGCAAAGACTCCTTTCCTTTTCTGCTTTTCTGAGACTCCGATAGACTTCCTTTCTCTTCATTTCTGGCAGCTGCTTTTTATGACATCTTGAATCAGGCTTTGAGAAGTTAAAAGATGGGTCACGTTTACTTTTCCTCTCCGTTTCTCCACACAGAATTGCTTCTGGACTGACCTGAGGGAGGAAAAGTAAAAGGCCAATGATCAGGTGGTCTTCTTGCCTTTTCCTAAGTACCATCAACATCCCCACGCCTGAGAAAACCTGGCCCTGGCCTGAGACACAATGATTTTCCCTTCCGCTGTCTGGAAGCCACAAAACCCACACCCGCTTCCTCTCCAGGCACAGTCATCTCATTTTCAAACCTCACTTTGTTTTGGGAAATGGCAAATATGATTTTTGGAAATGCTAGACTTTCAGGGTTGAGTTTCAGTTGATGGTCAATGATATTCTCTTTTTGCTTTGCTTTTCTCTCACCCACAAGAGGAAAAGCCCTTTTTATACCTAACACGATGGACTACATCCACTTAACTTCTCTTCCATTCCAAGAGCTGTTTTATATACTGTTTATAGTTTAAAGCATTATACTTGAAGTCAATATTTTATCAATATTATTTTTTTAGAGTAGTCTTTTGCAATGTGCTATAGACTAAATGTTTGTGCTCCCTCCCCAAGTTTATATATTGATATCCTAACCTCCAATGTGATGAAATTAAGAGGTGGGCCTTTGAGAGTTGATTAGGTCATGTGAGTGGAGCCCTCATGAATGGGATTAGTGTCTTTCTAAAAGAGACCTGGAAAGATCCCTTGCCCCTTCTGCCATGTTGAGGACACAAGGAGAAGACAGCTGTCTGTAAACCAGGAAGCAGGCTCTTATCAGATACAGAATTTGCCTGCACCTTGATCATGGACTTGCCAGCCTCCAGAACTATGAGAAAGAAATGTTTATTGTTAAAGCTAGCCAGCATGTAGAATTTTTGGTATAGCAGCCTGGACAGACTAAGACCCAATGCATGGTAGGCTTTGAGATGTAGAAAAATAACCTGTATCCAAAGTAGTGACGGCAATACCATTCTGTTACAGTGTTAGGTTGTGCTAAGCAGCACACTGCTGTACTTTTAAAATTTTTATTATTTCAATTTACTTATTCTCTTGGTTTCACTTGTTTTTGCTTTGTTTTGTTTTTTCTTTTGGTATTGTTCTAATGCATTGTGGTGGTAACAGAGAGAGCAGGCAGAACCCAAATATAGTCTCTTCAAAAGTAGCCTCTGAAAGTACCAGCTATCAATTTTCTAGAATTTAAAACTTTATTCTCAACTTCTCACATCATTTCTTTCTTAAGTAGATTAAGATTCAACTGGTTTCTTAAAAAAATGAAAATCAGGGCTGGTCGTGAAAGAATACAGATGTGTGATATGAGACTTAGTGTACTTAGGTGGCTGTGTGGCTTACCACATATATTGGATAAGAGGAATGTTTTCATAGATCCTTGTGACTCTTTACATTAGAGAGTTGTTTAAAGGGCTGTGAGATTTTCCCTGGGCCTTTTCTACTCAGTAAAACAGAGCTGAGGCAGTGAACCCATCATTCAATTTAAATTAATCAATGTAAATATTCTGGCTGAGTGTTTCTAGTTTCTCAATGGCTATACCAAGATTTGATGCTTTTGTTGATAAAATTAAATAGGAAATGTTCATTTCTTCAATCTGATTTTGATCTTGACTTTATAATTCTGATCTTGACTGTTTTTTTCAATTTTTTTTCTTGGTGAAGAAGATTGGCCCTGAGCTAACATCTGTTGCCAACGTTCCACCTTCTTTTTCTCTCCAAAGCCCCGGTACACAGTTGTATATCCTAGTTCTAGTTCATTCTAGTTCCTCTGTGTGGGATGCCACCACAGCATGGCCTGATGAGCGGTGCATTCCATGCCAGTGATCCAAACCAGTGAAACCTAGGCCACCGAAGTGGAGCACGTGAACTTAACCACTATGCCACAGGGCCAGCCCCTTGACTTTTTTAATATAAGGTTTCTTGAGCAATTGGAGTGAATTCAGGAATTTTTACTGACCTTCTCAATATTATTTTTCACCATTCATCTAATCCACCTATGTTCTCCTACCAATTACTTGAAAGGCTGTTCACACCCTGGATTTTCTCATGCTCTGTTTTGTTCAACTGCCATTACCTCTGTAGGTACCACCCTTCCTCTGTTTGTTTTCACAGAATCTCTTCCCACACTGAGAAGGTAAAGGAAACAGTCCTTTATTTGAAATAGATGAGCAGATAATATTTGGGACCATAGTGCTTTGGTCTCTGGAGATTCATGTCATAGAAGCATTGATATCTGAGTAGGGAAATAATCCATTGGTTACTCCTTTCTAGCTGAGCCCTGTTTGCTGGCTGATGTAAAATTTCACTGTGATAAATTCAGTTTTAATTTGTTCAGGCGATGGAGTATCCAATGCTTCCCATGAAAGATTAATCTCTGTGCTCAGCGACTCAGTGATTTTTCTGGCAAAAAATGTTTTCATAACGTGTGTTGTATACATGGATCAATCTTTTTAACTTCTTTCTCTCTGTGATATTTACATAGCATATGCTTCAGATGGTGTTAAATTGTTTTCTCATCTTCTTTCTTCATTGGCTCACAGGCTATGTATACTTAGCTCTGTTTCTCTACTTGGAAGTCTGTTCCTAAATATACTTAAGTTGATTTTGAGTTCTCTCTGACTTAAGAACATATTTCTCCAAGAAATTACTCTTTCTTTTAATTGAAATACATCATACTGACAGTAGGCCCTAAGTCTGGTCTGCTGTGGTAAGTGATCCCTTACCATATAGCTTCTATTTTTCCCTTTAGTAAATATACAACTTAGTTTTTTCTATGCTCACAGAATTCAAAATCTATAAGGAACTCAGTGGAGCAGCTTGCCTAGTGGTAAGAATTTGGATGAAGAAATGAACAAAATGGACTATTGCTGAAGATGAACTCTAGCTTTTAAATTAATTAACCATTTCTCTCTAAGGTTCTCTTGAAGATTTGCTAAGTCAATATTTTGATCAAATCAAGTTGCAAATTAGATGATTATTAGCTCAAGGTAGAGGTTCTTATCATTTAATTGTATCTTACCTATGGAATAGATTCTAAAATCAATGTTTAGAGTGAAAAATCAATTCAAAATTTCCATTGAAAAAACCATATATTATCTGCAAAGTACAACACTATTAATGATCAGGAAAAGGCCATAAAATTATTTGTCATCTTTTTGATAAAATTCACCAATTGTATCTATTAGATGAAGGCTATATGATGCAATCACACTCTTGAATGATTTCCAACCAAAAATACATGGTTGAATTCTTGAAAATTAAATACACACATTATATTACATAACTATACTTATTTTGTAACCTACATAACACTTAGCACAGGCAGAAGATTTAAAGCCAGTGCACAAATGAACACGTTCCCTCCTTACTGTGTCAATATTATTGTAGTAAAGAATCAAGATGGATTCTCTGTTGATCTTGGTTTTTGAGTAACCACAGTGTAAAGGTTCTCCCTGCTAACCTATACTGGTCATTTAGCATGAGTGAAAAATACATTGTGTGTTAAGCCACTAAAACTCGGGAGTTATTTGTTACCTCAGCATCACATGGTATGTGCTGATTGATAAAATGCTGTTTTAAATGTTTCCTTTCTCCTCAAGTGCTCAACAATCCCACTCTACCTCCTCATCCCAGAAGGTGGCCTGCTTCTTATTTCACGAGGAATATAGCATTTAGAAGATTACATCTTTATCCTTCCTTCTGTTCTACAAACCCACTTTCAGAAGTACTTGTCTAGACTCAATTATTTTCTGTTAAACTGAAAGAACTATCATTACATGTGTAAAGAAGAACTATCATTTCATTCCCTCTGATTTACTCCAAGCCTTGTTATCCTTCTCCCTTCTCTCTCTTTCAACACCAAATGTACCCTCTCTGCTAGATTATTCCCCTCAGTGTAGGCATATACTATAACATTGCCTATTTTTAAAACCCTCCCCAGACCAGCTGCCTCTCCAGACATAGCTTTCTCTCTCAGCATACTTTATAGATAAACTTCAAATAGCATTTTCCTGTGCTGGCTTCCTTAAATTTCTTACCTCCAATTCTCTTCTGTTATTCCTTAATTCTCATCAGTCTACTGAATCAACACAGTTTAAAATTATTGCCATCTTGACAAATCCTGTGGTCAATTCTCATTCCTTTTTTTAATCAGTCTCTCACACCAATATAAGTCATTGTTGATAAACCTTTCCATCTTGAATTGCCCTTTCATTAGCTCAGAAACACTCTTCTCTCTTGAGAGAATGTCACTTCTAATCTAGTGGCTACTCTTCTTATTCTTCACTTCTAACTATTGAAAACAATGCTTAGCACATAGTAGGTGCTTAATAACTCTTTTAGAATCAATGAATGAAGGAGATTTGATATTAGTCTATTATATTCAAATAAATTGGGAGATTTTATGATGTTATTGTTAGCTAATAAATTTGTTACAGTGTATTTTATCTACTGAAAGAAAAGCATTATATGTACCTTTAAATTATAGTATTATTAAAACATTTATCAACCATACTGTAATCAGTAATTTACTACTTCATACCCTTCAACATATTTTAAGCTCTTTAAGCATCTTATTGTTTTATGTACCCACATCTAGTCTGGGTTCCCTGTGCCCATATCTAGTACGAAGTCTGGATGAAGAAATTAGTGAATAAATAGATAAATATCATCCAGTTAATTTATGTTGAGTTTTAAAGTAACCGAATAATATGTGTCATTTTCACATCAACTGCTGTTGAACCCTAACTTCTAATTGCATCATTTGTGTGGTTGTTTAATGAACCTAAGTGTAAAAGATTATATTTTTATGATATTTAATTTTATTTGCCAGATTTTAGATTATTTTTCTAGCCAGAATCTTTTTAGACTCTCAATTAATCATGGCAAGGTATCAGTTATCTAATATTTGGTTCACTTGAAAATGTAATATGTATGCTTGCTTTGCCTTTAGCCAAATAACTTAAAAAACAGTTGACCAGAGGAAAGTCAAGGGCATATTGTCTTGGACATTCTCTCCTTTTGTGTTGAAAATGAGACATTAATCAATCCCTATTGGCCAATTTAGAATAAGACAGACGTGGAATTTTGGAACCATTTATACCATATTCCTTTTTAGATTCTCCACCTTAAATTAAACATGTCCAAAAGTAAGCCCATTGCCTACTTCCATTTTTATCCTTTTATACAGTGTTTCACTCATTGTGATAGGAAAGATTATAGCTGCATATAACAGAATATTGTCTAACAGTGCATGGGATAACGCAAATAATCGTGAACTCACAACAAAATGGGCCAGTGATTGCAGGGCTCGTTCACTAGCCCAGTCAGATCAGTAAGGTTCTAGCCTTTTGCTACCATTTTTCTCAGTTATTAGGATCATTTTGCCTCTTTTCCTTCATTCAAGTCACTGCAGATGGCTGAAAGAGTAGGTCTAAGAATCCTGTTCTTGGGCTGTTTTCAATATAAGAATTAGAAGGTAGGGTAAAAGATCTTTACTTTTATCAGAGAGGAGCACACTCTCTCCCATCATATTCCTGCAAATATCTTTGGTCATAATTAGCTCACACAGCCTGCTCCAGCTTCAAGGGAAACGGAACTTATCAGGCAATGGGAATGGAGTTGTTTTGATTGATTTAGATGTGTCATACTTTCATCTTTGGGGCTGGCCACATTACAGTCCTAAACAAACCCAGATTCTGTTAGCAAGCCTGTTTGAGTAGGCAACTATCAATGTCTGTCACACTTTCTGTCATTTTCTCCCCATTCCTAGCGATATTTTCTTATTTGGAGAAATCACAGGACTCACACTGGGATTACCACAAAAGTACTCTCTATCTACCTTCTAAATACCAGTTTCCCCTGTCACCAATCAATCCCCCCTTATTTGTGCCATAATTATCCCTTTTCTTTTTTTTTTGCACCTACCCCAACAGTCTTCCTCTTAACTGTCCTCGTATACATCTCTTGCATCTTATTCAATTTTATTTTTCCTCAGTATCTGGCACATGAGGATGATCAATAAATATTTCTGCAACAAATGAATGAGTGGTTACGTCCTGTCAGAAAACCATTCTGAAAGGCTGTGTTTATCACAGCACTTCTGTGTTCAAATCCACCAGTGCCTCCCTTTTCTCTGCCTTTCTGGGCATCTAGGACACACATCTCCTCAACTTCAACTCTCATTACCCTTCAATAGCCCCCTTTTGGTTTCCCCACAGTCCCAATAAACTTCTCTATTTAATGACATTTCAAATGTGAAAGTGATTTTTACATTACAAAATGATATAAAAGAGGGGTGATTATTTTGAGTAGCCTCACCTGCATGTGCATACTTGTGCCTCTATCACATGAAAATCCTTTTCTTTTCCTCTTCCCTTTCCCCAAATCTCTGTCTTTTGGTCCTCCTACTGCTGACTCTATCGATGGAACACCCACATCCTCACAGTGCTCATCTGCACACACTAAAGCACATTTTTAACATCTGGAACTATCTACCCAAGAACATTTTTTTCCGGCTGAAGGAGGAAATTACACCTGTGCACAGGCAACCAGCAGGACTGAGGAGTTAATGCCTCTTGGAGCAACCTTAGCTAGTGACTGTGAGTAAATGTCTCAACTTCCTCATCCCTCAGTTGGGGTTGCTGAGAGGTATCCTGTAGCTGTCTGCCGGGATGCCCATTGGGATTGAGCCCCAGTAGGCTGGAGCAGTAACTTGTTATTTTGCCATGTATTAAGTGGATTTCACTTTTTTACTTTACCTGCCTCTCTTCCTTTCTCGGTCTCCTTTCCCACTTCTCTAGCATTAGTTTCTTGGGTCATCTCTCAAATAAACCCCTTGAAGTCAACTCTTAGTCTTGGTGTCTGCTTCCAAGGGAACCCAGACTAATCTAGCAGACTAACCCATACTGATACCTGGACTAATACATGTCATTTGAGTGACCTCATTCATGTGACTTGCACTGATATTTAGGCCAGTATTCATTTTCTCTTCCATTTGTTGTCCTTGATGGTCACTCATTTCTTTTTCTGTGAAATATTTTAGCATTTAGCACCTGATTACATTCTCCTAGAAGATTCTCAAAACGTTGCTTGTACCATTGTTTATTCTTTTTGATAAGATCCCAAGTTGCCCAAGAGAAATTGTTATGTTTTATGGAAATTCTCTATAATCTCAAACTACCTGGCATAGACCTGGCCACTGTAGAGGTGCACCACAAGTGCACTCTGTTTGCTTAATTGGCTATTGAAAGTTCATGAGATACCATGAACTTCTGAGAATTCAGAAGAAGCTCGGACTTCAGACTTTCATACAGAAACCGTTAATTTCTAGTCTTGCAACAAATTGATGTTTTAAATTATATCTGCATTTGGATGGTGACTTTGATAACTAGTTATTGACTGATGACTTTGGACATGTCACTTAACTTCTTTAAGCCTTGGTTTCTGCAGTGGATAAATGAAGCTAATTATCTCTACCTCGTAGAATGATCATGCCATCAGAGCATATATTAACAGTCAAACAGGATGGATGCAATAGTTGGTGGGAAGACAGATGACAGCAACGTTAGACTTGGGCAATGCAAACAAGGCAGGCAGTGTGATCAGCTTTATCACAGAGACATGCGACCAGTGAGGTCATTGAAACTGCCACCAAGAGTGGAATCTTTTACCAGAGAAGGAAGTCTAAAACTTCTTTTTAAGACTGGTGATCAAAGGAGAAATTTTATCCTGCGAGGAATTCCAGACGGCAACACAGTAAAGAAGTTTAGTTTAGAGGCACAGAGGGCAGGAAAAGCAGAGCAAGAGCAGCCACAGAGGAAGAGAAGAGATTATGATAAGGATAACAAGGTCTTGATCTACTCTGCTCAGTCTCTGGGCAAAGCCTCAGTCTGAGAGTCCCCCACTAACTGAAAAGTCTAGTGATGTGAAGACAAAAATAGACAAGGAAGAGAATCGGCATTGGAACTAAGACTGTGCTTCCAGCCACCTGTCTCTAGAGTGAGGAGAGATGGGTACATAAACAAGACCATGCGTGATTAAAGATGCGTGTGAATTATTTTAAGCATGCTACATAAACTTTTAAAGAGAATTCACCCTCAAGCTATTTTGGTTCTTATCTCTTTTGCCCTGTACTTTTGCTTGTTTATTTCACAAATACTTATGGTAAAGAAACATTTCAAGAAAAACAAATAACTGAATTCATTAATCAGAATCTACTGCCTCAAAAGAACTTCTGATCATTCCATTGGTCCTTGACTAACTCTTTAAGGTCACTGTTTACAGAGTCTCTATTGTCACCTAGGGAGACTTAGCCTTTTTTCGGGAAAATTTATGAGGACTATCTCTTTTACTACTTTTCTACAATTATTCTCAGCAATCCCTTAGTGTCTCATTGATGCTAAACATAAAAATTATGTTATGTCAAATATGGAAATGTGATAAGTATATTCTGATGGTGTTGGCACACATTGATCAGTGAATACCAGTTCCACCTAATTTGCTACTTGGAATCAATAGAAAATTTAATGAACATTATGGTTGAAATTCCTTTTTCTTAATAGTTATCTTGAAAACCACCTTCCAACTGAGCACTATTTGTGAGCTATCACAATGTTTTCTGTTAATTTGTTGTTCCGAAAAATTTATTTGGGTAATTCTCTACAAAGGGACATCTGCTTTCTCTGTATTCTGTTGGAGTTAAATTCTGATGACCTTCAGGGCCAGTAAGTTTCTGATAAATGGTGGTTGAGATGGGAGTGGACTTTAATTGCACATCCAGAGGAGGACTGCTGGATCACATTAGTGAATATATTAGTATTTTATGGAAATGCAAAAATATCCAAGTGATTTGGTTCTCAGGACTAACGAAAACAAATCTTTCATTTGAAAATCACCCTGGTCATTTGTGTTAATAGAATCGGTTGACTCCTGTGCTCTCTGAAACAAACTGCTATAAAGCATTTTCCAAAAGACCTATGAGTGCAGTATAACGTTAACTCACAATTAAACTCTGATATATCCAAGGAGGCGAAATACATCTTTCAAGTGAAGAGCCTCCAATCTATTTAACATTGATGCCTTCCCGTACCCAGTCAAATATTCACTGTGCCCTGCTGTGTACCAGATACACTAAGGTAAGATATGTGAGGTATGTGAGAGAGATAGAAGTGAATGAGACAGAGAGTCTGGCCTCAAAATACTCAGAGCCTGTAACAACAGGCAGATCTATAATGATTGTGATACAGTGTGGTAACTGCAGGGCAAGATAGTATAGGAGTGATCAACTCTGTGGCATAGGGGTAAAGGTGGAATCTGTGAAATCTTCTCAGCAGAGATGACACTTGGGCTGTGTCTTGAAGGATGACTAAGGGTTCTATAGGTCAAGAAGATGACATAAAGGACAATCTAAAGAGAGATGCAGAAAGTATGGATTAGTGCAGTGCTCAGGAAACTTTTTCTGAAAAGAATCAGATGGTAAATATTCTAAGCTTTGTGGCCCATACAGCATTTGTTACAACAATTCACCTCTTCTGTTGTAGCATGAAAGCAGCTGCAGATAATTCACCTGAGTGTGGCTGTGTTCACTAAGACTGTAAAGAAAACAAGCAATGGATTGGATACAGCTCAGGGATGTATTTTGCCACCTACTGCAATAGTGAATCCTTTCTCAGAAAACTTCTGAATGGTCCTTTTGGTAGTCCCAACCCTTGGATGTCAATTGGGACTCCAGGAAACTTTACCAGATTTTCCAAGGCTGTAGCAGTTAGTACCTGGTCCACACAGGCATTCACCCATCTCCAGAGTACAAGATTTGTTCCTGCAATCTCCAGAGTATGAGATTTGTTCCTGCCATCTCCAGAGTACGAGATTTGTTCCTGCCATCTCCAGAGTACTAGATTTGTCCATGTAGGGGAGGAAGACATTTCCTCTACCCTCTCTGGGTTCATCTGGCTGGAGAACAAATTAAATTCACATGAGACAGAATAGCAAGAGAAAATTAAGCAAAGCTTTATAACATGTAAATATGGGAGAAGTCAGGCAAGCTGAGCAACTTGCCAAAATGGCTGAAGCCCTCACCTTAAATCATATCCAGCTAATGACAAAGGAGGATGTTGGGGGTGGGGGGGAGTCAGTTACAGGAGATTACCAGAAACAGGAATAAGATTATTATGCAGATTTAAGTCCTTGCCTTTGGCATTGATTAAGAGTTTCTAGAGAGAAGATCATCCTCTTTCTTCTTCCCAGTACAGAGAGGGAGGCACCTTTACAGATAGAGATTTCCTTTACAATATAAATGTCTCTTACAAAGGGCAAGCAAGTTCCACCCCTCAGAGCTTCCTTCCCTGTTCCATTTTATCAAAAGCAATCAGCCTCAAATAATCCTCATGCCAAAGAGACATATCTTGGCATGGTCAAGACCAGTCCCCCATATCCATATTCAGAGTTTCATATTTCTTTTTGGACCCTGGAGACCTTACAACTCTTGGAGGGTCGTAACCCTCTCCCAGTCATAAAACATTCTAGCTCTCTCACTTCCCGTCTCAGATGCTCCAGTTTAATCGTCTGATGACTAGAGATTTTGTGAACCTGAGGTCTGTTAGGGCTTGTCTTCCCAGCCCAACAACTCCTATTCACCCTCGAACACACAGCTCGTTTCTCGTCCTTGGGCCAGACTTCTATTCTCCATATTCTTTGCATGCCTAAAGAATATCTGTCCTCAGGAACCAGCTAAAAATCTTCTTTATCAGAGATGTCATCCTTGACCCCTAGTAAATTTGTCTTCTGTGTTTTCCTTTCTCATAATACATTGTACACTTTTCTTCATAACTATATCTGATTTTTATTAATATATTTATTGGCTTACAATCTCTCTTGTGTTCTTCTGTAAGTTCAATGAGGGCACAGATCTTTCCCACTTTGTTTCAGATTGCCAACCCATGGATAAGACATTGGCTCACAATGAGCATTCAACAGATATTTTGAGTAGAATATGATGAATCTGAGATGCTGACATGAAAGAAAGAAGCAGCTATGGTTTTTTTAGCTCTAATTTCTTAGTGATTAAAACCCAATCAATGTGGAAGATCAGATTAGGTGAGTAGAAAATATGAAAAGAAAGAAAACTAAGGACAGAACACTGAGAAAATCTAGTACATTAGAGAAAAGACTGAGAATGAAATGTCAGGGAAGTAAGTCCAAGAACAACAGAGGAGAGAAGCATGTTCAGCTAAAGAAGGAAAACCTATTAAGGAAAAGTGAGCAAGTGACAGAACCAAATCCTCAGAAGTCAAGTCAGTTTGGACAATCATTAATCTTTGTCTCATATGTCAATTTTGTTTTGGATTAGAGAAAAAGGAACATTTCTCCCTTTAAATTTAATTGATGCTCACCTGCACATATATGTGGAATGATTCTCAGTTCTGCTTGTAGATTCCTAGAGATGTATGCTGTCATTTCCCATGGTCACCTTTTGGAGTATTATTATCATCTAATATTGACCCTCGAAATATGGAAGTGTGCCTCTCAAATATTTTCCCTTGTCCATTTTTTATATGTGGTATCTTCTCTGTGAAAGTGATGTTTCTCATTCAAAATGTCAATTTCCCTTAATATTATAGGCATAAAGGTCCATTAATTCGCTCAAAAACTTATATTTAGTGCTAATTATATCCAAGCCATGTAGCTGCTTACTAGGGATATAAGAAATTAACAAAAGATGTGGTGTCTGCTCTTACAAAGTTTATATTCAAGTGCCTTGGAGATGGAAACAAAGTAATTGTATGATGGACTCTTTACATTCAATTACAGTAAATGCTATGAAAGAGGGATAAAGGTTAAGGAAGTGTCTAACAGGAATATTAATACTTGAGAAATGAAGAACAGGAGTGTGCCAAGTAACATGGGACAGAACAGGTATGAAAAAATGTGCCTACTGTAGGAAAGTGTCTGTAAGTTATGAGGAAGTAAGGTATATTCAAGGAACTACCGAAAAAAAACAAAGACAAATGTAACTAGAATATAGAAACTGAGAGGCAAAGTGGTATGAAATTAAGCCTCTAGGATAGGCAGAGGCCAGATCACACACGATATATCATCACCATATTCAAAGAACAGTCTGTCTCCTGTATAGAAAACTGATTAAAGCATAAGAATGGAAGCAGGGAAGGGCTACTGGGATGTTATTGAACTACTTCAGGTGAAAGACAATGCTGACTGGTGGTTGCAGTGGAAATGGACTGATACAGGTAGATTAATATGCATTAGAAGGAAAAATTAAAGAGCTTACTGTTGTTTTAGGATTCATGACATAATATCTGTATTCAGTGATTGTTCTGGCACAGAGCAAGTCCTCGATAAAGGTTAACAGAATTGTAATTATTATAATCAATGCAGGATCCTGAAGCATCTTGACCTACTGAATATGAATCAGTTCCTGAAATTTGCTGCCAAGTGAATAATCATCTCCTGATATCAGGAGAAGCGACCCACTAGCTGGTTCCCAGGCATTCTTCAAACTAATTTTGAATGAGATCTTTCCCAGGGTCACCTTTTTTCCTGCTGAACTTGCACTCTGCGTCTGCATTGGTGTAACCTTTCACAGATGGATCAGGGCTGCTGTCCTATGCTGATCTGCAGATAAAATGTAGGATGCATTTCCTGGGTTCAGCTGCCCCTATTGCTAAGAACCTAGTGACTTTGTCTTCAATAACTTATTTATACTAGAAGGTTCCCCTTTAACTCCTTTGACATGTCGTGCTGAAGTCTCATCAACAAGGGTCAAATTTCATTGAGGCAAAAGTGCCTTTGGAAAACTTCATTGTGTGTTCCATATTCCAGCTGCACCATCAGTAAGTTAACTAATGAACATGTTCCAAACAATGGTGCATTGACAGCAGCTCTGAAAGATGATCAGCAACAACCACAACAGAATTTGAATTAATCAACTGTGAAATTTACAATTTTTAATAACGACTAATGTCCATGGTGAAAAGCACACTTTTTGCAATACAACAATTTACTTATATCACAACTTTAACTGAAGCTGAGCTTGTAAGAAATCCTAGGAGGGCCTCATTAATGAAGACCCAAAGTGAGTGCTCACCTGTTGAGTCCCTGATCCGTTTGCCAGAGGTAATAGAGTAGATGGACAGAAACCTAGGCTGAAGGCGAAGAGAAACTAAAAGTTTTCAATTGATGGCTTCTGAGCTTCTAACATTTAACCTGAATTCAGCCTGATTTAAATCTATGCACATATAAATCCTGGGAAACAGACTTATAGACTCCAAAACCTTAAAATACTGCAAAGCAATCCTTTCAATTATTTGGATTCTTCCAATTCTAAGGCGGTGTTGGAAAGTGCATTTACTATCTTCTGCTGCCAGCTTTGCTTCCTCATGAGATGTCATTTTGTCATAGTCAGTAGTTCACCCATTGTGTGTTCAGAGCAAGTCGCTCTTCTAAATGCTGAATGTACCAGGAGTTTTCCGAGTGTGATCAAGTAGTTGGGAGATGAGCACTCCTTCCACAAATAATTCTTGAATGAAGTCAAAGTGACACAGTGGGCAAAATCTTAAGTTGTCGCAATTGAATGGAATAAAACTACTATTAAGAATTAAATACAGCAAGTGTTCTCTCATTCAAAAAAAAAAATTGTTGAGTTTCCTCAATGTTCCAAGAACTGTTCTGAACACCACAGATGCAGCAGTAAATAAAACAGTTGAAAATCTCTACTCTTTTGATCTTGTTTTCTAGTGATGAGAGACACAAGACAAACCAAATATACATAAATATATGTTGGGTTATCAGGAAAGGCCTCACTGAGAAGGTTACATTTGAACAGAGATTAAAAGGAGGATCAAGCCATACAGCTACACAAATACTTGAGGGAGAAGGGATTATGGAAAGAGAAAATGATAAACATGAAGTCTTTGAGGCTTTGAGGAATAGCTGGGAGGTCAGTGTAGCTGGAATGTAGTGAGATAATGGAAGCTGGTAGAAGATGAGATAAGAGAAGCAACTAGAGTCCTTATTGTGCAGGTCTTTGAAGGCCACTGGAAGAATGTTGCTTTTTGACTATGAGTAAGATGGAAACTGCTGCAGATTAAGAATGGTCACATAATCTTTGACATTCATTCTGTTGCAAGGTAGCATGTATGTTCCCCTCCCTTGAATCTGAGTGACTGCTTATTGACTACTTTGACTAACAGAACACAACAGAAGTGGCATTGTACCAGTTTCTGGGCCTAGGTTTTTATAGACTGGAAGCTCCCACTTCGTGTTATTCGGAATACTCATTCTTGGAACCCAGGCGTCATACTCTGAGAAGCCCAACCCACATGGAGATACCGTTATAAGAAATCTGATCGACAGCTAGCTGAGCTCCCAGTCAATTGCTAGTATCTACTGCCAGCCATGTGGATGAATTATCTTGGCTATCTAGTCCAGTCAAGCCTTCAGACGACTCCAGCCCCAGTCACTATCTGTTAGCATTCAGCACTTGAATGAGAGACCCCCCAAGCCAGGGATACTCAGCTGAGATGAGTCAACACACAGATCCATGAGAGATAATAAAAAACTGTTGTTTAAAACCATTACATTTTAGTGTAATTTGTTATGCAGTGACAGATAGCCATAACAGTATTTATTGCATCGTTCTCAGGGGAGTCATGATCTGACTCAAATTTTAAGAGGATCGCTCTTCTTACTATATTAAGAATATATTGTACTAAACAAGAATAGAGGTAGATAGACTAGTTGGCAGGCTGTTATAATAATCCGGATGTGAGGGTAGAGTAATTCGACCACGGGGATTAAATATGAATGAAGTTAGAACTAATCAGATTCTGGATATGTTTTTAAGGTAGAGACAATATAGTTTGTTAATGGATTAACTGTGGAGTCTAAGAGAAATAGAGAAGTCAAGAATGATTTCAAAATCTTTGTCCCAAGAAATGAAGTTTTGGCAGCTTGCAAGAGAGGTAGAAATTAAGATTTTGTTTTGGGGGGTGTTAATTTTGAGATGTCATTTAGACATTAATGCAGAAATATCAAGTGGGCAGTTATATATAAATGGCTCTGGAATTAGGTGAGAATATCATCCCAGAGATAGACATTTAGTAGCCATCAGTGACTGCATGAGATCCCCAAGAAAGGGCCATAGATAAAAAAGAGAGGATGTCAAATAATTGTGCCCTAGGATACTCCCACTTTAAGTGACTAGAGAGAAGAAAACAAACCAGAAAGGAGATGAAGAAGGAAAGACCAATGAGACAGATGTGATGTGAGGAGAGCGAGGGCAAAGGAAGAAAGTGAATAAAAGATGAAAGAGGGGATGACTTTCAGATGATGCTGCCAGGTCAAGTTAGATGAGGATTGACTTGATTATTGGTCTTAACAGTATGAAAGTCATAGTGACCTTGACAAAGCAGCTTCAGTGGAGTGGTGGAGGCAAAACCCTATTTGGACTGTGTTCAGTAGAAAATGGAGAAGAGGAAGTAGAGATGCAAAGAGAGGCAAATCCTTTAAGGAGTTTTGCTGTTGTAGGAGAAAGAGAAAGAGGGGCTGTAGTTGGAGGAGTAAAGTTAAGAGAAGCAGAGAGATTTTCGTTCTGCTTTTTAAGATGGGACAAGTAACAGCATGTCTGTATGCTGATGGGAATAGTCCAGTAGACAGAGAAAAATTGTTGCAGGATTGAGGGAAGAATTGCTGGAACAACATCTCTGAGGGGAAAGTTTATCAAAGATGCTAGGTGAGATGACAGAATATGTTGAACTAATATAATAATCCTGATGTGGGTAGATGAAATTGTGAGATTACTTCTATTTTCTGAGTGAAATAGGACAGAAGGTCATCAGCAGAAAGCGAGAATGGAAATATGTGGGATGTTTGAGGAAAGAAGAGAAAGTATGACTTAGTTGTCTAGGAGAGGCGAAAACAAATTAGACTAAGGAAATGTGTTCTGATGGCTGGGCAGCATTAGGGCCCACTTGAGGTTAGTGATCATGAATTTAAAATGAGACCAGCCAGCATACCTCTGGTCTCCAACCATGCTTAGCTATGCGGGTGCAGATGCAAAGCAGAATTTAACCAGGGCTAGCACTGCAAAGGGAATAGGATGAAGAAAGAAAGGGGAAGAAGTTGAGACTGTATGTAAGGGAATGATTATAATGATTGTCCATGAAATTGAAGTTGGAATTTTACTAGTATTGTGTTATAGCATTAAAAAAACACACACACAACTTTTCCCTATGTTTGCAGAGCTGGAAATATGGGTCCTACTAAGGACTCTTTTCTGCTGGACCATCTTATTTCAACAAAACTCTAAAATTAATTTAATCAACTTTTACTGAGTACCTGGTCTGTGGATGATAAGGATTATGGGCAGAGAGTGTCTGAGAACCATTTTGATACAAAGGCAGGAAAGGTTGATGTTTGACGCTGGTTACAAAGGCATGATCTGACTCTGGGAATTCTTTAGTACTCATTAAAGAGGCATTTTCATGACTCGGATTTAGCATCCACTTAGCATTCATAGTGAGCCAAGATCTTTATGGAAAATATAAACAACATTCTCCCTGCTTTTATGGAGCTTTATAGGCTACCCTGTGTTTTTGTCAAGTACCTAATAAAGACAAGAAGAACTCATTCTAAATTGCTATTGTAACAATGCGAGAACTGGGATTTTGTTACTAGGAAGTTTAAGAAGTACTTTGCAAAGAAATTCAAATCTAACCAACAATTTCACTTCTTAAATTATCTTGCCTCAATAAAGGTTACTTTATCTTGAAACATATGCCTGCCCGGAATCCCCATAATGCTAATGGCTCCCACATTCATCATCCCTAATTCCTTATCAGAAAAATATCGCATTTTCTTCTTATAAATCTTTATTCTGATCAAAGAGTCAATTAAAGAGAGATTAATCTTCTTTCCAGGTAGGAAAATTTCTCATTTGTCAACTTGAATCGCAATTGCAGTTTTACTTTCAAATCCAGTAGTAGATGCTAGGGAAAAAAAAAAAAAGACATAATCTACTTAATCCCATTACCAACACAGCCGTTTTGTAGTGGTATTTGCATTTACCTTATAACATGGCCCTAAATAACTCATATGTTCTCCTTCTTTCTCTGTCTGTGTAATTTGAATCTCAGTGGGACTTTTTTCAAAAGATTTATATTCATTGAATAAAGAGTGAGTGAGGGTTCTTACTAAACTTATAAATGCCTTTTTCTTCTCTGAATTTGTCTTTCTACTTTGTATTGTTTTCTTAAACTGTTTTGCTTGCAATCCTTGTTAATCGTGACAGTTTTCAGCCTTTGGTATTCTTGTGGAGACCTATTTTCTCTTGTATAGATAGAAATATAACTTGAAAGCAATGTTAAAGCCTGTTTCCTACACCTACGAGCTTTGAAACAAAAATTTGAAAGTGTGTCATACAACGTTGGCTGGTGAGCTTCCTCTTTTTAGCTATAATAACACAGATCATGCAAACTGATGTTCAATATTAAACTACAGAACCTAAATGCTGTTGGCAAGTGCCTTCTCATTGCTGCTTTCTCCAAACAGGGTCCTTTACAATGTTTTCATTTGGACCTGAATGTAACCTTGAGAGAAACCTTAGAGATTTTGAGTTTGATTCCTAATTTTTCCAGTGAGCTAGGAATTTTGAGACTTGCCCAAGCTCATAAAGCTAATTCAGAGAACAACAGGCCATAATCCATCTCTTGATTTTCACTTCAATGTTCTTTCTGGTACACCACACCAGAATGAATAAATAACTACACCACTCATGTCTGTGCATTTTAGAGCTCAAATTATACGGATGCAGTTTAAGATTGTACTGATAGCCCGGCCTTTGGATAGTGCTAATTTACGTGACCATGGCTTAATTTTAGGAACATCTATAATGGATATCTACTAGATATCCCCTGATAATCAGAAATGTCTGGTATGCCAGTCGGCCAGGACTGGTGGTAGTGAAGGTAGCAGTTAGGAAACTATTTAGAAGGGAGGTTAAGAAGCTGCCCAGGAATAGTTTATCGTTGAGTAAGAGAAAGTCATGACTATAAAAGTTCTAAAAATTGTGGGTCAGAACTAGACACTATTTCTTGGAAATGCAGAATAAGCAGCATTCAGATTGGCTCTAGGACAGTCTGTTTGCAGTGGTTTACAAAGGAGAATTTGTCTTGGCCATCTCAGCCATGCCTTGGGGATGCAATGTACCACCAGCTGTGGCAGTGGAATGAGGTGGCAGTAGCAGTGTCACACTGACATGGGCATGACCCTTTTGACCTTGGTGTTGGCAGCTTTGGTAGGGGCAGCAGTGCCTTAGTCATGGGTTCTCTTGTTGTCCACAACAGTGTCCTCTCTTAAAGAGGAGAGCTGGAATGGATGAGAAAGGAAGGGGTGAATCTGCTCAGCAATTATGAGGACTCTAAGAGCATAAGGACTACCCCCATCAGACCCTCTGAAGGTGTTCAGAAGGTCATCGAAGAGGGCTTAGATTTTGTGACTTGTGGGGAGCCTGGGTCAGACAAATTTTGTTATTGTGAATCTCCAGGCTGGTATGTTCTAAGAGAATATGAATTATCCATCTCTGTGATTTGGGACACTTACTGGGGTAACTATTGATTGATGATAGCTGGTGAATTTGAAATACCTCTGAAGGGAATCAGGTAATTGTCAGCAGGCTGGGGGTCCTTACATATCCAGGAGAGAGAAGAATGGGCACAAAAGAGGGCCACTACTTCGCAGAATGTCCACCTAGAGGTCTGACATTTAAAAAATTTATCCACACTTCCTGGTGGAGTATTGTGATTCTGATATGGGTACCATAAAGTTGGGACAACTTTTTTTTAAATGCAATGAGTGTATATAACAATCAGGCTTCTCAGGCTTTTTCTTTCTTAAATAACATACATTATGTTTATCTGATGACAAAAGTAACTTAGCCAACTGAAAAAAAGTTGGAGGATCTTGAAATGGATGTGTTCAGAGAGAGTTTGCCTGAAGGGAGAAATGTCCTTCCAGAAGAATTCCTTCAGACTTTCTATGGAGAGGAAACTAGTTATTTTGAAAATCTAAGAAGAATTTCATTAATATCCTCCTGTCTTTATGGGTATTATCAGATCAATGACTAGTAATATGTACTATGTTGATAACCATTAATACAGAAGCTCCCGACAATGCTTCATTCAACTCCTAATTTACTAATTAATTGCACATTAAGTCACACTAAAAATTCTCAAAACAGCAATTAAGCAGGAAACTAAGAGTATTAATCAACATTTTTTGGTTTCTAGGAGGGATTCCTACTAACCAGAGCACAGGCAGAGGATGACTGAGGAACTACCAGTCCTCAGCTCCGGTTCTAACCTCTGAAAGAGAACCAGGCTTGAGAGTCCAGAAAAAGGCTGTTAAACATTTCAGTGGTGAACCCTGAACTGAGAGACCCTATCCTGTGCCAACTTGAAAATTTTACTACCACCACCACCCAATTTCTGGGAAACTAGTTTCTGAATCACAAAAGACCTTTAAGATCTCACTCTCGTGAATTACTCTCCTTGCATCCAATGGGCCAGAGATTCTTGAGGACACACCTACCACCTACAGTCCTTGCACTGTTAAATTCCTCCTCTATTTGGAAACATGATTTGGAATTGTGTTTCTCCTCAACTTGAATATGGGAGATGGGAGTTGTATTAGCATCCAAGTGAAAGTGAAGGAGATCCATGCACTGGTTGAAGAGCAAGCAGTAAGCCCAGCGAGATCTCTGATTGCTCAGAATGAAAAATCAGGAGGGAAAAGAAAGAACAAATAGGGAATTTAAAAACCTCCCAGCCTACAGCGGAGGGAGCTTTGACCAAAAGATGAACAAAAAGGAGTTATAACATGAGACAATGTTAACAATGAGCTATCAGTGACACTTTTTGTAGTATATAGATGCTATGAGCAAATAGGCTCAAGTGCAGTTAGCATAGGAAGATATAATACTTCTCTTGTTCTTAGGGTTCTGTTTTCCTTTTCCCTAAAATGTGAAATTGTTTACATTACTTTTCTATTGATTGATTAAGCTAATTTATACTTAAATATTAACATCCAATATTAATATTTTGTTATTAATCTTAATTATATTTATTTTCTGGGAATTTCTTAACTCTTGAAAGGCCAAATGCAGTTATGATTCTAAATTAGAAATAGGCCATCCCTGGGCCAGTGAAAGTGGGAAAGGGTATGGTTGGATGAAGACCTGAAATAGGCTATGTTGAGATGTAATCTTCACACAGCAGCAAAAGGCTGATGCTATCAGAAAATTTGGGGGAGATACATGAGAACTCTTATCTGATTAATTATTAGTATTGGAATCTTTACCCTGGCTGGTGTCATCAAAATGTGTCATAACTGAGTTAATCTATTATCAAATGCTTCTTTGAGTTAGCTTGCTGAAACACCCTGTGTGGCAGATGGCGCAAGACTGAAAGGTCAAACATGGGATATTAAATACCAAGCTTCTGAGCATCTGGACGTTTAAAAAAGAAAAAAAAAAGAAAGAAAAGTAAGTCTATGTAGGTGTCATTCACTCTCTTTCATGTTAACATGACAGAGTATACTTCCTTGCAAGTCAGCCAAGGGGATTTTGATTTTGATACACTTCATCACAAGAGAAGACATTCCTCCTTTCCCTATTACACCTGCACAGACGATTTATTTGCCACACCCTCAGGCAATGAGCAACCTGATGTTGATGGAAGTCATCAGTATGCCCATGAGCACCATCTGTGCAGGAGCTAGGCTAATAAGCAAAGTAAGTAGGGGCTGGCGAGAGACTGGAGGAGTGAGGGGAGAGGGAAAGGTGGCTGGATTTAACTCCAAGCAGTCCAGAGGTGGACCTTCATATAAAACAGTAGATGTCAGCCATGGCTGGTCATTAGGCTTACAAAGGGAGCTGTTTCAGACTTCCAATGCTCGCACCCTTTTCAAGATCAATTGATTCCAAATCTCTAGCGACGAGATCTAGACAGTGTATTTTTTTTAACTTCCCAGATTATTTTTATGAGTAGTCATTTATGAGAACCACTAATAGAGAAGGTAATATGCTGAGTTCACTTTGCTCTGAACATCCAGGTTGGAATTCAATGCTTAGGACATTGCTACTCAAGTGTATTCCAGGGGCCACTGGTATGAGCCTCATTTGGGAGTTGTTAGGACTGAAGAAGCTTTAGCCCCACCTTGGATCTGCTGCAGTTTAACCAGATCCTCAGGAGATTCCTATTCACATTAAAGTTTGAAAAGCACTCCATTAGGGCATTGATTTCTAAACTGTGGAACTTGAAAAATTGTGAATCAGGGCATTGCTTTTCAAATTGTGGAAAATCTATGGGAGAGGATTTAAGGTAAGAAGTGTTATAGAATTCATTATTTCAATCATTCAATAAAATTTTATAGAATATTATGAACTAGTCACTATGGTGAACTCCAGAAACAAAATGGCGAACCTTTCCAGATAGAGTCCCTACTCCAAATTCCTGTGTGATGATCAACTGTGATAAGGGCCAAAATGAGCACCCCTTCTCCACAACCCCCTCTCCAGCCCAGATTCCTTCAATGGGATACCAGATTGCTTAGAGCTGAATCTTAGCACACCTACATCAGGTCTTCATTACCAGGTGGTTACCACCAAGTAATTTTTTTTTGTGCTTGAACCACATTAGATATTAACATTTTCTCAGTCTTGCACTGCTCCTTTCCAACAAGTTTCAGGTCCCTTGAAATGCTTGTTCCTCTGTCCTGTCACCCCCATGATCTTAGCCTAAGTAACTCCTTCTCATCTTCCTTCGGGATAGATCAGTCTCTTTGGTTATAAGGTTTGTCCTTTCAAGATTACTTACCTTGAACTTAGTTAAGCATCCTTTTGCTGATGTAAAGTCTACCTCTACCAGTGGCTGTAAGCTCCATAAAACCAGGAATCATGCCTTTTTGTGCTCACTGCTTTATCTTCAGTGACTAGTACAGGGCCCAGTACATGCTGCATGGTTGAAAAACAGTTATTGGAATATTTGGGTGAATGAGTGAGCCAAGACACCTTAGGAAAGGAAGGTGACCATGTTAAAAATGCCTGAGTGGTCAAATAATGTGAGGACTGGAAATTACCAATTGGACTTAGTGACGTGGGTAAAACAAGTATCAGGAATGATAGATATTTGATCTTCCTTTTGTAACTTTGCAAGAGTTATCAGCATACTGAGAGTCCCAGAAAATACTGTGGTAAAGGTATACATTTAATTGCTTTAACACAATGCTTTTAGTGTTTATTTGGTCTCAGAACACTTTTCTCAAAATAGTAACATCCCAGGTAACTGTTATTCTGATGAACAGTGATTAAGAAGCCTTGCATTCCCATGGAAGAGCTGACCCCAACACATGGGAGCATCCGATGTTTCCCCAGCACGCTGACTTAGAAAGCTTTTGCCCAGAAGTATCGCTCCCATGCACATTTCTCAGGGCTTGAGGTCAAAAGAGAAGGAGAATATCATCTTGTATGAACCCAAAAGTTTAGTCAACCAAATATTAGTAACTTGCTTTAATAACTTCTAAACCTTTTGATCACCTCAGGCACATTTACCCATCCTTTAGGATGCCACTAAAATGTCATTCTTTACCTACCCTCATCTCTGCTTCCAGTGTATGCTACAGATGTGAACTGTGCTCACCTGTGGGATAGCACTTCCTCATACTGCACTGAAGTATTTCTCGCTAGACTGCACACTCTGTAAAGGCAGGACCCTTATGTTATCCCCCGAGCTAGTCCAATGTTAGCATGAATACTCCTTTAAGAATTTTTTATTTGTTGACTGGAATGCATTAATTAGCCCTCTGTTTACCTCTCTGTCTTTGGGAACACTGCATTCCAGTAGCACACACAGACCTAGCACAGAGAAGAGACTCAATAGGTGCAACCAAATCTTTATAGACATGAGTGAGACTACTTCATCGAACTGAGCCTCAGCGTCTTCTCTCAGAAGAAACGTTTCTGATGGTAAAAGTTACCGTGTATAAAAGCAACAAGTCTGGGACTTGATACACAATTGGGCAAATAAGCATTATTTCCCTATCTTTTAAAAAATAAAGGTGAATTTGACCTAACATAAATACAAAACAATCAAAATTGTTTTCAGATAATATAGGGACTTTACTGCTTAGTAATTTCACTAGTTAGTAGCCTCCAATAAAGGAAATAAGAACAGAATTATCTCAAATTAAAATTGGTCTTTTAAGGAAAATTATAGATAAACTTTGATATAACATATATTACTATGTAGCATACTTTGATGATTTTATAATTAATAATATTAATAAATGTTACCTAGGGTACACATTTCCTGTATGAGTCCTTAAATATATAGCTGATCAGTTACACATGAAGAAAGTTAGAAGCTAAGAGGAAATAATTTTAAGAAGGTCAAAGTCTTAAGAGTTTTACTCGGGAAGGACTAAGCTGAAACGGAGCGTTACGAGTATCTGGTAGATCTTTCTCGGGTCCATCATCCAATCTCCTCTTTCTTTGCTAATCACATCCACTTTTTTTAAGTCTCCATCCTGAATTGACTGATTTGCCCATGTTACTGAGGAGGGAAAAACATCATTCTCTTTTTGTCCAGGAGTTGGTGGCTGACACGGGCTTAATCAAACACAGCCAATAAGACAGAGTCCATACCCATTATTCATGGGTTCCATATTTGTGAATTCTCCTACTTCCTGAAATATATTTGTAAATCTAAAATCAGCACTCCAAATGATTTCTCAGTCATTCACACACATGCGCAGAATGGCAGAATATTTGTCACCCTATGTATATGTTCCCAGCTAAGGTTGAACATAGTTAAAGTCTGATTTTTTGGTTTCAACTCTCTTATTGTAAACAGGGCTTTTTCGAGATCTATTTAAGGCCAAGTTTTTTCACATTTTTGTGCCTTCTTTTGGTGGATTTTATTGTTTAAAATAACCCAAAGTGATAGCTGACATGCTATCTAGTGTTCCCAACAAGAAGGCTGTGATGTGCCTCATGGAGAAAATATGTGTGTTGGATAGACTTCATTCAAGTCTGTAGTCTGTAGTGCTGTAGGCCATGAGTTTAATGTTAACGCATCAACAATATATATTAAATAAAGTGTCTTTAAACAGAAACATACATAAAACAAGATTCTGTATTGACTGGTTTAAAAGAATGCTGTGACAGAGACTCAGCGGAACCTAACCCTGTGTTCCTGTATCTCACCGAGGAGCAATGGTGTGCTATTTGTTAATCTAGAGTTTGTGGCACCTTTATAGAATGCCACTAACATTAAGAGAATCAACTGTACTTCCATGGACTTATATTTTAGCTAAAGGGGAAGAGGTCTTTTTACTGTTGTATAGCTGGTAGTAGTGGATATAACTCTAAAGTGATTGGTAGCCACCTTCCTAGATTCAGAAAAAGCCTGTCTGCGAATGGAACCGAGAGAGAAAAAAGCAAAGTTAAGAGATAAAGATAAAAATAGAGGAGAGAGAGAGTGAAAAGTGAGAGAGAAAATGTGAACAAGAAACAGAGCCTCCGAGAATCGATGCCTTTGAACCCCAGCCTTTTAGCAGTGCCTAAAACAAATTTAGCTTGGATTCTTTTCAGTTCTGAAAGCCAATAAGCCACTTCTTTCCTCTATATTTTTCTTTTCCTTAAGCAGTTGAAGTTGGGTTTCTGTTATTTGTAAGTGAAAGAGTTCTAAAACAAAAAATGAATGTCCTCAAACATTGACCGAAGAGAACAGTGAGAACATTTTCTTCTTTCTTGGTTTCAGGAAGGGCTTGACTAATAGTTTATTAAGGGTTTAGAATTAATTGTATATAAAATAGATTCTGGCAACTGAACAGAAATTAAAAACCATACACATTTTTGAAGGATGTTTCAGAATACTTTTCCTTTAATATCTTTAGAAAAGAAGTGCAAATCAATGTGCCTGTGATATGTTAGGGACACATTTTCAAGTTATCTGCTCTTTGATTTATTTCAGTCTAAACCAGTTCATTTCTAATTAAGCCCTTTAATAAAAAGATTGGGAGATTGGGATTAAAATATACCCAAATTGGAATGCCGGTCTTTCTATCTGCTAGCTCTGTGACCTTAATTTTTCTAGGCCTCATTTTCTTCATATATAAAACGGGTATACAATGTGTACTTAGATTTACACATACTGGGTACTCAAATTTTTCTTGAAAGAATGAATAATTGTTGTAAGACTTAGATGAGGTAATGTAAATAAAGAGATTGGCATAGAGGTTTGAGCACAGTAGGTTCCATAAAACTGGCTACTATTGTTTATAATTGCTCCTTTTTCTATCGCTTGTCTCATACTTAAAAATATATATACAATTAGGTAACGGAAAGTCAAAAACAAAATCTATGAACTTACCATTTTGCAACAAATATTTATTTTGTGTCATCTCTGTTCTAGGCCTTGTAGGATTTACTTGAGATGACATAAGATAAAAATAACACCATTAATCTTCTCAAGGAGTTTGTCAACCAATAAAAAGTATATATATACATGTAGATAAATATAATTAAAGATAGATTTATTTAAGTACCATCCTTGAATTACATTGTTATAGCATATGCTGGATTTTCAAGGAAGGAGAGACCTCTATATGGAAGATGTGCTTGAAATGGAGACTAAGAAAATGAATCAGGATTCACCAGGTAAGAATGCAATAGGAGGTCCCCATGGCACTGTGGACTCCAACTGGGCAAGTAAATGTGGTGCACTGGGGCTGAAATGGATAGTCCATGAGATAGCAAGGTAGCTAAAACTTTTTTGTTGTTGTTCTATTAAGAAATTAATAAAAGAGTCTGTAAACTTTCAAGCTTCATAGTATAAACTGATTCATGGCATGCTCTCCAAAGTCTTACTCAAAGGTATGCACTATCATTTTCAATTTTGATTAATAATGGGAATGGTTTTGTCAAAAAATATTCCAGAATCATCTTCTAACAAAGTTCACCTCACTGGATTCCTCTGCTGTGGAAATCAGCATCAATTTTCAATTTGAATTTCTTTTTGATTATTAAGAAACAGTTGAATTATATGCACCCATGTTTTGATAACTTTCACTTCTAAATTTTTTCTTCCACATATTTTTAAAATTAGAAATCAAAATAGTTAATGTTACTTTCCAGTACTTTCTCAATGGCCAGTTTTTTTTTTTAAATGTTTAATGTCTACCCTCCATATGTTTCTTACCAGCATTTTTCTCCTCAAACTCACATTATCTAAAGTCTTCTTCCAACTTTCCTTATAATACATCATAGATTTTTCTTTTGACTCCCGTTCTGTTTAGTAGCAAACTAGAATATCACAAATAAGAAAACACCAATAGTCTCAAGATGGTCATTCTAGAGTTTGGTTTTACTGCCCCCCTGCCCCAAATTCTAATACTAAATAATGGGTTTTATTGAAATTTATTGGACACTCTGTATTGTTCATCAATTAATCTTTTTCTATGGTGCCTTCCACTTCCCCTTCCACGTGGACACATCAGAACAACAGAATTGTATAAAATGAGCTAAGTTTGGAAATGATCAAACAGGCTAAGGATAAATTAGAAAAGTTGCTAAAGACTGTTTTATTCACTCAAAATGAAAACATTTGATGGCAGAGGAAGAGGAACTAGGAAAACTGATAAAAGAAAAATATAAAGGAAACACTAGTTACTGTTGCACCTTTTAGCACCATGATCTTGCCAAGACCCCAAGTCTCATTACCAGTGTGATAGTCGCTGAAATGTTGCACATCCATATATTTTAATCCTGTTCCTCATGACTTCATTTTTATAATGAAAACAGTAGAAATATATTAGGAAGGACTAATCTATAAGTGTGTATCTGCTTTAATGTCCTCTAGTTGAGCTCCATGAAGGTGGAATTATTTTTACTTTTTAAGGATCCCAAATGAGTTGCAGAAGGCTCTAAACAAGAAGTAGAACAGGAACAACTTATAGAGTTGGAAGCCTCTTTGACAAACAACGAGCAAGAAATGTGAACTCCTGTGCACATCAGTAACAGATAAGAAAGACAGCTGTTGGGCTGGCCTCCTCCCTTCCCTTGGAATGAGGCTGCCAGGGGAGGCACTCTCCTGCAGATGTTTCCCACTGGTCAGATGGGAAGTCAAGCTCTGCAGGCATCACAGTAGGCACTGCAGTAAATCAGATAGCATCTCTTCTGGAAGAAGGCCAATCTGCCCTTATAGATGTTAGGGACAGCTCCCTGATAGCTCGGGGAAAAGGGATCCATTTCAATCATTTCCACAAACATCCCTCAAAGCCAGTTTTTCTGCCAGGAGGGACTGGGTGTTGGAGTAACTTCCTGCTGAAGTCAAAAGGAAAAAATAAAAGCCCTACGCTTATTCCTCCAGACTCTGATGCTGCTGGAAAACAGATTCTGGGTCTCCTTTCGTACAGTGAAGTCTGTCTTGACTTTGATTTTCTTCTCCTTTCTTCCCTGTTTCTCCTTGCAAAGCAAATAATCCCCAAATTTGGAGTTGGGTGAAGAAAGATACTATCAATTAAAGCAAGATTATAGGATAACCCACATAGCATAGTGTTCATCCAATGGAAACAATGGTCTATGGGTCAGAATGGACTGCTAGGTAACTCGTGTATGAACAGTCTATTTGGTTGACATTGGTGGGTAAGAGTGGGAAATCTGGACAAAATTATTGCTTACATAGTCCTATGAAAAATCTTGGGCTTTATTGACTAACAAGTCTGGATTTGAGCCCTAACCCCACTATCAATTATCAGTGAGAACATGGTGAGCTTCTCCAAGCCTTGGGTGTCACTATAAAATAGAGATGGTATTTCTCCTTTATAGTGTTATGCTTCCTTCATGAGATGTTGCAAAAATGCTGTATTAGTTTCCTATCGCTGCGATAACAAATGATCATAAATTTAGTGGTGTGAAATAATACAAATTTATTCTCCTACAGTTCTGGAGATCAGAAGTTCAAAAGTCAGTCTTATGGAGTTAAAATCAAGGGGTTAGCAAAGATGGTTCGATCTGGAGTCTTCAGGAGAGAACTCATTCCTTGCATCTTCCAGCATTTGGAGGTTGTCATCTGTCATTCTATACCTTGTGGTGGCATCACTACAATCTTTGCTTCTGTCATCACATGACTTCTCCCCTCCCTAACCTTCTATCTTCCTCTTATAAGGAAGCTTGTGATTACATTAGACCCACCAGTGTAATCTACATCTCAAGATCATTAACTTAATCACATCTGCAAAGTCCATTTTGCCATATAAGGTAACATATTTACAGTTTCCAGGAATTAGGATATGAACATCTTTGCAGCGCCACTGTACAGCCTATCACAGGTACGTAGCACAGGTATTTGGCACAAATAGACATGCAACAAATTTCATCCCCTGTCTCCTCTTCTCCTATCAGAATTAGAGACAAGGTAGACCTAATCGCTCTTTTCCCCAATTTACCATCGCCTTGAACACTCCTCCTGCAGGTCCAAAAGGAAATGCAGAAGAGATCTTCTAAGAGTAAAATGGAGAAACCTTAAAAGCTATAAGAAAGCAGAAGTCTCATACTTATGGTGTGTGTTAGTTTCCTCCTTTGGTGAGTGTGCAGGGTCTGGTGTGTTTTATGTATCTGGGTTATGTTTGGAAAACATCTGGAATAAAACCAAATTATATAGCCAATTGTAAGTGTAAAACCATCATGACTAAAGAGGAATTTTTTCATTCAATGTGTACTGAAACCAGTTACGGAAAAGCCATTTGGATTCTGAGAATGAGAGAATCATCTTAGTTTTTATAGTTCCCGAGAATACAGGTCTTGCGATATGAGGGAGTTGGAACTGCTAGGTATATTCAGCCTCTGATTTAATATTCTTTCAAATTGCACTGACATCATAATCATTTATCTTCAAGGAAAGCAGAGGGAGGCCAAAATAGTTTCAGTTTCGCTCTGTTTTAATGGTAAATTCCTGTCCTTTTGCTGATGTCCGCTATAAAGTGATCATTCATACTGCCATCACATGAAATGAACCAAGTAAATCAAAATATTTTTCATAGGGGAGTAGCCTAGGGAAGTGAAAGAAACAGCATGCTGGACTTCTCATGCTGGGCTATTTTTGGATGGCCTTCTTCAAGGATCAATTTAAAGCTAAATTCTACAACAAAGCTTTTTTCAATGAGGCAGAAAAATATGCAGAACCCACACACACTTAACGAAAGTAGTCAGCTGACTGCACCTGACTTAACTGTACAAAATATAGAGTTTATTCTCCATATCATAGTAGCTACCAATAACAGTAATAATGGGGATAATGCAAGATTCATTAACTCACTCATTCACTCATTCATTATTTCATCAAAGATCTTGGACAAACTTACTATTTTTTCATTCACTCATTCATTTAAACATTCATTCCTCCATCTTCTCAATAATCAATTTGTATATTCATTAATTCACTTATTCAGCACAACTTCATTGAATACCTTATCTTTGCTTATATTGTGTTGGGTACTGGAGATGGAAAGATTAATCAAACGCATGCTCTGTCAACCCATCCCTTTGCCCATTCATCGGTTAAAAGACTCTGAGAAGAGGACACAGGAGCAGAAGTAGGATGTTTTATTGATGATCCGCTGATGATCATCTTGAATATAGGCAGGTAAATTGTGATAATGGAGAGACAAAATCGATTATTAGGAATCTCACTTGAGACCATCCAAATGTGTTGGGGCTCCATCCTCAGTTATTGCATCCTTGTTGACCAGTACAAGCCTTGGTGGAGAATTTGTGCTCAAAATCTGTGCTGTGTGTATTAACCTGTGATTAATGACTAATTATGTTACTAGTCCCAGGAAAATGTGGATTCTTCCCAACCAACTTGTTTTTATCCTGGTCAACATCACTTTGAAAGACATTGTACCGTACCATCTCATACTTACCAAATCTCATACTACCAAAGTGTGAACACTGAATCTGGTTCGCCAACAGGAGTGATTGAACTTCTCTGTGCTCCTGTGTAAGGTCAGAGTAGCTGTCACTAATAATGACAGGCTCTGGCTTTGTGTTCTCAAAGTCAGTCTTCACCATAATTACATATAGCTAAGAGAGCCTATTCTTTGTAGTTTTGACCCTCTGACTCCAGCCACCGTTTGTGCTTTTGAGACCTGCTTCTCTCCCATCCCAACCTACCCTCCCTTTCCATCTAGAGTCTGTCTTCTGTTCCTCAGTACTCAGATTGGTCTATGAAATTTCTTCATTCCTCAGATATTTTAATTTTCCTTTCCTTGCTCATATCTCCACAAGCCTATTTTTTCTTGCCTCTCATCCTTCCAATACTTCTTTCTTTTTTCTTTTTTTAAAAGATTGGCCCTTGAGCTAACAACTCTTGCCAGTCTTCTTCTTCTTTTTCCTCCCTCCTTTTTTCTGCCCAAATCCCTGCAGTACATAGTTGTATATTTTAGTTGTGGGTCCTTCTAGTTGTGGCATGTGAAATGCCACCTCAACATGGCCTAATGAGCGGTGCCATGTCCGTGCCCAAGATCCTAACCCTGGGCTGCCGAAGCAGAGCACACGAACTTAATCACTCAGCCACGGGGCCGGCCGCCCAATGCTTCTTGAGGAAAACATAACTAATACCATAATTTTTATGTGTGTGTCTGAGAGAAGATTGGCCCTGAGCTAAATCTGTCACCCATCTTCCTCTTTTTTTTTTTTTTCTCCCCAAAGACCCAGCATGTAGTTTATATCCTAGTTGTGGATCATTCTAGTTCTTCTATGTGGGATGCCACCACAGCATGGCCTACAAGCAGTGTGTAGGTCTGCACCCAGGATCTGAACCAGCAAACCCCAGGTCACTGAAGCAGAATGTGCGTACTTAACCACTCGGTCATGGGGCTGGCCCCTAACATAATTTTAAAGTAGTTGATTTATCATTCTCCTCCCTGCCCTTCATGTATACACAGTCATTTAAAAGCTTGTTAGAGTCAAAAGAATTATCTTTTATGTTTTTTATATCTCCCGTTGCTATGACCCTAATGTTGAATTGAGGAATCCATGAGCAGACTGAAAGTCTTTATGATATCTGGTCAGATACCTCTATGAAAATGGACCATTGATTATATTACACGGTTCCTGGTCCTCTGGAAACTTCTGCATATCTAATGCTAGAGTACCCCTCCCCACTCACTTTGCATCTCAGTTCCTCTCATTTATAGAAAATACTTGAACTTCTGTCTGATATAATAGCTTTTAACAATGGGGTGTGATAAAAGGCATATTCTTGAGAACAAGAGATTATAATCCTAGTTTTGGAAATAAGAAAGTAGACAGGGACACTGTTAAAGAATGAGAACCCAAAACAGCTACAGAAACTGAATTATTAGGAATAATGCATTGATTAAATATAAATCATGTTCTAGGCACTTCTAAATATTTCAAATATACTAACTAAATCAATTATCCTAATAACTTTATAATGTAGGTATCATATTCCCATTGGAACACCAAGACACAGGGATTAAGTAACTCTGTCCAAGGTCACATAGCAAGTGTGGAGATAGCATTAGGACCTGGGCAGTTAACTCTAGACACCATATTCTAAAACATTAGGCAATATGGCCATCGAGAGAGAAAACGGGATAACATGATTATTATGGCTATGTACAGAAAGATTTGGTGTGAAAACAAGTGCCTGTGTGGGTTATAGGAAGGTAAGTTATGAGAGAATGGGTACTGGTATAAATTCTGATTCTATGTTTTTGATAAAGACATCATAGGATAAAACCTAGTTCTAAATATTTAAATACCTGATTCAGAAAAACCAAAAATGAATGATTGACTTCTAATGATCTTGGTTGTGAAACCCTGACTTTGGGGTGAATGTGATAACGAGAGGATCCATTCCACTTGGAAAGCTAGTAATGGATTATGGAGAACAAATTAATCACTGCGAATTTCAAGTTTGAAATATTTATTTTGGTCAATCCTAGTCTTAAAATCCTTGACTTTTAAGTCTGGACTAATATATTCACCTAGAAAAGACTGTAGTTATTTTCAAGTGAGGTGCAAGCGATAACAACAAACTGAAAGAAATAATTGCTAAGGCATTTCTCACCAGTCCTCTTTCTGCAAATTAAGTGTGTGTGTGCCATTCATCTGGAACAATTGTCTAGGTTTTTGGTTCTGCTTTGGAAGCTGAGGAATGTGTTGAGTTTTGGAATTCCTTTCATGTGGAAGGAATCCAGCTCCTGAGGACTGTTGATGATGGACAAACACTCTGCACAGAAAGACCATAAGGAAGATGTCCATTTTCAGTTTGCTTAAGTAACTCTTGATAGAGGCATCCAAATGCAGTGTTTTCTATGAGTATGACAAGAGCTTCTTGGGTCAAGACATAAGCAGTTGACATAAATTCTGCATCAATTAGTTTAAGTGTATTTTCCCAGGGCACATAACTTGCTAAATAGTCTTGGAGGTTTTCTTCTTTTGGAATATCAGAGACTGCTTTTTCCCCTTTGTACTCCAATAGCACTTTTTACTAAAAAAATTACTCTGTACCAGAGAAATGCCATAAAAACTGAAACTGTGTCACAGTGATTTATATGTTACAGGCACTTATTGATACCTGGTGATCAGTGGAAAGATGGCTGAGTGAATGACTCATGAATGACTCACAAATGACGTACTTTTGTCTAGATTTGGAGTGAAATCTTTTTATGAGATTCAGCAGCCCCCAAATATTCTGTACTCATTTTAGATTATATTAATTTTGTGAACATGGTCTACATATATTGTTGGAGAAGGAAAAAGATTTGAATGTTCTATTTCATAAATGATCAGAATAGGAGACAAAGGGAGTCGGTAATTAGGAGCCACTGTGAAGATACTGGAAGTGGATCATAGTGGATGTAGTCAGAGGAAATTGAAATAGGATTTCACTTTTTTGTTGTTTATTTTATTGTGTTTCTTTGTATTCTTTTATTTATCTTATTTTAATATTCTATTACTCTCCTACCCAAAACTTTCCAATGGCTTCCCACGGATCTATAGTAAGATCCTAACTCTTGAACCTGGCTTAGAAAGCCACACTTAATCTAGTCCCTGTCCACACTGCTGGCCTTGTCTCATTCTGTATCCTACTGTGCTCCATGTGTTCTCCTCAGGGCTTTTGCACTGGGTTTGCCTGGAATTCTTCTCACTCATCTTTACTTGGCTAGATCCTTCTCTGTCTTCTAGTCTCAACTTCATTAATTCCTCAGAAAGGCTTTCCTTGAACACTTTACAAATTAATGCCCCAGTCATTCATTATCATCTTATCTTATTTGAATTCTCTGCATAAATCTTAACATGTAGGAGATGCCATATGTTCGCATCCCATTTCAGCCTGTCTAAGCGCCTGCCATCTCAGTCCTGGCGCTAGGTATGTAGGTAAAGGAGCTATCTTGGAAGTACATCTTCCACCCCCAGCTGTTCAATCTCTCAGGCATTTAAGTCACCCCAGGGAGCAAAGAGCCATTTCTACTACACCTTTGCAGAATTCCTGACTCATAGGATTCTCATATTTGTTACTCAGCAGTAGATGAAGAAAATACTTACTCGCTGATCACAACTTTTAATTATACTGTTATGCAAATGCTTTTTATGCAAATGCTTTCTCTATCTCCCTACAAAAATGTCAGTTTCATGATGGTGTGAACTTTGTTTTGTTTACCACTGTAACCTTCATACCAGTGCCTGGCACATAGTAGGTGTTCCATAAATATTTGCTGAAGAAACAAATGAACTACTTTGTTAACTGAGCTGGATAATTTTACATTTTTTTAATCTCATCAAATCCATTTGATGATTTGTATAATATTATCGCCATTTTACAGATGAAGAAATTGAACATTAGAAGAATTGAATAGTTTTCCCACGTTGCTCTGGTAATAAATCACACAATTAGAATGTGAACTCATCCTAATTTGAAATCTTTTGTCATGGTTGGCTTAACTTACTCTCCAAATATATACCTTCAACCTCAAAAGGCTATAGTAGAGTGCTTAGGAGTACAGAATCTGGAGCAAAACTGCCATGGTTCAAATCCCTGCTCCTCTACATTTTAGTTGTGTGACTTTGCCTCAGTTTTCTAACTTCTAAAATACAGCTTATAATTCTGTCTAATACCCAGGGTGATATGAGGATTAAATGAGTGAATATCTCTAAAAGCATTTATATTAGTGCTTGGTACCTCATAAGTGCTCTGTAAATACTACTTATTGGTTATTATCTTCATCATTGTTATCATTACATTATATGATATTTATGCATGTTGTTATTGCTTTTAACTACAAAAAAATTCTCTCTGAAATTAAAAGTTAATTAATTTATATTTGGAGACTACTTTGGATATGATTTCAGTCAACTCTCTCATTTGTTAGTAAGGAAAACAATGACAGTAGAGGTGAAATTAATAGTTGATCCAGAACAAGAGCCAAGGTGACCTGAATCCTATTCTGTTGCTTTTCAGCCTCATCATGCCACTCCAGTGCCAACATTGTTAATGGAGACAAATTTTTCCAGTTAACTAGTTATCAAAATGTGTACAGCATCTGCTTATATGCAGAGTGGAAACTCTATAAGTGCTCATCAAGAGTCCTACATTCTACTTCCCATTAGCAGAAATGACAATAATGATTCCATAGCAAGATAGAGAAATACCAGATTCTTCTAGGTTAATCTGAGGTCATGAGAAGCAGCCCATACTTAGAAGAAATTAAGGATATTGAAGGATACAAGATAGATTTTAAAGACTGTGCCTTCTCTGATGCCTCTGAAACTGTAATTAGTGGCCTGAAGCTACTGGCCACAGCTGTCTGGGCCTTCCTACAGCAAACAGCTGTCTTCCTTTTTTAGGGAGAGCTATATAAGGCATGAAAACCACATGGATTTCCTTTGAAGCAGCTAGAACTTTTGTCAATATCATCTTTTATCTCTTTCTTTCCCTTCAGACCCTCTGAGAAGAGATCTTATCAAAGAAAGAATCAAAGGAAGCTTCTGGTGTTACTATTTCCCAGACAACTTTCTGGAATTCTTAAACACAGAGCCAGATTCCTGACAGTCACGATGTGGTTTGCACTGGTGTTTTCCCCCTGATGATTGCTCCATAGTATCTTCAGGCTGTGTGGACAGAAGCCAAACAGAGCTCTCACCTTTGCCCCATGTTTTCAGGAGTTAAAGATCCATTTCATCCTTATGAACGTATAAATATTGCTTGCTCTTCTTCTTTCCCTGAGGCATATGTGAGGACTCATAGGTAAACAGAAACAGACAAACTACCTCTCTTTCTCTATTTTCAGAAGGACTCTAAAAATCATTCTACTTTAATGTAACAGCTTCAAATGTTCTCACAGTTGCTTCAAAATCTGGATCACCCTTTAATTCTATCACATGAAGAAATAAATATGACAATATTGCCAGGATGGTTACTGTCAAAGCTAAACAGAATTTTCATGTGATAGCATTATTGTGAATAAAGCACTATCAAGGAAAATGATTTTCTGACAAATAGTCCATTTCTGAACTTAGAAGTCTCTAGTGTGAGTGTTTTGATGTTAAAAAAGCAAATCAGCTTAGAGATGGATGTCAGTCAGGGTCCTTGGTTGTATTCCACAGAAAGTTATTCTGTTAATTTAAGAAAAAATATATTGGAAGTAAGAACAAGAAGGGTGAGGAATGTGGTTCAGTCTATATGCACACCCACAGGAAAGTAATCATGGCTCACATAAGTAATGTCTGTGAAGATCTTCCTATGTGCTGGATACTGTTCTCCTTGCATTAACTCATTCAAATCTTGAATTGTTATTATGGGATAATGACTATTATTATCTCTATTTTACAGGGGAAGAAACTGAGGCAGCGTTGTTAAAGCATTTGTCCAAGGACATTAAACCTTTAAATGGTAGAGCTGGAACATCAGTAAAGGCCATGCTATAGGAACATCCTTCGTAGGGTGGCTCTCCTGCCTCTCCTCCTCTCACCACTATCTTTATTGCCACTAGGCACTGGGCACCAGCCTACTACTTTGCATCACTTGTTCCAGATTCGAATCTTGGGTGTGGATATCTCATATCTACGTCCTGTCTTCTAGGAGATTAATAAGCAAGTATCCAGACTTCGACAGCTGGACTCACGCAATAATAGATTTCTTGAAACTACGAATGAAGTTCAGATGCTTAGCAGCCAAAAGAGCACAACTGTCACTGCTCTCTATTATACTAACTACTAATAACCTTGGAGGGAGAATCTAAGTCCCACTTAAAGACTACCATGCAATTTAGCAAAATTGCAACTGTGGATAACATTAATTGATTACAAATGTAAATGACCTTGTTTCTAAAAGATACTATTTGAATTCTATCCCAAGCATAAACAATTTATAATCAGTAAAAAGAAAAACTGAAGAGAATAATTGTATGATTTGAATAAGTTTTCAAAAATCTGTTGAGAACCGATACTATGGGACTTTGACTCGAATTCATGGCAATTTCTTCCAATATAAACTTGAACATTAGATAATGCAAGAAGTGAATGGAGGAAAATGGCTGAGAAAAAGAGCGAGTGAGCAAGATTTCTACTGTAGAATGCTTTTGACATGGTCCAGTTACTGCGTCACAACTTCATGTTTCTTAATCTTGGCAATAGAATAAAGTCCTCAGCAGAAGGACTTTTTTCAAGTCCAAAAACATGACACTTCAGAGCTCTAACCATAACTTCTCTTTTTATGTCTACGAGATTTACAGTGTTTGCAGATGGAAGTAATTTAATACCGTGGTGATCTTTCATCTAGCCTGTTTCCTTTCAGTGACCTTATGTTTACTATAAGAAAACACCAACAAGGTGTCTGATTTCTTCATGGAAAAATGGCAACTATTTAAAACAAAAGGATTTTGTCCCGCAGAATCATAAATCTTTCACTGTTTCTGTAATTTAACAAAAAGGCTCATTTGTTCTCTGAGGAGTGTTTGCCTGCGAGACAAGGCCAATTTGACTTTCTCATAAAAAATGCATCTTTTGAGGTGGGGGAAGATAGCAATAAAATAAAAAGTCACTGTTCTATCTGTGGCAGGAGAATCAAATCTTTTAATTTCCATGGCTCTGCCTCAAACTATCCGTAAGTTATCATTTTGAAAGAAAACCCCAGAATCCTTCTTGGCATTTCCCAGGATGCTTTGAAAATAATAGCAGGTTCTTTGTGCCCTTCACACGTCTCTGCTTCAGCATGTGTGGTTCCTGCTGATTTTAAAGCCTGTTCTGCACCCCAGAAAGCAGACTCTTCCTGGGATGAGAGAAGCTGTTGGTAACCACAGTAACACACCTTTCCAGGGAATCTTCCCATCGACATTTAATAGGTTGAGTCATAAATAATGGAATGAAATCTTTCAGCAGAAGACCAGAAGCTGCAACTGGAACACTCAGGAAATGGATAACAGCTGCCTTTAAAGTGATGAGATGCAAGATGCCGTCCTATATTGGAGGCAATTTTTCCAATAAGAGAGAGAACTTGAATCTGGAGTGTCCATTCTGTTTTCGCCATAGATCAGAGAGAGGAAAATGCCAAATACTCTTATGAGTGCAATACCATATCCAAAGATATCTTATAGACTCTACTCTAGAGGGTAGATTTGGCCTCTATGTATGAATAACTCATTCAGGAATTATTTACAAATATGTGTTTTTATGATATTGAGTGGGTCCTTGAACAGGGTGAAATATATTATTTTAAACAGCAATTATGTGTTGAGTACCTAATGCACGCCAAAGTGTTCTGATCCTTGGAAGCAGAATAGGGAACAAAGCACGGGAGAGACACAGACAAGGAAGAAGCAATGTGTAAGCAGGTACTTCAAGGCTGACAAGGAGTGAGTTCGGTGGAAAGTGGGATAAGTAAAGAGAGGGTCCCAGGCAGAGGATATAACTCAGTCAAGGACTTAGATACAGAGACATCACGTTGTATTTAGGAACTGAAACTGCTTCAGCATGTTGGTCTCTGGCCATAAAACATATTCATTTAACATTCAAAAATATCTATCTTTTGTTCCTATGATATAGCAGGAAGTGCTCCAGGTGTTTGGGGTACAATCATCAGCAAAGCAGAGAGAGAACATTTCTTGTCCTTGCAGAGCATATCACACAATCCATCCTCACAGTCCCCTCTTCCCTCCTCCCATATTATTCCTACCGTATAGGAAAGAGGGGGTGATGATATTGTAACAGCAACCACTGCAAACATCTTGTCCTATGGTCTTGAGTGGCAGCAAATTATTCACCTTTAATTTGTCTCAATGGATGTCTGGCATCAGTAAAAATTAATGGAGCCCCCCAAATGTACCAAGTACTATTCTTGGTCTAGGCAGTAAAAAGATGAACGTGGTCTATAGATTCAATGCAATCCCAGTCAAAATTCCAGCAAGTTATTTTGTAGATATTAACAAACTGATTCTAAAGTTTACATGGAAAGGCAAAAGACTCAGAATAGCCAACACAATATTGATGGAGAAGAACAAAGGCAGGGGACTGACACCATCTAACTTCAAGATTTGCTATAAAGCTACAGTAATCAAGACAGTGTAGTATTGGTGAAAGAACAGACAAAGAGATCAATGGAACAGAATAGAGTCCAGAAATGGACCCACAGAAACATAGTGAGCTGATCTTTGACGAAGCAGCAAAGGCAATCCAATGGAGCAAAGACAGTGCTAGAACAACTGGATATCTACATGGAAAAAAAAAATCTAGGCACAGACCTTACACCTTTCACAAAAATTAACTCAAATGGATCATAGATCTAAATGTAAAATGCAAAACTATAAAACTCCTAGATGATAACATAAGAGAAAATCTAGGTGACCTTGGGTTTGTGATGACTTTTTAGATCCAACACAAAAAGCATGATCCATAAAAGAAAAAAAAATTAAGTTGAACTTTATTAAAACTAAAAACTTGTGTTCTGCAAGTTAAGAAAATGTGTTAAGAAAATGAAAAGACAAGGCACTGGGTAGTAGAAAATCTTTGCAAAATACATGTCTGATAAGGAGCTGTTATCCAAAATATCCAAAAAGCTCTTAACACTCAACAGGAAGAAAACAAACAGCCCAATCAAAAAAGGGACAAAAGATCTCAACAGACACTTCACCAAAGATCTACAAATGGCAAATAAACATATGAAGATGTTCAACATTATATGTCATTAAGAAATTGCAAATTAAAACAACAGTGATATACCAATACACTCCTATTAGAATGGAAAATATCTGAAACATTAAGATTACCAAATGATGGGGAGGATGTAGAGAAATATAAACTCTCACTCATTGCTGGTGGGAATACAAAATGGTACACCTATTTTGGAAGACAGTTTGGTAGTTTCTTACTAAACTAAACATATTCTTACTATATGATCCAGCAATTGCACTCCTTGGCATTTACCCCAAATAAGTTGAAAACATATATCCACATAAAAACCTGTACACAAATGTATGTAGCAGCTTTATTTATAATTGTCAAAACATAGAAGCAGCCAAGATATCCTTCAACAGGTGAATGGATAAACAAACTGTGATATATCCAACAATGGGATCAGCAATGAAAAGAAAGGAACTATCAAGCCACAAAAACACACAGAGGAATCTTAAATGGATATTGCTAAATGAAAAAAGCCAATCTGAAAAGGCTACATAGAGTATGATTCCAACTATATGGCCTTCTGGAAAAGGAAAATAAATGGAGACAGTAAAAATTCAGTGGTTGCCAGAGGTTCAAGAGGGAGGGAGAAGGGATAAGTAGATGGAGCGGAGGGTAGTTTTAGGGCACTGAAGCTATTCTGCATGATACTGTAATGGTGGATACATGTTATTATGTATTTGTCAAAACCCAAAGAAGGTATGACACAAAGAGTGAACCCTAATGTAAACCACGGACTTTGGTTGATAATTATTTGTCAATGCTGAATCATCAATTGTAACAAATGTACCACACTAATGGGGAATGTTGATGGTGGAGAAGACCGTGTGTGTAGGAGAGGAAGGTGGGACTATGTGTGAACTCTGTGCTTCCATTCAATTTTGCTGAGAACATAAAACTGCTTTTAAAAACCAAGCCTATTAGTTAAAAAAGAAAAAAAAAGACAAATAAGGACTTGTCCTTGATCTTAGAGAGCTCTTGGTGACTCAGGATATCTATTATCTATCTGTCTGTCTTTCTGTCTATCTTTCTATCATCTATGGATCTACCTCTTTATCTGTCTAAAGTTATGATTTTTGTTGGAATAAAGAAAATTCTATGTGGACACAGGAAGCATACATAAAGATTAATTCCCCTGTGATTTGATGGGTAAAACTAACAAAGAGCTAAAGGGAAGAAGTAACATTAGTATTGAACTGTGAAGGTTAAATAGGTGCCCACCAGGCTGAAAATAGTGGAAACCAGAGAAATATTCTCAAGCCAAGTAAGGAGACAAAAGTCATCCTGAAAAGTGTATCTAGTACATATAGTGCATGAGAGAGATTAGCAAAAGATAAATTCATTATTAGTCTGGAGCCAGCCCGTAAAGGGCCCTCTAGCTTCCATGCATGGAATGCCTATTCCCCACGGGCGCTGTGCTAGGTACTACCCATGCCTCATTTTGTAAGCACTTATAACCCTCCAAGACAGGCAGGTATCATTAGCTTGTTTTACTAAAGAGGGCTCTGTGCTCATGGAATTGCACTGACTGACCTGAGTCTCGAGGCTGGTAGGTCTTGCCAAGGAGTTTGGTGAGCCTCAGTGAGGCTGATGAAGAAGAATATTGTACTTGCCCCTATAGAGGAGATCATTCTGGAGTGCTTTTTCAAACACCTGAAGAACTGCTCTCCACACCCATATTCCAACACAGCGAGGAGATTCTGGTCCTCCTCTTGAGCTGTAATGCCAGCACCAGAAGTCACTGTTAATTAGGTGCTATATTCCTCGTATACTGAGTGACTGAGAATAAACAGAAAATCACAGCTTTATAGGCAACAATGATATGCAGAGATGATGTTGCTGTGGTGATGTGTATCAACTTATCTTGGAAAAAATCACTCCTGCAGAATTTTGTGTATGTGTGTGTGTATTAGTGAAGACACTCCACTCTTGTCAAAGAAGTCACAAAGGAGAAGACTTGTGGCAGGTAAGTGTGAAGAGTATGGAGAAGAAATGATAAGCATCACTTCTTGTGAACACCACCCCACCCCAGGGAAGCAGTTGTTAAGATCCTTGATTCTCACCATTCAGAGGATGGATAAGATGTTTAATTATCTCATGAGGTGACACTGGCACCTTCTTATTATACAATAGTGAGTATTTGATAAACATTTTCAATGTGCCACACATTCAATCTAATTTTTATAAATCAATGAAATGGGACAAAACTGAGACTACAAGTAGCTCAGGTGATTCAACTAGGGATGGTATCAAGATAGAAACACAAGCTGATTCTAAAGCCTTAGTCATTCTTAGACACTGAGCTTTGATGTTGGATCAGTTTAGAAGTATTCTGGTGACTGACCTGTTGTGCTGAATATTTAATCTGGCATTAATTATTTCAGGATGTTTCTTTGAAATTATTTCAATTATAGGTCTCTCTGATTATACATGCACGCACGTACACACACTCACACATTCAATCAATAATTCAGAAAACCTTTACTCGAATTCAAATAATATTAATTGCTTGTCTCCACCACTGGGTTGTGAGTTTTAGCAGTGCAAACACAAAGTATAAATAGCATGTAGTAGAGTGTCTGGTATATGTTAATGCTTAATAAATATTTGTTGCCTAAATTAGTCTCCTCTTACAAGACAGATTCCTAGAAGCTACAAAGATGTCAGGCAACAACAGCCTATGGTTACTGTCTCTTTATAGCAGAGAAGTTGAGACCACAAAAGAGGCAAGATACAGCAGTTACAATTTATCACTCTGTCCAGTAGACCCCCCTTGGGTACCTTGACATCAGTTTCATCCTTTTTCCTAACTCATTGCCTTTCTCCTTCCTTCTTCTTTCTGTTTCTGTTCCCCTGATAAACTTGTTCCCCTTTCCTTTCCTTTCCTTTGTTTTCATTCTCATAATTTGATGTTGCATCAGCTACAGCTGCCATTTACAAAGCACCTCTAACCTCCACTTCTCATATTCATTCTTGCTTATTCCACTCTTGGCTCAATGCACCTGGCCCTTGGAGGCTTGTCCTTCTAATCCCCAGGATCTGAGGCCCTTCTCTTGGGGCAACTGGGATTTTTTAAGTTGTTTGGGACATAAAGATGTCAAGACGGCTCCATTGTGTGGGGTTTAATAATACAAATAGAATGCTCAAATGTGCTCATTTGATTTATAAATACATGGCTTTGTCATTGAGATCCCTGAGAGGCATGTATTTATACAATTATGTCTAGTTTTCAGTAAAAATAATTTTATGTCTATTTAAGGTATGAATTCTTTAAAGAAGTGTAATCTGAGTCTTAGTTTTTTATGCTTTCAGCAAACTTCTGTTGTGCATGGCAATTGTTGCTTGCATTAATATTACAGCTAATTTTATAAACAAAGACAAATGGCTTGGATTTTATAGAAGTTATTTTACAGTTGCTCATAATTTCTAAAGAAGGCCTAACTTTTTATTTAGCATATAATTATTCAAATAACTAAGTGAAAGGTATAGATATGATTAATGGGACATTTATAAGAGCTGATGCTTTTTGTGAATACAAAAATACAGAAATACAGAGTTCAGTCCATTACTGATCTAGGAAACATCTTCCAATGTTATAAATTATTTGGATAAGATAACATGCATTATGTTTTTTCTCTGAAAAGCCGGGCCACTTTGAGTAGAAAACAGATTCTATGGCCATCAGCCCACAGAAACTCAGTGGGCCTCTCTGGCAGGGCATGAAGGAGTTTGATCCTTGGTCTAATTAGGCAAACTCCCTTTGGGACTCTGCTTAGAAGTCAAAGCTAAGGCTTGCCTTGTTTCCTTGCAGCGATGGGGAAATCCATTTCAATTCAGCAGCATTCTCTTGATTTGAACACATTTGGGGACTTGGAAGCATTGTAGAGCAAGCTCAAGGCTTACAGTCTGGAGCTGCCAGTTAGCAGAATTGGCAGGCACCCCTCCTAAGCTTTTTGGTCTAAAGAGGCTGCTTCCCTCCCACGAGGAAGAAGCCAGAACCATATGGCTCAAACCCCAGGTGGCTCTCCTCCATGGCTCGTGGTTTCCCTGAAACTTATTCCCCAAGCTTGAGGCCTGCCAGCAATTCCGTGATGGCAGATAAATACTGTCATGGTTTTGTAGCTTGTGGGGAAGACAGATACACAATTCAATCCCAAAGATATGGGTGGTGTGCCTACAATGTGTCAGACATCCTCCTCCTCTGAAGGAGATGGAGATGCCACTTTCTTTACCTTTAAGTAACTTAGAGTTTTGTGGCTTATTCTCTATTGCTATTGATCTACTCATTATACAAATAGAAGGGAAATTAGGGGCAGAGATACTCTGATGTGACAGTATTATAGAAAATTAGAAAGAGCACCAAATTTGGAGTCATATGACTCTATTTGATCCCTTGTTCGATCACTTATGAGTTATGTGCAAAAGTAATTGGCTAATTAAATACTTCTTGAAGACCATGTATGTTTTATTTGCATTGCTAAGTTTAAGGATACTAATATAAATAAGATATGGTCTCTGTCTTTAAAATATTTATACTTATGCCATTTGAGTTTAACTTTTTCTCATCTATTGAAAACATCATTATAATAATTACTGTCCTTTCTATCTCATTAAGCTATTTTGAGAATCAAAGTTGATAATATACATGAAAAATATTAATTGTAAAAGATTGTACAAATATATGTCATAGATTTATCTACTTTGCTATGTTTAAGTAATTTTCAAGGTGTGAAGTATGCAGACTAGTATATCCTGATATAAAGAAAAAAAATAACAAAACATCTTTCTGAACTTGCAGTCCATTGTTTTTTCCCTTAAAACAGTGGTTCTGAAAGTGTAGTCCCTGGGCCAGCAGCATTGGCATCACCTGGGAACTTTCTAGAAATGCAAATTTTCAGGCCCCAGCCAAGGCTTAATGAATTAGAAACTCTAACATTGCGGTTCAGCAATCTGTGTTTTAACAAGACCTCCACAGAATTCTGATGCCACCCATCAGAGTAGAGAACCACTATTGTAGACCATCTTATCTTTCTCTCCCTAAACCATTATGCCTTTCTAAGGTTAGTACTATTTAAGCCAGCAGTTTTCCTCTTCAGGTGTGGAGTTTGGATCTGAGAAGTGATGGATATTTAAGGAAAGTCTCATTTATGCAATGATAGCTTCACCTTGTTTCATCTTCTACTGATCATCAAATTCATTCACCAGACATTTACTGAACACATATTATATTCCAGACATTGTACTCAATTCTTTTTCATAGCTCTCTGTTTACTATGTGGCCCGGCCTTATTCAAATGACATGATACATTAAAAAAAATTTTAAAGCATATTCTGACATTGCTTTTAAGACCTGGAAGACAACTTTATTCATTTTCTGTTCAAAGATCCATTTCCTGTTTTTCCCCTGTATTTTTTATTGTCCTTTTCCCTTCAATAAAGAGCCAGAGAAGACAATGGGATCTAATATGTTGATGCATTTTCCTTGTGTACACGAAGACTATATTGAAAACTCTCCATGGAAAGCCTGTCTTTGTTTTACTGTAATTCCACAATAACCTGGTGACCTTGAAGAAGCAATTCTAGCTTGAAAGCTGAAACATCTTACTGCCTGCCAAAAGCAAGAGGGACCTGCACTTTGGGATTTAGGGAGATTTTATGTATTTGGAGGAACATTCCCTTGATTATATCCTCTTCAGAGACCAGACCAAGGCATCAGAAACAGCTGTGCAGTGGGAAGCTGCTGGGATAGTGTTCATGTTCAATTAATCGGCCCCACGCAAACCTTTCCGAGAGGAAGACTTCAGAGCAGTGGTTAGAACACGGGAGCTGAGCTTCAAGTGTTCCTTTGATTTACAGCACTTTGTCATTTCTCCATACTCTCTGATAGACAGTTAATTTGGGGAAAATAAGTTGAAGGCTTATTTTGTCCAGCTTTCTCTTTCTCTATATCTTTATATCATATCTGCTTTCCCTCTCTGAAATTCTCAGTGCTTTCATGAAGGAGAAAAACGACCCAAGGACGCGATACATACCATGGTGAGCCTGACATAATGTTTCCCTCCAAGGATGTCAGGCTCATATAGTGGCCATTTATTAATATACTTTAATGAATCCCTTTCCATTTCCAAGGAAATCAGCTGGAGAAGGTAATGATTAATGAAGAAAAGCATAAATAAAATCAATATCTTATATCCCCATCAATGAATGCAGAAGCTATTTTGCTTACAGGGCAAGGGGATTATAGTTTTCTGACTGCTCCTGAAGTCATAGAAAAAGGAAGGATATTAGAAAAATGAAGATTTAGGAGTTAATATGTTATTGATAAACAGCAAGTCATTTTACTTCTCTAGAAATCGGTCTCATCTGAAAATGAGAGTAACAAATGCTCATTATGCACTGTTCTAAGCATTTTTCGACTATCAACTAGATAAATATACATTACAGCCTTGTGATGGTTACCTTTATGTCAACTTGACTAGACCATCAGGTCCTCAAGTATTTGGCCAAACATTATTCCGAGTGTGTCTGTGAGGGTACTTCTGCATGAGATGCACATTTAACTGGTAGACTGAGTAAGCAGCCTGCCCTTTTTAATGTGATTGGGTCTTATCCAATCGAAGACTTGAACAGAACAAAAAGGTTGAGCAAGGAGGAACTCCTGTCTGACCGAACTGCACCATTGGTCTTTTCTTGCCTTTGGACTCAGACCAGAAACATTGGCCCATCTTGGGTCTTGAACCTGCCAGCTTTCATCCTGGGGCTTACACCGTTGCCACTCCTGGTTCTCAGGCCTTCAGAATTGGATTGGACCTACACATTGGCTCTCTCTTCTGGGTTTCTAGTTTGCTGACTGCAGATCTTGTCAGCCTCCACAATTGTATGAGCCAATTCCTTATAATAAAACAATCTCTCTCTCTCTCCATACACATCCTATTGGTTCTGTTTCTCTGGAGAACTCTCGTTAATACAAACCTTGGTGTTGTGTGTACTACTGTTATCCCATTTTACAGATGGGGAAATACATACTAAGAAGTTAAGTAATTTTCTGTAGTGGTTTAGGTATGTCCACAGATTCTTTGATACTCTCCTCTCAAGAACTAGAGCTTAATTCCTCTCCCCTTGAGTTTGGGCTGGACTTAGTGATTAATTTCTAATGAATTTGTATTTGGCAGATGTCATGGAATGTCCCTCTCAAGACTGAGTTATAAAAACACTGTATCTTCTGTCTTGGACTCTCTCTCTGTCTCTCTCCAATCACTTGCCCAGGGGAAAGTCAGTTACTACGCCTGGAAGAAACTCTATGAAGTGACCCACATAGTGAGGGACTGAAACTTCCTGCCAACAGCCACAGGAATGCCTTTGGATTCTCTGGCATCTTCAGATAACTCCAATCTCATGAGAGATCCTGAACCAAAACCAACTAGCTAAGGCTCTCCTGGATTTCTGACCTTCATAAATGGTGTGTAGTAAATGTTTGTTGTTTTAAGCTACTAAATTTGGGATAGTTTGTTACACAGCAAGAGATAAATACACTTGCCAAAGGTCACACAGTTCATAAAAGTCAGAACTAGGATGCAAACCCAGACAACGTTCTCCAAAGTCTCTATTTTAACCAGTACTTCCTGTTGCCTCTCTTAATGACACAAACCTACTATTACCATCCCCACCCCCAAAATAACCCTGATAAAAGAGGAGGTCATGGCCTCCATATCTCACTTCAAATAGTTCCTTTCATGATCTTTAAAAAAACAGTAATTCAAAGAAATGGAATTTATTTTCTTTTTTGTCGATAGACCTCAGAGATGTCTCATCAAACCTCACTTAACAGATGAGGTTTCAGTTGTGCCCCAGAACAAGAGACTTTGTGAAAGAGAGTTGAATGCTTGTCATTCTTATTTTCTTATTAAAGCAATAATATTTTGTGAGACACAGTCTGACTAATTGAGCCTCTGCTTAATTGAGATCTCGTTTAATAACGTCCTGATATCATTTTCAAAGAGTAATGATGGGGTGACATAATAGTGCCCACTTCCCCAGAGATAATTCATATGACAGTATAATAAGCTTCATAATAGATTGCAGTTCACTAAACATGTCTTGCTTCTCACCTCCAGGCCTTTGCACAGGTTGCTCCCATTGCCTAGAAACCTCTTCTCCCCCTGGCACTCTCTCCCAATCTATCCTAAGTCCAACTGCCTCCCTCTCATCCTTCAAGACTCAGCTACATGGTCAGAATCTTCTAAGTTGCCTTGTTATGTTATCATTTTACCCACAGCATTCCCTTGGGTTCCAGTAGCAACTGAGATAGCATAATGCAGATAAAAGCAGGTGTTTTAGAAACAAGTAGACCGATTTCAGTCAAGCTCATGATATCTACTAGCTGTGTGTCCTTGGGTAAGTTTCTCAATTGCACAAAGCTTCGATCTTCTATCAAATGGAAACAATATACTTGTGAAGATTAAGTAACTATATAATTTAGAATGGTGCCTGGCATATAAAAAGTCCTAAATAGGGGCTGGCCCGGTGGCACGTCAGTTAAGTTCGCACATTCCACTTCTCAGCGGCCTGGGGTTCGCCCTTTCGCATCCCAGGTGCGGACATGGCACCACTTGGCACACCATGCTGTGGTAGGCGTCCCTCATACAAAGTAGAGGAAGATGGGCACAGATGTTAGCTCAGGGCCAGCTTCCTCAGCGAAAAGAGGAGGACTGGCAGTAGTTAGCTCAGAGCTAATCATCCTCAAAAAAAAAAAAAAGTCCTAACTAAATATTAACCGCTATTTTTATTGTGTTAAGTACATATCAGAGCGCGTGCAAATTTTTCAATTACTGTCTCTTTTAGAATAGGTGCTTTTTGAAGGAATGAATGCAATTTCCGTGTTTTTGTCTTTATAACAGTGATGGCTAATGCTGTGAGAGTGAGAGAAATTCTTGTTCATTTATCCTTATTGCCACTTCATTTCAAAATATGTCTCTGACTGAATTTCCTACATTTGTTCCTATCCAATCATCTTGCTAAATTTTTAGATCTTAAACCCTGAGTCTTAATGACTCTCACTCTTTCTTCCACTCTTTTTAAGCATTTTGTAAATTATTCATACTATGCCTTTCACGTTTTCTTCCTTTTCTTCTTTCCAAGGGCATCGGAGTTAATCCAGCTCTCGTTTCCTCTAATTCTCTTGCTTCAGCCACATCTGGTGATTCACAACTTCTCCGACCTCTGGTCTTTCCAACTCCAATCTACTGTTCTCCATATACATATATTTATTTCTCCCCAAATAGCTCTTATTATATTACTTCCTACTAAAAATAATTTAGTGGCTGTCTATGCCTTAAAAATGGGAAATTTCACATATTTCTCACAGATCGTAGTGAAAACACATTGACTATTTTTACCTTATTCATTTTCTCTCCTCTGTTGAGACTGCATGGTTTATGCTACCATAACTTAACCCCACGCTTTTCCATTTCCAGATTTTTAACTATTCTTTTTCCTTTTCTATAAAGCCCTCTTGCCCCAAGTTTGCCTGTGGAAACACTATTGTCTTGCAAAGACCATCTCTGATGTCACTTTCTCCATGAAATCTTTCCTCGTTGCTTCACCCTTTTCCTAGGTCCAGACGGCCACAATTTCTCCTTCCTTGGATCTCCATGGCCCTTTGCAGTTTGTTTACATAATTTCTCTTATGCCTTATGTGATGGGATTTTTGTCTCCTTCTGTTGCATGTTTTAAATTCCTTGTGTTTTAACCACTTTGATAATCATCTCCCTTCTGAAGTTAAGCACAATGCTTTGTATCAAATCAAGACTCAGATCCTGAATTGAATTGTATTATATAACCAGTTAAAATTCTTGGTAATGTAGATTTAATTACAATTATATAAATGCAGTTTAAAATAAAATCATCTCATTTCCCACAGATTATTGGCGAGTGACTCTGTCGTTGTTTAGGAATCTCTAGCATAAATATCTTCAGCTAAATGTCATCACAATGTGGAGAAATTGTCTTTGTGTGAATGTTTGGGATGGAAATTGCTGTCTGTCTGCCTTCCAATTACTGGAAGACCCAAACTAGCCAACTCAAGGTAGACTTTTAACAAGATACTTCCCTGTAATGATAATTGCTTTTGGGCCTCAAACTGACTTATTTGCTAGCTTTTCGATTTGGGAGTCATTTCTTTTTAGGACCTGAAGGGTTTTTGCACTGCCTGGGGAATTGGGAAGCCGCTTTAATTAGAAAAAGGCCAAGATATTCAACATGCTCTAAGATTTGTGATATTCGTGATGAGGTTGGGGTTAGGTGAGGAGAAAGCGTGGGTTGGAGAACGGTGAAATTACTCATTTTTTACCTTTCTTATGATATTTCCTGAGTCGGTGGGAGAAAAAAGAAACAAAGAATTCTGATCTGTATTTGCTAAACATACAACCCTGGATAAATTCACTGGGTATGCTATCATGATTACTGGCCAGCATAGAAAGTGCTCTCTGAAGAGCCACGTGAAATTTAAAACTGTTCAAATGAGGAACAAATGGTACTAGAGAAATAAAATAAATGTTTTTCAAGTACATATTGTTAATTATTTTTTAAAATTAGGGTTTACATCCACATGCGATCCAATAATTCTTAGCTTTAATAAAAACAGCATGTTGCAGAATTCCCACCAGAAAGTTGAGAGGTATCTGGAACACAGAAGACAGGTTTGGCTCACAACATAAAAGGCCCTTGATTCCCAGAGGCAAATTTTTTCTTTGAAAATTATTAAGCTCTTCAAATTTTGTTAATAAATCTGTTTGAAGTGAAAATATGAGTTGAGGAGTATATGCCACTGCTAGCTACACACTATGGTGCTTAATTTTGTCTACGTATTTTGTGTTCTTTATTCTTTTCAGGTTGTTTACTACACGTATACAAAAGAAAACATAGGGAAATTCAATGACCTGGAAATCTCAAATCATCTTTGAAATGCAAGTTACTTTTTTTAAAAAATTGAAAACTTCGGGGATTGTGAAATAAGCAACATAATTTCACTTAGAAGGAACATTAACTCAAACACAGATGTTGAAAAAAAAAAGGAAATTGGCTTTTCCTCATCCCTCTCTAGAGACCTGGGAGTATTATCAAGGACAGAAATAATTAATTGTCACTAAAGGACACACTATCAAATATCAGTTACATCAAATTTGCAGTTCCTTTTTTTCTATATTTAATAGCCAATTAAGATGTAAAATGTGCCTGTTAAATAATATCACAACCACGTTAATAGTGAAGCAACAACTCTGTGAAAGCTAATCCAGGAGATCATTCCAAATTTTCTTACAAAGGAAATTAACATTGATAACCATCTTTCTGGCTGCTGAGGAAAATGAAATATATGACTTCCATATGTGTCTATAGCACATAAAAAGATATTTGAATTTTAAGGGCATCTTAAAATAATAATTCAGCTTTACAAAATTGTCACATCAGGAGAAAATTGGTTGCCTTGGAAAATCAGTATTCACTCCATTAATTGCTACTATAAGTGTCTCCAAACAATATATTTCTTACTGAATTTAACAGTTGATTTTCAGGTGAAAAATTATGGAGGCCATTGAATGTATAACTGACAATGATAATTATTATTATCAAAGTATATAATTCTTGGACATTAGTTTTCTTATTTAGCGTGGTGCATTGTAGTAGTGGACTTTCTAGAAGAATTATGTTCCTATAATAATCTTTCTTTAGGGAACACTGATAAAGCTTTCACTCTTTTTGTCTATGAGAATATATAGATAGGTAGATAGACACATACATGTATATACACACATCTACATAAACACACATATATATCAAGTTGTGTGCATATATGCATAAATATATACATACAATTTATGGAGGTATAATTCATTTTCAATAAAATACATTCATTTAGGTGTACAAGTTGATAAATTTTGAAAAATGTATAGAATGTTGTATTCACCACTATAGTCAAGATAAACAAAATTCCATTATCCCAAAAAGTTCCTTTGTCCTCTTTTATATCAGTCTCCACAATCTCATTCCAGATGAAGCAAACACAGATCTACTTTCTGCCACTCTGGATTACTTTTGCCTGTTCTAGAATTTCACATGTATAGAAAATACAGTGTGCACTTTTTTTTGCGTATTCTACATTCACCCATCGTAAAGCTTTTGAGATTCATGCATGTTATTCTCTTTTTTGTTCTTGTTGAATAGTGATTTGATTGAATGAACAGCAGAGTTTTTTCTTTTTTTTCTATTCACCTACTGATAGGCAGCTTGGTTAAGTCCAGTTTGGAGCTAATATGTATAAAGCTTCTATGAACATTCTTGTACAAATATTTGTGTGGGCATATGTTTTCATTTCTGTTGGTAGATATCTAGGAGCAGAATTTCGGTTATTCAGAAATTGCTTATTTAAATTTATAAGAAACTCCCAAAGTAGTTCTTAGGTATTCCACAGTGTTTTTCACATTTTGTACTCCATATAGTCTTTAATAATTTCAGTTGCTCCGCATCTTTACCAAAACTTGCTTTCCAGTCTTTTTAGTTTTAGCCATTTTAGTGACTATATTGATATCTCCTGTGGTTTTAATTTTCATGGTGCCAATAACTAACATTGTTGAGTACTTTTTCATGGGTTTATTAGCCATTTGTATATCTTCTTTGATGGAGTTTTGTTCAACCTTTGCTCATTTTAAAAGTTGGATTATTTTCTTACTATGAATTGTTTGTATAATCTGACTAAAGTCTCTTGTTAGAAATACGTTTTGCAGGGCAGGCCCACTGGTGCAGCAGTTAACTGTGCACATTCCACTTCGGCAGCCCAGGGTTCGACAGTTCGGATCTCGGGTGCAGACATGGCACTGCTTAGCAAAAGCCATGCTGTAGTAGGCGTCCCATGTATAAAGCAGGGGAGGATGGGCATGGATGTTAGCTCAGGGCCAGTCTTCCTCAGCAAAAAGAGGAGGATTGGCAGTAGTTAGCTCAGGGCTAATCCTCAAAATCCTTCCTCAAAAAAAAAAAAACCTAAACAAAAAAAAAGAAATATGTTCTGCAATTATTTTCTCCCAGTATGTGTCTTGTCCACCTATCTTCTCATTTTCTTCACTGTGTCTTTCAGAAAGCAGAATTTTTAAAATTTTAATTAAACGTAATTTATCAAACTTTTCTTTATATTTTTTTTTTTGAATTTCTGTCTAAAACACATTGTTACCACATAGTCATAAAGTTTCCTTTGATATTTTCTTTTAAAACATTTATAATTTTAGCTTTGTGTTTAGGTCCATGTTTCATTTCAAATTAATTTTTGTATATAATGTGTGGTAAAGGTTAAGGTTATCATTCTTTTAAATATGGATATTTAGTCCCAGTGCCATTTATTGAAAAGATTTTCCTTTCTTCTTTCAGTTATTTTGGGACTTTTGACAGAAATCAATTGACTTTATATTTGTGCTCTATTTCTGGAAACTATACTGTTCTGTTATTGTATATATCTAAGCTTATGCTAATATCACACAAATATTTTTTTTCAGACATATTTTCTCCTTTTCTTCTGGGACTCTAATAACATGAATGTTCGATTTGTTACTGTTCCCGAAATCTCTGTGGTCTCCGAGGTTCTGTTCTATTTTTGTCTACTTTCTCTCTGTTTTTCAGGATGACAATTCAATTGGATGGGCCTTCCAGTTTACTGATCTTACCTCTGTCATCTCCATTCTGTTACTGAACGCCCGTCCAGTCATGTTTTATTGGGTGGTTGTGGTTACTGTATTTTCCAGTTCAAAACATTCATTTGGTTCTACTTTATACCTTCTGTTTCTTTACTTGGGATTTTTTTTAATTGTTTTTAGGAGGAGTTGGAATTGTCTACTGAAGAATTTATGATAGTTCTTTGTCTTCGTCTGCTTGGGCTTCCATAATGAAATACCACAGACTGGGTGGCTCAAACAGCAGAAATCTATTTTCTCACAGTTCTGAAGGCTGGAAGTCCAAGATCAGGCTGCCAGCATGCTCAGGTTCTGGTGAGAGCTCTCTTCTGGGCTTGCAGATGGCTGCCTTCTTGCCGTGTCCTCACCTGGCAGGAAGAGAGAGAGAAAGATAGAGGAGAGAGAGCTCTCTGGTGTCTCTTCTTATAAAAGCACTAATCCCATCAGATTAGGGCTCTGCTCTCATGACCTCATCTAATTCTAATTACTTCCCAAAGGCCCCATTTTTAACTATCAGCACATTGGGGTTTAGGGATCAACATGCAAATTTTGGGGGAACACAAACATTTAGTCCACACATTGCTTGAAAATGCTTGTCAGATAATTCCAACATTTGTGCCATTTCAGTTTTGGTGTTTTTCAATTGCTTTTTCTCACTGATATTGAGCTTATATGGTGATTCGTGCTATGAGGAGTAATTTTGGATTCTAATCTATACATTATAAGTATTATGTTCTGAGACCCTGGCTCCTATTGAAATCTTCTATTCAGCTGGCAGTAAGCTTGTTTATGTCCAGAATGGACACCCTGATCTGCTTTGTGAGCTGTGTTCAGATGTCAATTTAGTTTTCAAAAGCTTTGCAGTGCTGTTTTGGTCTGCCCTCTTGAGTGTCTCCCAGAGGCTAACCTGAATCCCGGGTGATGTTTCAGTTCAGTGTTCAGTTTTCAACTCTTGCTGTGTTGTTTATTGTCAACTCCACGGATGGGCCACTTAGAGGTCTACCCTGGAATGCATACACAGAGTTTGAAAATGCCTTTCTGCAATACCCTCCTCTCTGAACTCCTCCCTCAACGCTATTGTTGAGGACGAGGGGATGCACACTACCTCCTCACTGCACCATTGTGAAGAAAGACTGCGCACTGCTCACCGTCTGTGCAGCTGAAGAGAGGAAATTCCCCTGTGTTGTTCCTCAAGTCCTGAGACTCCTAGACAGGCTTTGTTTTCTACAACTTTCAAAGTGTTTTGCCAGTTGTTGTAGAAAATTTGTCTATGGTTTTTTGCTGTAGTTTGTGATCAATGTAGTGGATTGTACATATATCTGGAATCAAAAGCCCTATAGAGATCTTTTGATGCTGGGAGTTGATGCCTTTGAAGGTTAGTAAATTTTTCTAGTCATTATTCCTTAACATAGTCCCTGTCCCATTTTTTTTGTCTCCTCTCCTTTTGGGACTCCAATTATATACGTTATTTCTTCTCACTGAATTTACTATGTCTTTTATTCTCTCTTTTGCGTTTCTCCATCCTTTTCGGCGTTTTATTTTGACTTATTATTTACTTTTTTCTCACTTCTCTTGTGTTGAGTCCTCTGTGAAGCCAATCCATTGAGTTCTGATATCATATTTTCAGTTCCAGGGTTTATATTTGGTTTTTTAATTTTTTAAAAATAATTTCCAATTCTCTTGAATCCCTATGGCTTCATCTGTGCCAGAAGTTTCTACTTCCAGTTTACTCCTTCTTTAAGAATCTAGGCTTTCGGGATCCTGACCTGATGGGTGCGTTCATGCCCCTACCTTTGGTAGGCCTTAGACTCCACGTTTTGGATCCCCTGGTTCATGGGGGTGTGGAGACCTCTCAGGCTCTCGAAGCAGTCTCTTCTGTAGTTGACAAGTGCTTCTAGAGCAAGCACAGGACCATCTCCTAAATCCTGGCCTGGTCATCATTTCTTCTTTGTTAACTTCTTGATGCCTTGGCTCAAAAAAACTGCTTTGCCTGTCCCTTTTTGTTATCTTCAATGGGTGCTTTAATCTGAATTACTTAGTATATTAGTCAGGGTTCTCTAGAAAAATGGAACCAATAGAGATAAAGATAGATGGAGCTAGAGATAGAAAGGTAGATGTAAGAGGATATTTATTACAGAAATTGCCTCATGTGATTAGGGCAAACTAGAGACCCAGGAAAGTCAGTGGTATAATTCAGTCCAAGTCTAAAAGCCTGAGAACCAGGGGAGCTGATGGTGTAAATCATGGAGTCCGAAGGCCCAAGAACTAGGAGCTCTGAAGTCTGAGGGCAGAAGAAAGTGAACATCACGGCTCAAGGAAAAGAACAAGAATTTGCCCTTCCTAAGACTTTTTCTTTCTATTTGGGCCCTCAGAGGATTGGATGACACCCACCCACATCAGAGGGGGTTGAGCTTCTTTACTCAATCTAGTGATTCAAATGCTAATCTCTTCCAAAAACGCTCTTACAGACACACCCAGAGATAATGTTTTGCTATCTGGTCATCCTTTAGTCTAATCAAGATGACACATACAATTAACCATCATACCTAATCTGTTACTACCAGCACTTGACAGTCACGCTGAGTGTAACGATTTGTCTAGTCAGAAGAGGAAGGATATATCAACAGAAACAATTTTAAACTGATTTTAGCATCCCAATATTAACAAAGACCATTGTATTTCTTGTTTTTTTTAAATTAATATAATAGATAGACCTTAATAGATAATTACCTTTTCTATCCCTTTTTCGGGCTTCTATTTTCAGGCACCTCCCCTTTTCCCATCAGAAGCAAAAGCAAAGCTCTTCTCATGTCTTCTTGTAAAAGATCTCAAATACTCCATTATTACACACTCTTTCCCTTGAATTTGAAAGGTAGATGTCTCATTTTTTAAACCATATCAATAAAAGAGACTTCTCCCACTATATGACTTCTGGTGCCACATGTTAAAATAATCTATTTCTCACCACTTTACACTTTTTGAGTGTTTGTTTTCTCTCCCAGGTAGATTATCAGCTCTTGGAAGAGAAGGAATTGAGTCTTAAATTCTTTATTGCTATTTCATCTGTTATGTAGGTTCAACTTTAGAAGGATCTCAATATATGCTATCTAGCTCTCCAGTGTATACGTTTGTATAAATCCTACTTAGAATTACCAACACTATTTTTTCCCTTATCTTTTAATGTCTATTACTGCACACAAAAAATGAGAAAACATACATTTTTAATAAAATTCATGTCTAAACAGTTGTACATATGGGTTTGCTGGGAGAAAACTTCTATAATTACAAAACAGAAAATTTAGGATCTGATCATACAATTAACTTCATCATGACAAAGACTCAGTATTTGATGAATATTCTTTGGAGATTTCACTCATTCCTATCTCCTCAAAATATCATCTGTAACCTGATGACTCCTACATATTTATCTCTAGCGCCTAATTCTTTTCTCCAGTGTCTAATCATATACTGGATATATCAGTGCTGCCATCCCACCTTCTAGTTACCTCTATTTTAGCACTTATCCAGGGGAGAACAACTCTATGTTGTCCTTTATCCCCTCACAAACTCCTGGATGGCTTATTTATCCCTATCTCCATAGTACTTGTGCTCTTGAGTCATACTTTTGTGTTGTATTAATTTAATGGGATAAATTATCATGTTAAAAAAATCCTTCAGGGGCCGGCCTGGTGGCACAGAAGTTAAGTGTGCACGTTCGCTTTGGTGGCCCGGGGTTTGCCGGTTTGGATCCCGGGTGTGGACATGGCACCACTTGGCAAGCCATGTTGTGGCAGGCTTCCCACATATAATGTAGAGGAAGATGGGCACAGATGTTAGCTCAGGGCCAGTCTTCCTCAGCAAAAAAAAGAGGAGGATTGGCAGCAGATGTTAGCTCAGGGCTAAACTTCCACAAAAAAGAAAAAGAAAAAGAAAAAAAAATCCTTCAGAGAGAAGATTCTATAATATCCATATTTATAAAATATGTATTTTATACAGAAATATATTTTTTATTATATATCAGTATAATATATAACAACATATATGTTTAAGTCTGACCTTAATTCCTGGTACTTCAGCTTTAGCACGGCTTCTCTTCCCTTGGTCTAAATGAGAAGAGAGGAAACATAGTCACTGCCTCCATCTGTACACCATCTCTTCTAGAACATAAAGATTTATTAAGCACCCTTTCCTCTTCACTTGTGTCTGGCCTCCCTGGTTTTACTTTATGACCTTCTTCTTAACCTTTTAATCACTTCCATTGCTTTCTCTTAGGCATTTTCCAAGTTTTTTACATCTCTATATCTGCAGTAAGCTATAGGGCCACAAAGTGGAACAAATACTCCAAGCGCTTTTGAGAAAATCCAGTTGGTTAAAGCAGTTAGAGAAAGAGTAAGAAGACTCTGAGTTGAGGCTAGTTTTAGGGAGATTTGCAAAGCTTTACCCATAATCTTGGTCTCATAAATGGATCATTAGCCAAAGTTCCAAAACACACCCAGAGCCCCTTTTTCCTGCAAACCTACCCCTGAAGTCATGCCACTGAAATACTAATGAACTTTCCAGTGGCCTCTCTATTTATTAGTCAAGGTCCAGGTGGAAGAAGTAGGCTTGGTCCTGAGATTATGACGTTCAGCACGTGATCAATATTATTTGAACATTCTATGGTACCCACGGGTGAAGCCACTACATAAGTCTTGTCATTACTGTAAATAAGTTAATATTACAGGAGAAATAAGGGCGTTTGCTTGAGGATCCAGCACAAAAATGATAAATGAGGGAAGTTGGTGAGAAAAGCATTTTTCTTGGCCTGTGGTCAAAAAACAAAGCTTTAAACAATTGCAGAGAACTTTCTCTAGACGTGTGCTGGGAAGCAAATTCAGCTAAATATAAATCAAAGGAGTTCTCTTTATTGTAATTCAAAGATGCCACAATATAGGAGGCAAGGAAGATTGCCAGAGGAAGAAACAAATATTTCCTTCCCGATAGAGAGATCTTTGTAAAGCATGGGTTTTTCACTTCTATTCTTACAATTCTTTGATGTCTACAAGGAGGTGCGCTGGCCTGCAGAGAGCCATTATGGAGCTCTGGCTAAGAGGTTGGTGAGAGCACTGCCTATGGACTCAAGTACCACTGAGTTAAAGCTCCATCTTCGTCACTACCTGTCTTCAACTCAGTTACTTACTCTGAGACTCAGTTTTCTCATCTCTGAGACGAGTATAGTAATTGTAGGGATCCCAGTGTATTCCATGGTTAGCTTAGTACTTAGCCCAGAGCAAATATTCAGTAAATGTTATCTTTGTCATTAGTTTTGTTATTACATTTTTTTCCAAATCCATTCCCTTATGGGTTTCTGGTTGGCCGTAGCTTATTTTATTACCTCATTACCAGTCACTGACTCAGAACCCTGGCTTGTGCTGGTCTGTGAAATTCCAGACATTTCCCTGATCACGGTGGGCTTTTCATTATGAATTTGCATATCCATGCTCTTTCCACATATTTGGTCTGATAAACTCCCACCTCTTATTTCAGATGCTGTTCTAATTTTGCTTCTTGTTTCTTTCCTCAAACCTGACAACATAAAGTTCTTTCTGTTTTCCGCTCTCCTAGGTCTTTACTATTATTATTATTTTTTTTACAATGATACTGGTTACATGCTTTGCATGATGTTTTCCCTAGCTAAAATTTAAATTCTTCGAAGGCAGGGACTATGTACTACTCATCACTGGGTCTCCCAGAACCTAACACTTTGCTAGACACACAGAAAGGACTCATAAGTGTTTGATGCATGAATGAATTATATATAATACAATATGGCAACGCTAAAATATAAAATGATAGAAAATATTGAAATATAGAAAAATAGAAATTTGAAGATAATTTAGAATCATAGAAAATAAAACAAAAAATTCAATGATATAAGGGTTAATTTTTTTTAATGCCAAGATCTCTAAGAAAAGATATCAAAAATCATGTTGTTACACTGAAAACAGTTACATTTTTTACTGAATATGATACCAAGCTTTTATATTTTAATCCAAATTATACACAAATATAAAATACAGAAGAGAAGTTCCCCAATATGATAATACAGATTGCCTACAGTGGATAGAATTAGAGGTGAGCTATATTTTATATTTTTTTGCAGTTCCAAAATCTGTAACAAAAACATTTCTTATTATTATAGCTAGAGAAAACCCGTATACCTTTTTATTCTTAGATAATGTTATACAATTAGAAATGCATTAGGACCTATTTAAGAACTCTTTTTAGGAATTGCCAACTGGTTAAAATGTCGTGTGAATAATTAGGGGTTCAATATCTTTTCAGGTTTTTTTTCAAACCTATAAAAAATATCTTTTTAATACTGTCTATGCATTATTCCATCTAAGATATTTTTTCTTATATCCCACTGTGTGATGCAAACCCCAGTTGCTCACCCTATAAACATATATTTAACAGGCAAGGGGTCTGGGAAGACAGAAACAGCACAAAGTCATCTTGCCGGCAGGAAAATGACACAATCCAGAAAGCCTTATCTTCTTTGTAGTCATTAAACTGAATTTTTAATCTGTAAGAGAAATTGCAAGTCATAGTCCTCTATGTATATAGATAAAAAACTGAAGCTCAGAGAAGGAAGGAGATGTGCACAAAGTCACACAGCAGGTTAGTGGCGTAGTTAGGACTAGCTTGACAATCCATGCCTCTTTCTACTATGCGACATCATGGAAACATAGAAATGAAGAGGGATTTTAGAAAGCATTCTCTAAAACCACCTCGTTTTACAGAGGGATAATTGAGGACTTGGAGTGATCCACTATTTTCTTCCAGATCACATAGCTTTCTAGAATTACGCTAGACTTAGCAGCTAGGACTCCTGTATCCCAGTCATTAAGTTTTCTTGTGCAAGAGCAAGAAGTTAGTCCAGCTCTCCCCTATACTACAGGTATTACCAAGTACCTGCATCGAAGTATCGAAGAAAAACTTGACTTAATACTTACATATTATTCACAGATCAATCGAGGTCTAATTCTGTCCTAACCAGGGAAGCCAAACAACTATATTTCAAGTATAACAGCATATCATTTCTTACTTAGGTTCAACATCTTCCTTCAGAATTTCTCCGAGATTCTTATCCATTTTACTCATTTTCCTATGAAACAATGGTCTATGACAAAGCCAATGAAAGGATTAAAACTTATATTTCATATACAGTATTGAATATATATGTATGTGTGTCTTACATAAGATATTTTCCTAAGATTTTGAAAATTGCAGAAGGTAAAGTATTTTTTGCCTGTTTTCAATCTTGATTGATAGACATAGGCTAAGGTGGCCATTTGACTTACTGTTTGCATTAGCAGGGAAGGACGAAGTGCCCAGAAGAAGCTCTGACCTTTGTGGACAAGCATAGATTTCCATGAAAATAAAGCAAGATAGGCCCTGTAGTGTAGAGGAAAGTGACTAATATAAAAGATAGAGGACCTGTGTTCTAGTTTTATTCCTGCCCACAGTTAGCTCAAGTATCTAGAGCAAGTCCTTCTATGATTCTGATGTCAGTCTCTTCATGTGTTCAGTAAAAGAATTCATCACGTTTTTGTTGTTGTTAGTGCTGTCAAGTCTATTCCCACTCCTACTGACCCTGAGTACAGCAGAGCAGAACCCTGCCAGGTCTCTGTACCATCCTCTCACCTTCCGGTGCTATATCAGACAATGCTTCACTACTATTCATAGAGTTTTCATGGCCAATTTTTTCAGAAGTGGGTGGCTGGGTTCTTCTTCCTAGTCTATCTGTGTCTGGAGGCTCTGCTGAAACTTGTCCACCATGGATGACCCTGCTGGTGTTTGAAATACCAGTGGCACAGTTTTCAGCATCACAGAAACACGCAGCCGCCACTGTGTGGTAACCAACAGATGGGTGGCGTGGTTCCCTGACCAAGAATGAACCCCGGCCTCAGCGGTGAGGGCCACAAATCTTAACCACTAGACCACCAGGGCTGGCTATCATTTTTTTTACCTGCTAGTAATAACCCCTAAACCTTACCACTGGGGCTCTTTCTAACAGGCAGCCAGATACTTACCAAAGGCCTTTGACTCTTAAGCAAGGAACGCAAAGCTAGAGAGTAAGGTTGGAGGCCAAACGCATCAAGGAGGCAGGGGTCGATGGAGAACCAGCCTGCAGTGGGCACAGTTCCTGCAAAATATCTGGAGGCCCCTGCTTGGCCACATTCCACCCAGTCTGTGCTGAGAACTCCAAATATACAATCAGGAGACTTCCTTTTTGCTTCAGAGACAAGCTGGTTGGATAGGTGATTATTATGATATGTGACTCGGTGTTTGTAATTGAGGAGAAATTTTGGAATAATCAATCAGTTTAACAGAGAAAAGAGTATTTGATAAATTAATGTCTATCAGTTCAAAGCCAGACTCTTTTTTGCTAAATGTTAAATGTGTTTTGTTAAAAAAGGAAGATGAAGAAAACATACGATTTGATTTTAGAGTCTACTCCTGTGTTTACCATCAATTGTCTTTGCCAATATCCACCTGAAAACCTTTGCTCTCTGGAACATGCTAATTTCAGATCATGTCACTGACCTGCTAAACACTCTGCCAATTGCTTTCCAGTGCCATCTGACTAAACCCTTCCTATGGCCCTCTGAGATCTGGGATTCGCCTTCTTATAGCTCAAGTTCCGTCACTTTCCACCTCAGTGTTCACTATGCTCCAAGCCCGCAGGTCTCTTTTAGTCCCCCCAAAACCCCAAGCCCACTTCCACATTAGAACCTTTGTGCTTTGAACAGAATGCCTAGCTGATTCCTTCTGGTCATTCAGGTTGATCTACGAATGTCACATTCTCAGGGACTCTTCCCTTGTTTATCTCATCTAAATTATTTTCCCTCCCTGTCCATCATTGAATCTTTATCACATTGCCCTTTCTTGTTTTCTCTACAATTGTTCTTACCAAATTAGAGTTATTTGAATTATATATTTACTCACTTAATTATGGGTTTGCTGTCTTCCTCTTAACACACCATATGCTCCTCGAGGGCAAGACTTTATTTATCTTGCCTGTCTATCTGCAGCACTTACAGCGGAGCCTTTCACAAAGCGGGAGCTAGATAATCAGCACTGGATGAATGAATGAATGAATGCTATTGATGTAGATAGGTTAACTGGAAATGCAAAATGGAATTCTATTCTTTAACCTGTGTCTTTTTAAAATGTACCAAATATGTATCATCATTAAAGCCTGTGGCTCGAAGACTAGGGATTAATGCATGTGACATTATCTATGATATCAGTGGTTTCAACGTCCTTTATCCCTTGAGCCTCTTACAAAAAATCCAGATGCCCAGAAGTGGCAAATGATAGAGGGTGAGGGCATGAAAGAAAACACAAAGTTCTCCTTGGTCCTCTTTTCTAGCTTCCTTCTTCTTACAATGACCTTTCTCTTGAATTTATGCCCACAATATCAGGTTTTGTTTGTTTTTATGTTTCTTGCTGAATTCTGTCCGACATCCTTTTTCTTTCCTGCACTATGCCAAACAACTCATTCTGAATTACTTTTTCCATTCTGTAGCTGGCTGTTTTGCATCACGGAAGGAGGCTTGGCTGAATAGTACAATCAAAGCACTACTCACATAATTAGAAAAAAGCCCTACTTCTACATAAACAAAAAAAAGTGAGGATAATTTTTCCGTCCCTCTTTGCTTTCATAGATATCTTATCCTCTGATGCTCAGTAAAGCTGAATTTTCAGATTTGCAACACTTCTTCAGGTCTCTAGGTTTGATTAATAATAATTGTCAGTCCATTAAAATGGATTATGATGATTCCCAAGGAATTGGTTGTTAACATAATTAACAGCTGGCTTTACTTTCAAGACATTAATCAAAAGAGCAAGTTGCTGGAAATGACCAGGTTCTCACAAATGTTGCTAATTAGCAAAGGCATTGAAGTTGTGCGACAGTAAATCCTGACGCTATTATCTGCATGATTGTATCACAGCTTTAAATACCCTCAATGTGATATGTTTTTTCAAGCGTTATTATACCAATAGGTATTTGAATGAATTTAATTTAAAAGAAACAGACTCTATATTTTGACTGTGTACTTTTGGACAGAACAGGGTGTAAAAAATTTGCAGAAGTATCACAATACACAATACGTAATATTTTCCGTTCGTAAATGGTGAATAAATTTCATGTATGCTAATTATCCCTGTATTGCTCCAATGGAGCTTAACTAGCTCTATCATAAAAATTACGTTTCTTTGAGAAGCAGGACGTATTTTACCGTTATCTGCTCACTTTATATCTGTGTATAATGAAAGCAATACAGGAAAGAAATTAAGCAAGGAGAAAAAAATACAAAGAAAATATAAAATAATCACCCCTAAGCCTACTAAGAAAGAGAAACCTCTCTTGACACTTTGGAATATTTGCTTCCAATATCTTTATGGGCCTAAACTATTTTGTTTATATTGTTGTAACACCTTGTATGTAACTTGTATCTCGCTTTCTCATAACATTAAATCACGGGAATTTTCTGTCAGATTAGAGAATCAATGAAATAACATTTTAATTGGCATATATTATTTCATCATAAAGATATTCTACATTTTGCTTAACAATTCCCATAGGGTTGGAGTCATGAATTTCACTTTTAAATACAACATTATAAAAAATAGCATACTTTTGCATCTGAATCAGAAACTAGACTTACTCCAATTTTTTTTTTTTTTAAAGATTGGCACCTGAGCTAACCACTGTTGCCAATCTTCTTTTTTTATTCTTTCTGCTTTTTCTCCCCAAGTCCCCCCAGTACATAGTTGTATATTTTAGTTGTGGGTCCTTCTAGTTGTGGTACATGGGATGCTGCCTCCATGTGGCCTGACGAGTGGTGCCATATCCGTGCCCAGGATCTGAACCAGAGAAACCATGGGCCACCCTAGCGGAGCTCGCGAACTTAACCACTCGGCCAAGGGGCCAGCTCCCACTCCAATTCTTGGTAGAGTTGCCAGATTTAACAAATAAAAATACAAGACACTCAGTTAAATTTGAATTTCAGATAAATAATGAAGTTTTTAAATATAAGTATGTCTCGTAATATTTAAGATATTCTGATAATGCACGTCATACTCAGACTAAAAAAATATTTATTGTATATCTGAAATTCAAATTTATTAGGCCATCCTGTACTTTACCTGGCAAATTTCAACCAAGATTTTTCTTACGTATTGTGGTCGGCAAAATAAAGGTCCCCCAAAGATATCCATGCCCTAATGCCCCGAACCTGTGAGGTTAAATGGCAAAGGGGAATAATGTTGCCGATGGAATTAAGATTGCTAATCAGACAGTGTTGACGTGGGGAGATTATCCAGGTGGGCTGAAGGTAATGACGAGTGCCTATAAGTGAAAAATGGAGGCAGAAGAAAGAACCAGAGAGTTGGAAGTGTGAGAAAGACTCAGCCCAACATCCTGGTTTTGAAGACGAAAGACGGGGCCATGAGCCAAGGAAAGAGGGAAACTGCTAGAAGCTAGAAAAGACAGGAAAATGTATTCTTCTCTAGAGCCTCCAGTAAGGAATTCAGCCCTTCCAAAATCTTGATTTTATGCCAGAGACCCTTGTTGACTGTGGACCTCCAGAACTATAAGTTATTAAGTTTATGTTATTTTTGAGACACTAAATTTGTGGCATTTCTTTATGGCAGCTATAGAAAAGTAATACACATGTTTTCATGAAGATATTGGTGGTCATTGAGCTATCAGATAGGCTGGATCTCTTGATTCTCATATTATGATAAACTTTATAAAACAGCTTCAAAAATCTGAACCAAGACCCAGGAAATGCCCTTCGTGGAAGCACACAAAGCTAAGCACTTTCCAACTGCCACGCTCAGTCATTTCTTACTAGCCTTCCTGGCAACACTGCACAGAGTACTTTAAATCTTGGAAAGCTGATGTTGTTTTGTTCTTTCGTTAGTGACTGTGTGAACGGCCTGAGAAGCAGAGACCTTAATTCAAACAATCAGCGTTTTACAGCATTAGTTGTGAAATGAATTCAAGTCAGAAGATTCCACTTGGGAGTCAAGCTACAGAGTAAATCAAAGACAGCTGAGATAAGCAAATTCTTCACAGCAGACTTTCTCAGCCTGAGTTGATGGTGAGGCCAATCCCCAGAACAAGTTTACAGGTGTTCAATACGGAGCCCCAATTGTTAAATGCACCATATTTACGTGTAAGTATTTATTGTGATGGGGGAAGGTAAGAGAAAAAAGTGTTGCTTTACTACATCGCTGTGAAATATGTGGAGATAACTCGTTGAGTGTTGTAGTCATTTTGCTTTTCTGGGAATCCCTGACAGCTCACAAGTTTGTCATTAGGGGAGGGAGGACTTTATAGTCCATTTAAAATGTGCGTGTTTCACAGAGTTTGCATCAAATCAAACTTAGAGATGGAGTGGTGGTTAAGACACAGCCCTTGGAGGCAGGAAGTTCAAAGTCTGTAGTGGAGACAGGCTCATAAACAAATAATAGCTATACAACGTGAAAAATGTTCTCACAGAGCAATGCACAGGAAGCTGGGGGAGCCCTCAGGAGGGAGTAATCAATGCCCAGAGGCTTCCATGAGAAGACAATGCTTGACATGCTAGTTGAAGGATGAGCAAGGATTTTCAGGCACTCCCACAGTCTGTGTTAAGAAGTAGGTTTTATGCTGAGGAAGTGAAGATGATTATTACTTTTTAAATGAAAGGCTAAATAAATGAGTTAGTGTGGTCTTGAGCCTGTCGACCTGGTTTGCAAATTATGTATGTGTTGTGTATATCACAATTTCTCAAAATGGATTTGAGTCTCCTCATTCTTTCGAGCCTGTTTTGCACGTTTGCCCTTTTTTGACCATTTTGGGCCAGGCAGTGTGAGGGAGTTTCTATGTTATTTCATTCTCAGAGCAGCCCCACGAGTTTGATCACCTTGTAGATGCCAGTATGTGTCTTGGAACAGAGGGTGGCTTGTGACACTTTACTGAGATCAGGAACACAGAGGGTGGAGTGAGCTTCATGAAGAATATGATGGGCTGAGTTTGGCACATATTAAATTTGAGGTTCTTTTGAACTATCGTCAGTGTTGAAAAGGCTACTTTTCATGTGCGTCTGTATCTTTGAAGTCAAGTTTGGTCAGGAAATATTGATTTGGGAACCATTTGAAATATGTGGCAATTGGAGCCCTGTGAATGCTAGGATGGCCAGGAGAGAAAGAATACCAGGAGAAGAGACCAAGAGAGCACAAATGGGGAATAACAGTATTGATGAGAAGCACGATACTAAAGGTGAATCAAGACGGAGGGAGTCATCTGAGAGGTAGGTGGAAAACTGAGTCAGAGCGCTGATTTAGCCAGCAGTGGCAGAGTATTTCTGTATTTTAGGTCAAATAGAGCAATATCTATTCGATTTTGCAACAAAGCCATTTGTAGTGATTTTGTTAAAAATAATTTCAGAGTTGTGGGTGGAACAGAAGGCAGACTGAACTACGACTAGTTAATGGAAAGTAAGGAAATAAAGACATTAGGGGTGTACAACTTTATTAAGGAGTTAGTAAGAAATAAGACAGAGAGGTAGGGAAAGAATAAGAGAGTAGCGGTACCTGGATGAGGACATGGTATTGGAAAAGGTCATTTGTTTTGTTTTCAGAGGGAGAGGCTCAAGTGCATTTACATAATGGCAAGAAGGAGCCAGCAGAATGCGCGTATATAGTCAGGACTCTTCCGCTTGCAAGTGATAGTGATACATATCCATAACTTAAGGAAGAAAATTTTAAAATAAACACTAACTCAAACTGTGACATCCAGGAGTGGGACTGACTCAGGGAGTCTGCGGATCCAAATGCTATTGTTTTACATTCCGTAGAAATACGAGAGATTCTCTCTCTCAGCATCAGCCTATATCATCTTAGAAAAGGACGTTGTCTGACCAGAGTAGGCTCACCTGTCCATCTCTGGGCCACTAGCTATGACTAGAGGATTGTGAAATATAATTGACCAGCCCTGCAACGTGTACCAACATAGGGCCAGAGGCTGAGCCGATGACTTGGAACTCCCTAGTAACAATTTGAGATGATTAAGCAATTGTTCTTAGTAGAATGGCTGATGTTCCTGGAAAGAGGGAAAAAAGAAGTCTTGGCAGCAAAAATGATGGATGTCCAGCACAGAGGAGTCGTCGAAGATACAGATGAGAGAAATACTAAATCAACGAAGACCTTGAACAGCTTTCGACAGGAGGCAGCACATCCCTTTCATTGTCACTCCAGAGAAAGGCCCTCCCTGTCTGTCCCACCTGACATCCCTGCATCTCCAAGTGATTTTCTGCCCCTCTACTCTCTTTTATTTTTTTCTTAACACCTATCATTCTCTGAATTTATCCTACCTATTAATTTGCTTACTTCTTACTAGCCCAGATTTCCTGCCTTTCCAATGTATGCTCCCTCATATCAGGGACACTGTTTGTCTTATGTACTATTCTAACTCTGCTGTCTAAAATCTAAAATAGCACCTAGCACATAGTTAGGCCTCAATTTCTTGTTGAGTTAAAGAAGAGAGAATGTGTGTGAGATAGAGAGAACTTAAGAATACACACAATGGTTTTTGTCCATAATAACTACAGACCAATGTCTTTTTTTTCTTTTTAGTGAGAAGTAGGGTACCATATTCACAAGTGTATATGTACCTGGACCATTTTCTCACTTAAAATCTATAATTTTATTTGGATCATCAGATACAAAATATCAGGGGTGATGAGCTAAAAAGTAAAATGTTTTCACTGAGTAGGCAGTACACTTAATAGACTTTTATGCTGCATATTGGCTTAATTTTGTTGCCTAGGACCATACTAAAAGATGGAGAAGTCTGTAAACTTTACCATAAAATGAAGATAAGAATACGCTCTAAAATTTCATCATGGGCACATACGTGAAACATCTAGATTTTATTAGAGGAAAGAGCCTCTAAAGTTAAATCACAGTTTGTATGAAGTAACTTTTAGAATTTCTTGAATAAGAATGCTCCCCAAATATCTTCACAGTGAAACAGAATAAAACTGCCTTTCAATGAAAGCTTTGGCAACTGGATACCCTCTTGTTTCCAACTCAGCGGTGAGTGAGTGATACGTTTAACACATGTGGAAACAATACATTAGGGGAACTTGCAGACAGACTTTTGACAGTTATCCTCTTTGACTATCCTACAAAAGAAAAACTTTTCTAAAATTTAGAAACAACAATTGTCTGGTTTCACTTAATTTTCTTGGAGAAGCTCTGTTGATAATTCAAGTCATACACAAACGTACATGCAAAAGCTTTTCATGGTGAACAGCACTGATGGTTCTTTGTCCTAGGGGATTACGTGTGTGTGTTTCACATATAGATGTGCAGAAAACCACTGATCTTTCAGAAAAAATTCTGAAATATGGTTTTGTCAGATAATGCAGGAGTTCCAGCTTTCATTTTAAAATAGATTAAAATTGCAAGCCTTCTAGTAAGCTTGTATAAGTTTGAGTACTAAAGACAAAAAACAAAAAATGTTCTCAATAAATGCATAGACAGACTTTCATGCAATATAACACATATAGACCAAGGTGAATGTTTTAATATTTATGAGATGGAAATAGAATGTGAATAATAGAATAGCCCAAACTAAGAAGAAATTGTTTTTCTGCCTAAAATGAGTGAAGATGAGTAGAATAATTTGTACTCTTGAATGTCAGTGAAGTCAATTATAATAATTGGGGTAGGAAATAAGGAGGAGGTGAGGAAGGATATATTGGAGTTCTAAAGTCCCATAAGAAGGCTAGTTCAGCCCATTAATTTAAGTTTCTATAGAAGTTAGAAGGAGCTTACCACAATGGTGTTAACCTATCCATTCAATCATTCATTTATTCATTAAGAAATTTGCATAAACTGAGATCCTGTACCGGGCACTGTTACTTGGTGATTAAAAATGATGACAACTCTCAGTCCCCACCTTCAAGGGGCCCACGTTTTGTTTGGGATTAGGCATTCAGGCCACTGATGAAGGCATTTTCCACTCTATGCAGGATGAATCCCATTCAGTATCACCCTTAGATCTGGGCAACAAGGATCTTTCTCCTGAGTCCTTTTCTTTAGAGGCCCCCATGTATCACAAATAGAAAAAAGTAAATATATTCAAGAACTCAGATGCCTCTGTGACTCGGGGTCCAGTGCTCAGCACTATGGCTGCACAGCCTAAAAGCCCTGAACACCTGCTCTCATAACTGACCCTCTTTAGCTGTAGAGAAATATTTCTCTACTCCTTTGCCCCTTTAGCGTTTAAATGAGAGTCAGCTGCATCTGAACTCTGTAAATGCTTGTGGCTGTCCTGCTTCTGACGTCTGAGATGAACGCTGCTTTTCAGTCCAGGGAGGACTCGACAGTGCAGTGATTAAACAAGCAAGGACAAATTACTTAACTGGTCAAATTCTTCACCTCAGATAGCGTGAATATATTTATGAATATCAAAAACTATGTCCATTTCTTGTATATCCTAATAGTCCAATATATATTTCATACCTGCATATGCATGCACATATATAATATAATAGGGATACCATGATGTTATATATTTATATTAATAGTGTAATATTATAATCATTATACTACTATAATTTATTTAAAATTAAAAATTAAGTGTAAATTTCACCTTTGTTTAATTTAAAATTTGCTATTAGTTTATTAACCTTTGTATTTAACCTTTTAATTTTATTGATTTTTAATATTTTAGAAAAATATTTTTTGGAAAACATTAAATAACTTTAATTTTTGCATTTTTAAAGCTATTTTATTTTTTCATGAATATAGATTCAGATTGTGAATATTTTAAATACAATTCCATTTTACACTAACCCATTAAATTATCTATAGTTGAACATACATTATATGAGGATCTTGATTATAGCAACGTAATTAGTGATTTTACTGTAATAAAGAAAAACATAGGATGTTATATATATTTCCACTGCTCCTTTTGTCCTTCCAAATACCTCCAGAGCATCAATAGAATATCTAAGCATTTTCAATAATTTAATTCATTAATTTTTAATATTTTGCTAAATTTTAGTTATACAAAAACCATAGCCTTAAACATATCAAAGAAAATAGATATTTCTATTAATCTCATTAAAGTGATATTGAGACATTCATTAAGACGGGCCTCAATTTACACTTTTGTCCTTAGAAATGCAAATGTTACACACTTGCCTGTTCAGATTCATCTATATATTAATTTAACAAATAGTCTGCCTGTCTGGCACAATATAGTGCCCTGATATTACACCAGGAGAATATTTGAGGAATAAAATAAATAGAACCTCCCTTCAAAGAGTTTATTATTTTGTTAGAAACAGTGGTGATTAAACAGATAATTATCAGTGTAGTGTTGTGATATGGGAACTGAAATACAGTGCACAGCAAGGACACAGTGGGGTCCACGCTGGGAGAAGGTTCACGGAAGGCTTTCTAGCGTAAGCTGTGAAATACAGACCTGGAGGAGCAGTTCAAAGAGTGAAGAGAGTAAGAGGAGGTAAAAATATAGCCTCCTAGATAGAAGGGAGATCATGGCGGAGCCCTAGATGCAGAAAATAGCTAGGTCTTCCTATAAGAGAAAATAGAAAAATATTCATTTACTTTTAGTGTATTACAATAGCTGTTCAACTTTTTCACACACTTTATACTGTCACTCTAACTTGGTAGGAAAAGTTGAAAACCTCAAATAGTAATATTCTATAATGCAAACAATATCAATAATAATACTTGCTAACTCTTATGTAGTACTTACTAAGTGCCAAGGCTTTATATGTGAACAGTTTTCATACTCTAAGTTATTTAATCCCTACAACAACTCTAAAAGTTAGGTACTATTATTGTTACCATTTTACAGATGAAGAAACCGAGTCACATAATGATTGCCACTTGTTTAAGATTCCACAGCTAATAATTTGCAGAGTCAGGATGTTTTAGATCTAGGCAGTCTGGCTCCAAATAACAAATCAACAATAATCTTAATATATTTTATACTATTTATATATTACATAATAATATATTTATATATTATAAACATAAATTTAATATTTTTATTATTATTGACAGGACCAGGCATATGCTAAGTACTTTACATTTCTTTTTCTTTCTTTTGTTTTTTTGAGGAAGATTAGCCCTTACTACTGCCAATCCTCCTCTTTTTGCTGAGGAAGACTGGCCCTGAGCTAACATTTGTGCCCATCTTCCTCTACTTTATATGTGGGACACCTACCACAACATGGCTTTTGCCAAGCGGTGCCATGTCCCCACCTGGGATTTGAACTGGTGAACCCCAGGCCGTGGAGAAGTGATGCACCACCAGGCTGGCCCCAGTACTTTACACTTCTTATCATGTTTAAACTTCACTGTAACAATTGTTATCACCTTTCTACAGATAACAGCATTAAGCCTTAGATAGATTAAGTAATTTATCCACAATCGCACAGTTAGGAGGTCATACAGCTGGGAATCGAACGCACTTATTCTGATCATGGCCAGGCTAAACTGTCATCTAAGTAAGAACAGTTTCTAAGTATTATTTGGAGTAGGATTGTGTGGAATTATAGAAATTTCACAGAAAATTCTCAAAGGACTTTTAATTTTATAATGATGTGGAATTTTTCTTGATGTTTTTCCTAAAAAATGGAATGATAATTTCCAAAGAAAATAAATATTAGTTTCTTTCATGAATTTTCTTTTTCATTCCATAATCCAGAATTGAAAAGCAAAATCAAGGATGGGGACACATTTTCTTAAGGAATGGTCAATCTGTAGTTTTTCCAATTTAATGTGGCTGCCATATGTTTTATTTTTAATGACAATGTTTGCTTTCTTTTTTTCCTAAACATTGGCACCTGAGCTAACATCTGTTGCCGATCTTTGTTTTTTTTCCTTCTTCGGCTTCTCCCCAAAGCCCCGCAGTACATAGTTATTTATTCTAGTTGCAGGTCCTTTTGGTTCTGCTATGTGGGATGCCACGTCAGCATGGCTTGATGAGCGGTGCTAGGTCCGTGCCCAGGATCTAAACTGGCAAAACCCTGGGCTACTGAAGCGAAGCACATGAAATTAACCACTCAGCCACAGGTCGGGCCCAGTGACAATGTTACTTTCAGCTACTTCTATGAAGTCCTGATAGAAAAATAAAGAGATTTAAACCTCTTTATTATAAAATGTACATAAACCAAAATTGGTTCAGGTCTGTCACTTCCCGTATTTCATTATATTTTTCTCATTTGAACCTTGGTTTCTTTTACATTTCCTGTAAGCACAGATCGTTCTGAGTTCTGTGGAAAAGAAGTAACAAAAACATATTTTAACGAGTTTTTGGTCGAGGGACTGAATTAGTGAAGGTCGTGTCTTTGGAGCCAACTCTTAGCACATATCCCATTGTTCCTTCAGAACTGGTTTTTTTGGCTGAAAGAAATTTTACTCTAAAAACAGCCCCCCTACTGTTTTGAAATCTATAAGGCCCCACCTAATCAAATTTTTCTCTGCCTCTGTCAAATCTGGATTGAATTATACTGCAAGATCCAAAATTGTTTAAGAAGGATTACAGATAGGCACACAGAAAAATACAGGTTATAATTTTGTTCTATTCTAGTTCATTTACAGTTAACAGATGAATTGTTCAAATGCAAAATAGTGAGCCGTTGATGTCTTATTCATTATGAAAGCCATTATGAAGAGAAAGCAGCATCTAATGAGCCATCTTTGCATGTTAACCACTATGAAAGGTGCTTTAAATCCATCACCTTCCTTTAGTCTTCCAAATGTATTTTACAACTGTATCATCTCATTGTTACAAATGAGGGATAAAGCCCAGCAAGGTTTAACATGCCCAAGTTTACACAGCTAGTAAGTGACAGTTGGAGGGTTAGAAGTGAAGTTAAAGTCCAAAGTCTGAGCTATCAGAATTGATGAAAAGTTTCTAACATTTGTAGTCACCTTTTCCTCAAGTGTTCCAGAGACAATACCAGCATTTTCATCCTTTGAACTGTCTGTTCTACCCATCGATGTTCCATAAATTGACTATTGTGCTGATGCAATAAGATTTTTTTTAAAAAAATTAATATTTGAAGCCTGTAAAAGGAGTTACGTGTAAAAATTGAAAGTCCTGCAATAAGTAGACTTCCGAAAATATTTTTGAACAAATAAATGCATCTTTTAAATGTGGTATCTGTTAGATCATGACTAATTTTCTAATACTTTGATAAAATAATCAACTAGTATTTGTTTATTATAAACTAGTTTTTATCCTATTACTATAAATTACTATAATCTTTGAAGCAGTATTTTACAAAATTGTTGAAGTTGGTATTATGCAAATATTTTCTCAAATTTCTAAAAAAAGTGTGCATTTCAGAAACTGTAAAGTAGGAAAAGAATTGATTATTTCTACAGGTTTCTAAAAAAAATTGCTAACTGGATAGTTTGCGAGAACTCATAAATAAGAGAAAGATCAATGGAAGTCAAAATACTTTTATTAAAAATAAACTCTATCAAATGATCCTCATTATCATTTAGTAATATTAAGGATTATTTAGTTAATGGTTTTCTCTCTCTTTCTTTGATTTCCTTTTTCTCCCTTTCTTTTAGTCTTAGTCTTACTCTATCTTCAGCCTAGAATTCAACAAAGTTTATCAAGCTCCCCTTGGAAACAGAAGAATGTAGGGTTAGAAGACAATACTGAGGAAGAATACTAAATGTCATTGAGTTTTCAGGTCCACATCCATCTGAAAAGGCACTTCTGTCTTCGGTGTTCCCTAGTGTGCTTCATCCTGCCACATCTTCATCGATGCCTTGTATGAAGACAAATTTGCTGCTGCTATAAATCCGAGAAAGATAATTTAAGTCTATGTTTTGGAGGATTCAGGAAGATCTTAACAGGTTGGATTCTTGAACTGGAAAATGTTAAGAGGAAATTTAACAGGGATGAATGTAATCAAATTGCACTGTATTAAAAAATACCAATAGTAGGGGCTGGCCCCGTGGTGCAGTGGTTAAGTTCGCACATTCTTATTCTCGGCAGCCCTGGGTTCGCTGGTTCAGATCCCAGGGGCAGACATGGCACCGCTTGGCAAAAGCCATGTTGTGGTAGGTGTCCCATGTATAAAGTAGAGGAAGATGGGCATGAATATTAGCTCAGGGCCAGTCTTCCTCAGCAAAAAGAGGAGGATTGACAGCAGATGGTAGCTCAGGGCTAATCTTCCTCAAAAAAAAAACCAATAGTAAAAGTTGGTTGGGGAAAAATGGGATGAATTGTGTGACATGAGATTTAATTGGCTGCAGAGTGAGTGTGAGCTGACTTTGTGACATACTATTTAGAAAAAAAAGGTTATATAATTCACAGGCTGCATTAATACCAAAAAATTATCCAGATCAAGGGAACATATCCAATGACAGTACTCTGTACTAGTTAGATTATATTTAGAATCATGTATTTACTGTAGATGATACACTTAAAGGGGGATATTAACAAATTACATTTGTTTAGTCACTTGGGCATTTACTTGATAGTGAATATCTTCTATGTCTCAGGCATGATACTAGGCACTGGATTTAATGATCAGAAAAATATGTATGTATAGTTAATGTCTTCATAAGCCATAATGTCTAATGTGTGAAGAGACCAGACATTAAACATACAAACACGTACATCTATACAAACAATGTAAAGTTCTTTGTTTGTATGTTACTGTATAGGAAAAACATGACTAAATGAATTATCACAGAATTGGAGGATATATATAGATATAGATGGTATGACTTTAAATATAAGCTATATGGCATATGAAAAATTTGTCCTTTGAGATTCAGAGTATGTGCAAGGGACAAGATCAAAGAAAAACGTTTTCCAGAGCTGCTAAAAATAAGGTGTCATGAAAAGCCTTTGAGAGACATTTCATGGATATTCAGATACAACATAAAACAATTTTAAATGAGATCCCCCAAATTACTACTGATTGAGTTATGGGCCCTGATTTTCAACCACTTCTCACCTGGGCAACTCTAGCATGGTCCAGAGTGAACATAACAGGAATTTCTTTTCCTGAGAAATACAAATTTGTTCAGCTAAAAAATATTTAAGTGCAAAAGGGTGGTTAGGACATCAAGTCTCAGGAGTTGATGTGTTGGGCCCAGATCTGAAGGATATCAAACTATCAGATACAATTCCAGTCAAAGGAAATGGAATATTTGCAAGTACTAAGATGGGAAACAGGACCACAGTTAAAATTAACGTATGGTCATTTTTTTCCTAAAAATTCTCATTATTATGTATCAAACAACTGTTACAGGTGGAAAATTACCTTCTAATTCGAGAAAGTTACAATGTGTATTGAATTACTTGGAAAGAAGTCGAACTATAATTAGCAACAGTATGGATGTCATGTGACATCAAGATATTCCAGATCATTCTTTCATGTTAGGCAGAACACAACCAGCACACTTTTTTTTAAACTTGATAATGTCTTTTCTCTTTAAAGCTATAGGTTCCCCCTCCGTCTCTTTCTTTTCCTTGCAGTTTATCCCTCAGATACCCAAGACATTTTACCTATTGAGTTTCTCGGTCTGGATTTTGTTGACTGTATGTTCATGGTGTGGTTCAACATGTTCCTCTGATCTCTGTATTTACTTCAAACTGGCTGCTGGATTTGGAGCGTTCATCAGACTCAAGTTCTATCTCTATGGTAAAATTATAGATGGCTTTATTCTTTAATCATAATGCCTTGGTTTTGCTGTTTTGTGTTGTTAGCAGCCAGTGATATCCACTGTCTAGGTTCATTAATTTATGAGCGATTATAAAATGGTGTTCTATTTCTGAAACTTAATTTTCATTTTAACAGGCATGATTTTACAAGAAAATTCTTTTATTTATCTGCCATTTGTTTACGCATTTGTATTCACACATTCAAGTTCATATAAGAAAGATAAATGCTTGATTTGTTCATATAATTTTATTGCAAGATTTGTTCATATCATTTATTTGCAAGATAATAAATTGGTTCTCTGTTATCTTCAGAAAAAGACTAGTTTTTTAGAAATCATTATGAGTTAAGGATTTAAATATATTTGATGTATTTCAATTCATTGCGATTCTTTTCCTTGTTGAAGCTCAGTTTTCCCATCTGTAGCCAGTGGTGACTTCTTCAAGTTTCCTTCCGAGTCTATTGATATAACCCTGGTAAGTCTTCGATACAATCTTTGCTACCAATGTGTCAAGATGTTCCAGATTCATTATACGTTTCTTCTTTCAGACATGAATTCAGCTAGATTTTTCCAAGAAGCATCAAATTCTTTTAGTAAGATAGTATTCCAAGACGAAATCTGGATGCAGAGATGCTCACTGCTACTGGGTTGTTCATTGTGGATAAATAGATAGATTAGATAGATCGATCGATAGATAGATGATAGATACATAGACAGACAGACATATACATAGAGATAAAAACTCTAAAGTTCATACTGATATTTCCAATTCAAATTGAGGACCACAGTGTTTTTACTTAATCTCCTCTACATTGCATCTTTTTCTTCTTTCTTCCACGTTGAGTATCCTGGTTCTGAAGGGTATAGAGAATGAAAAAAATTATTTATTTGTAATTACTGAAAACTGTTAAAATCTTTTGCATATGCTATCCCCAATCCTGTTTTTTACAATTTGTCTATAACCACATTGTCAGATCACATAGCAATTATACCCTCTAATCTTTCCCTTCTAATTCTCATTTATTCTCAATTCTATAAAAAGAATTGATGTATTTGATTATTACCACTGGTCTTGAGGTAGACGTCTCTCTTGTCTTCATGGCTGGCTGAAGCTCGATCTCCAGTGGCTTCTTTAGGCTAATTCACTTTTTCTCTGAGTTATTGCATGCTAATCACAGATTTTATGCTCTATTCAGTTCTGCTGAATATAAACTCTTTGGTAAGCGTTTTCTTTCAGTAAACATCTTAAACATTTTACAGTATTTTCTTTTGGCATAGTGTTGCTGTCAAGAAGTCTGATGATGACGATTGTCCAAAGGATTTTTTTTTCTTTAACCTCCACAGATTTGACCAGAATATATATTGGTGCTAATTTCTCTGAGTTGGTACATAGTATATGCTTTCCATATGCAGTGTTATCTCTTTCTCTCTCTGTTTTTTTAATTTTGGGAACGTTTTCTTGAACTATAGCTTTTAATATTTCTTTTGTTATCTTGCTTTGTTTTTTATTCCTAGGGGACTTCCATTGTTTGCAAGCTGTATCTTTTTTGCCTGTTTTCAATATTTGCTTTCTTTTGAATCTTTTTACTTTCTTATCCTTGTTTTTTAATTTTTATCTTTACTCCTTTTAGCCTTCTGTTTCTCTTGAGATATTGTTTATTGTATTTATTAGCTCAATTTTCTTCTAGTTTTGTGTTTATTTCTGAAATACTTTGACTACTTTCAACTCATTTCTGAGTTTTTTAAAATTATAATTTATGCTATTGTTTTATATCATGTGTCATTTTTAATGTTTTATAGCTTTTTTGAGCCATATATTGTAATTTTGATCTACTTTTTAGATATGTCCATTGAGTGTGCCTTCATGATGCCTAGAGATATGATTGTGCTGCTTATTCTTTTTCCATCTTGTATGAGATCTACTTTTTCCACTTTATATGAGATCTGGCTTGATAAATTTCTGTTGCTCATCTTTATGTGAATTTAGTGTTTTTTAAACTTTTAGAAGGAGATATGGTTCGGCTATATTTTTCCTTTTCAATTGTTTTCATAAAGTAATATAAAATATGATACTTTGATTTCTGAGATTCCTTGACTGTTCCTCTGTTCCAATTACATTTGGGTCATGTCTATTTTTCATCTATTTTTATCCTATCCTGCCCAATTTTGCTTCCACTTCCAGCAGCATTTCTCAGTGTGAGCCCTTGTCCTGGAACGGCTCCCTAGTAACTCAGTTTCTAGAGTTCAGAAGGGATAGGCTACTTCAGCCCCTGAAGGCCTGACGTACTTGAGGCCTTCTCTACTTGCTCATTCTCTGAGTGAGCAAAACTCCCAGAGTCAGCTGTTGTTTTTAAATACCCTGCCATGATTTCCAGTGATAACATAGGAGTCTTATGACTCTTGGTGGGTTTTTTCCCCCGTTGTCTTATGTTTTGGGTTCCATGGGGATACCTTCTCACTTGGTGTTTATATATATGGGTTTTGCTGTATAGTTGTTTGTTTTTTTGTGGACATATCAGAAAATCCAAAATCTATGCTGCCACTACTGCTGCCATCTTCCCAGATTTCATCAGAATTTGTTTTTAATTATTTAGTTTGTAGCCTTGAGACCTAAGATTTAAAATTTGTTTGGGAACTTTTATTGCCTTTATTATTTGTCAGTGAAAGATTCTTGGCATTCTGTTTCGGAACATCTCTTTCACACTGGAGTACTGGATCTCATTTCTGTTAAGAAGGTGACTGTATAATATGAGTCAGCAAATAATGGTTTTGAACTATGTAAACTGGCAAACTCTGAATTTTTTTTTCTGATGAAGATTCTCCCTAAGCTAACATTTGTTGCCAATATTCTGCTTTTTTTATGTCAGCCACTGCCACGGCACGGGCACTGACAGACAAGTGGTGTAGGTCTGTGCCCAGGAACTGAACCCAGGCCGCTGAAGCGAAGCATGCTGAACTTAACCACGAGGCCACCGGGGCTGGCCCAAACCCTGAATTTTTGTGATGCAAAGATGTCTCCATTGCTATTTAGTAAAATTCGATTAGTTTTTATCCTAATCCCAAATCTTAACCCAGTTGGACGTTACTATGGGATATCAGTTTCTACTATAAAAGAAAAACAATAAATTGCATACTAAGCCAATTATCATATTTAGATGGACATTTCTCATCTGAAAGCATGCATGGAGAACACCTGCAACTCTACAGCCCCTCAAGGAGCCCAAATATTCTTTGGCCTAGAGCAATGTATGGTTATGTGTTGCCGTTAGCCATCCTGCTATGCAGGAATATTTTGGAGTTTTGGACCACAGGCAAAGAAATCTAAATGTCAAATTAGTTCATTCTGATTAGTTGGCCAGGATTTTGAGGGAACAGGAACAGCCAATGCCCAGAACATGTCCTGGCCCCAAGGCAACATATCCAGTTTCTTTCCAAACATGGGTTCCCTATTTAACAATGAGGTAGCAGTGAAGACTACAGTAGATCACATTTTCTATATTAGAAACTCCTCTACTTATCAATACATCCTCCCAGATTTAGGATATAAAGACAAGAATTGAAAGCTCAAATGCTTATAGAAGGAAAGTACACAGGAAATACAAATGAACGAATTGAGCAACGATAATAAAGATTTCTATTTTCACCCCAGACACACTTGGCACTTTAAATTAAAAAACATTCTTCCTTTCCATATACATGTATACTTTCTCATATTTATTTTTGAATCACAAATTCGTGTCTATCATTTACTTTAGCACTTTTAATAGACATAGATAAAATTAAATTTGTCTTTCTTTCTAACTCTCTCACACAGAAAACAGCACAAGTACAATAACAACAACAAAGGGCACCTGGCACTTGACCTAGTTATAACGTAAATGAGAGGCAGTTATAGGGTATTTTGAAATTGGAACAGGTCTTACCTAAAGGTAATACTTCCGCTCAGCTCCAGATGACTTTTGTCATGCACTAATACAGGCCCAACATTGCTAGACACTCCACTTTTTCAAAAGAAGCAGGACATGTAGATTATTATGTGAAATGTCCCAGGATTTACATGTTAGCAGCTCATGCAATTAATCTTTAAACATTGTGTAGGCAAGTATTGTGTGGGCCAAACAAAACACATCTGTAGGTGATGGAATATAGTGTACTACTTCTGCTTAAAAAGTCCAAACTAGTTTTTTTTTAACATTGTATTTTTTCTTTTTCTCCCCAAAGCCCCCTGGTACATAGTTGTATATTTTTAGTTGTGGGTCCTTCTAGTTGTGGCATGTGGGATGCCACCTCAACATGGCTTGAAGAGCAATGCCATGTCTGTGCCCGGAATCCAAACTGGTGAAACCCTGGGCTGCTGCAGCAGAGTACGTAAATTTAACCACTCGGCCAAGGGGCTAACTAGTTTTATTCTCCTATATTTTTATTCTTCTTGTGTTTCCAGACCAGCTCAAGGACTACTTTCTTTGTGAAGTCTTTCTTGAATCCTTTCCAGATGATATGTGTTTCATACCTCTGTGTCCTTATTATCCCCAAACAGATTTCTGTCACAGCATCTGTGTTATTTTTCCAATTATTTGGTTGCCTGTCAATCTCCCATATTAAGCTGTAAATTCCTCCAGATGAGAGACTATAGTGGGTTGAATGGTGGCCCCCCAAAATTATGTGTATGCCCTAAACCCTAGATCCTGTGAGTGTGACCTTATTTGGATAAAGAGTCTTTGTAGATGTAACTAAGTTAAGTATCTCAAGATGAGATCGTCCTGGATTGTTTGGGTGTGCCCTAAATCCAATGACACATCCTCAGAACAGACAGAAGAGGAAAGACACAGACAGAGGAGAAGGTCATGTGAAGACAGAGGCAGAGATTAGAGAGATGCAGCCACAAGCCAAGGAACGCCTGGAGCCACCAGCAGCCAGCAGAGACAAGAAAGGATCCTTTCCTTTAGCCTTTGGCGTCAGCAGGCTGTTGCTGATACCTCGATGACTGACTTCTGGCCTGCAAACGGTGATCGAGGAATTTCTCTTGTTTTAAGTCACCTCATTTTTGGTGATTTGTTACAGCAGCTCTAGGACACCAATACAGAGACTATGCTTATATAACTTTGTATCCCAAACCCCTAGCACAAAGTCTGGCATGCAGGTGGCAAGCAGGAAATAGATGTTAATTCTTTGGAATCAAAAGCATAAATTCTCACTTTTTATGAGCTTATGAATTTCCTTGCATGCTTCATGCACTGTAGCAGAATGATATTATCCTATTTCTCGTAAATAAGGTTTTTAAATGGACTTATTAAGGCTCAGTAATCAAACCAGCAGCAGTTTATTAGTGTTCCGAATCTTTATGTCCATTCCTTTCAGCAGAAATGCATAAAGCATGCTTCTGTATAGATAAGCAAAGAGAAGCAGCTACCTCCTCCCCGTCAGACATGCTAGATCATCTCTTTCCTAAGGAAAGCCATCATCATCACCGGAGGCGGAATGGCTGAGTGGCCTCTGATAACGGAAAGACTTGGATTTGAACCAAAGTGCTACTTGTTAATAGCTCTAAGACCTTGGGTAAATTACTTAACTTCTCAGAGGGAGTCGGGGAAGAAGGGAGATGATAAACACTGTTAAGTATTAAAAGGATTTGATAAGTTAAAAGTCCTCACTGAATATCTAGACTTAGAAGGGACTAAAATGCTACCTGTCTTCTACAGATTTCCAGTATGCTGTTTTCTCTTGATTGAGGAATTAAAGTTTGGGAAAATGTATTCGCTGAACCTACTGGTTTGAATTTAAGGGCATTAAGTTGGATTTCCTATTCTTAAAATGCAATCCAGATTTTCCTTCTATAATTCCTGAAAAGCTTGTTGGGGGATGGGGTGAGGAGCTGGGACTTTTAGTACCACAAAGACCATTAAATCCTGGAATTGTTATTTCCCTTGCTGAAAAATTAAAAAAAAAAAATGAGTTCTGCCTTGGATCTGCATTTAACACTCTTGTTCTTGTTGATTGTTAGATGATGTATATAATCAGCATTTTGATTCGTAATGAGAAGGTCAAAGAGATGAAATCATGCACCCACAACTAGAATCACATCAATGTCAAGGTTTTTTGTGAGGAAGCAGGTCTTGCAAATTATGTTTAGCCTTATCAACTCAGTTTTCTCAGTTGGCAAAACATATTCAGCACCATGCTAGTGTTGTTGCTAATTATGTCAGCCTGCCCATCAATCTTTCTAAAAGAGAAATACACCCACCACAAGACCTGTCGAGAACAACGGCTTTTATTCCATTCCCTGTGAACCAGTTCAAAGGCCCAGGCAAGGAGGAAGAAACTCACCAAAGGGAAGCATCTTTAGTTTTGCCAGTCTCAAAAATATGTGTAGGGTAAATTAGGTTATATAAGTAATCTCTATTGATCAGTGATTCTCAATTGGGAATGATTTTAAATCAGGATGATGTTTGGCAATAGCTGGAGACATTTTTGGTTGTCACAACAGGGGAAAGGAAAATGCCCCTGGCATCTAGAGGTTAGAGACCAAGGATGCTGCTAAACATCCTGCCATGCAAAAGACAGCCCCACAACAACAAATTAAGTGGCCCCAAATGTGAATAGTGCCATGCTGGAGAAGCCATATAATAGGTAAATACAAGAGAATTGTCTGGAAAGGGAAGCTTCACTTAAATTTGGGGCTGAAGTAGCTGTTATGAGGCATACACATGCCAGAGTTTAGAGACAAGGAGATTAAAGTAAAATTTTGTGAAGAGAAGTAGAGATACATATCTTCAAAATAATATGCAAACAAAAATGTGGCATGATTTTGAGCAATCAGCGGAGGGTAAGAAAGGAGAGTTATTTGACCTGACACCAAGGTTGTATTTCTCACAGTAGGCTTGAGGTTATTAGGCTGAGGCTGCAGTAAGCAAATGTCAACGCCAGCACCATCCTTTGTTCTATAGTACACAATGTTGAGTGAGTCACGCAAATGTAAACCTGCTTGGCTTTCATGGGATAAGGGACTGAATTTTGGTTACTGAGCCTTATCAGACCTTGTCAATTAAGATGTAAAGATATAACAGATGAAGATAACCATAGAAGGAAGCAAGAAGAAGGGAGAGAAACTCACTGATATCCTTATCTAGCATGATATCAAGTCAAGAGATATTACCTAGATTTATAAAACAATTGATAGAGGTTTGAGGTTATCATTTAAAGGTAACAATTTCACTAAAGTAATAAAATTTTGACAATCAAAAGTTTGGAGTGATCAAGGAGCTTAAATCTCCAATTTTTGGAACTGGAGGTTAAGAAACAACATATTAAATTGATAATCAAAAAAGGGTAGTAAAGATATAATTTAGCATTAGGAAAGAAACTTCAGGAGAACAAACACAAAAAATTGTTAAGAGTGATTGTGGCTATGAAATGGGATGTTGGCTGCTAAGTGCACAGTGGTTGCAGTGGCAGTAGGGGGGTTAGATAAGAGTTATTGCCTTTTATCATAGGTCTTCCTATGCAATTTTATTTAACCATCTGCAAGTATTATTTTGCTAATTTTTATCAAAGAATTAATAAAAATGTGATAGATTTAGCTGAAAAGTTTGGACTTAATACCCTATGGCTTATCTTTGATATCTCAGCCGTTATTCTTAAATAGCCTCTATAGCCATTCACAGTTAATTCCACTTAATTTACATAATGGTTGTTTTTATAGTTAGTGTTCATGTAGTGTTTCATATAGGGGAAATATTATTTCGCATTTATCATTTCTATAGATTTTTAATAACCGTGGGAAATGTGGATAGGGCACTTGGAAAATATGCTGAGATACATTTGTGTTTCGGAAGTTTGTTGGAGAGCACTAGGGCTGGCCACCTATGTGGGAATGAGGAAGCAGGATTGGGCAGGAGCATATGGCGAGCTGCAAGGCAGTCCCAATAAAGCCCCCAGCAGGTTCTACAGGGAGTTATGGAGCTGAGAAGGCTTTTCAGAGTTGTCGCAAATAGAGGCAAGAGGGCCTGGGCTATATTCTCCCATATTGACCAGAATTGCCTGGAGGCTTGACTGCAGTGAGGAGGTGTTCTTCAGCTGAGGACAATTCCCTAGAAGTCAGCTGAGAGCTGTAACCCACTGACGCTTCCAGCAGCTGGACAAATCTATGTTTTATTCCTGAGGGCAGCATGTCTGATCAGTGGATCAGTGTATTCACTAAAATCTCAATTTTATAGATGTGGAAATAGAAGGACCCTTAGGATTTTAGCCATGCTCACCTCCCCTCACCAACAAATCATATCAGAATACACATTTTATAAGCTGACCAAGTCAAGTTTCCTCTACTCCCTGCATAGGCAGGCAGTGGTCTCTCTCTTCTCTGTGCTTTTGAGCATGCTACACTTTCCATCTGAGACGTCATTCCCTCTTTCCTCCTACAAGACAACCTGTAGATGATCCTTCAACGATCCTAGGAAAAGCACCAGATTAGTTTTGGTGTCTTTCTGTTTAGTACTCGTACGATGCTGTAAAGTTCACTGTGAAAGATCTCATCAAAGTGTAGTATATATATATATATACACATACTTTAAAGTTGGGTCTTTCTCACTAGACTTTGAAGCCCCTAGAACTTCAGACTTTACTACTTGGTCATTATTGTTTCTCAAGCACCAAATTCACTGCTTTAACTCTAGTATGTGCTCAACAAAGACAAATTGCAAATTTCTTAGAGGACAAAAGGAAGGCTGTTTCAAATTCCAAATCTGGTGCTTTATATTTTAATTTTAGGATTTCAGACATGTGTTTGTGTCTTTGTTTCCAGGTTTGCCCTATTTACCTCACACGTCAGGCATAAAAAACAAAATATTATTCAGATAACGATGTACACACACTTTACAAGCTAAGGTATAATAGAAATATTTTTCTATTATGATTGTGACACCATCAATTGTCAACTCAATCTCAAGAAATACCAATTTCATCACTATGAAATTGGTTGGTTCCCAACCACAGGCTTACATTCACCTCTCTTGACGCATCAGCATGACTCACTGAGCAGTGAGTTATGCCATTTTCCTAATAAGATGCCCAGTACCAAAACAAGAACACCACAACTGAATGTTTATTTTCAAAGACAGTGACTGTAAGCATCCACATGATTGTGGCTTTTCACAGTACTATCCCAGTCAATGAAAGGGATTTTCCTCTAAGGTGGCTTCTTCACATCTGACTCATGACCAAACTAAACTTTTAAGCAATAGGAAAATGTATATCATTACCCTGTCTGTATCTCAGGGTTTTCTTGTTTGTTTGTGTGGGTTTTTTTTGAGGTTATCTGTCAGAGTCCAGAAAAATACTTTCCTCCTGACTGTCAACTAGAAGGAGAAACAACTCCGGGTTTTATCATAAATACATTTAAATACTACTATGATTCCTTCCTGCTACTAGAGGGATACAAACATCAGTAAACAAAAGAAATTGGCATCCAAAAGTTTATTTCATGAAAAATACATAAACGTAGTCTTCAGATGTGATCTACTAACTTTATAAAGTATTCATACTAAACGGACATTAGCGAATAATCCTTGAAAACCTAAACTTTAATGCCTGGCTTTCTCTAAATAAAATATGAAGATCATTTTCCACTTGAGAGTCTTTGGAATACAGATACTGTCTGGTATGAAAATGTTTGAAGTGATGGCTTTGGAGTTCCTTTGGAGAGCTTTGTCAATGTTTTTGTGCTTATCTGAAATTCCAAAACTTTCTTTTAGAATTTTCAAAGAAAATGTATGTGTTCTTATGAGTTTTCTGGTTCTAGATAACTATGTAAAAGACACCACTTACCAAATTAAACCAATCTTGAAAAATGAGAAAAAACTGGAAATGAAAGAGATTTATTGCAGATAGAAATATTTTTAATTATTATTAATTATATAATTATATTAATTATAATTAATAATTATTAATTATAGTATAGTTATATCCTAATTATTATCTATTATAACAATTGTAATATATAATAATTATATTAATAATATTAATTATATATAAATATATTATATAATTATTAATTATAATAATATTAATTATATCAAATTATTATTAACATCAAACCTAAAGTTGAAAATAATTGTGACTAAATGTTCAAAATAGAAAAATATGAAGAATTTAATTAAAAAACTGGAATATATAAAAATTAAACAAAACCAAATTCTAAATGTGAAAAATAAAATAACTAAAACTAAAATCTCAATTGAGTAGATTTGCCTCAGCTGAAGAAGAGACTAAAAGATTAGTGAACTGGAAGATAGGTTAGTAAAAATCAAAAACAAAACAAACCACCACCACCACCACCACAAAAACCCAGATAGGTGAAAGCCTGGAACAAAAATATGGCAGAGAAAAGTGAATACTGATTTGTGCATCGTGGTAGAAAATCATAGAAAGAATCTAATGTTAAAGTAATTGATAAATGTTGATAAAACAAAAAAACAGACTAAGTGGCAGAAACAATTTTTGAAAAGAAAATGGTCAAGAATTTTGCAAAACTTACAAAGGGCATAAAGCCATTGATTCACAAAGATCTACAAAATCCGTGCAGTATCATAAAGATCAATCACATCTAGATGTATCATAGTAAATTTTTTAACAATCAAAAGAAAGGATAAATGAGAATGAAAGACACATTTCTTTCAAAGGAGCATAAGACACACACACACACACACACACACACACAAACCATTCAGATGGCCTCTCAACGAAACTGTTGGAAGCCAGAAAGCAATGGTATGATAGCTTCAATGTATTATCAACAAACAGTAGAGCATGGTGATTAACATGCTAGGTTTTAGAGTTAAAGAGTACTGAGTTCACATCCTAACCATGCTGCTCTCTAGCTGAGGGACCTTCGACAAAATTTGTAACCTCTCTGAACCTTGGACTGTACATGTGTAAACTGGAGAAAATAGTGAGGTATCCCCCATAGGGTTGTTATTGCAACTAAATGAGATGATATGTACAATGTGTTTAGTGTAGTACATGACATGTTTTGTTATATTTATTTACTTATTGTGGTAAAATATACATAACATACAATTTACCATTTTAACCATTTTTAAGCATAGAGTTCAGTAGCATTAAATCCATTCACATTGTTGTGCAACCAATGTCCAGATTTTTTTCATTTTTCCAAACTGAAATTCCACACACTTTAAACACTAATTCTCCTTAGCCCCTCCCCCTAGCCCCTGGCAACCACTGTTCTACTTTCTGTCCCTATGAATTTGACTACTGTAGGAACTTCATATATACCATAATACGATATTTGTCTTTTTGTGACTGGCTTATTTCACTTACTATAATGTCTTCAAGGTTCATCCATGTTGTGACATATATTGGAATTTCCTTCCTTTTTAACGCTGAATAATATTTTATTCCATTGTATGTCTATAGCATATATTTTTTCTTTCTTTTTAAACCTATTCCTCCCTCCACCCCCTCCTCATTTTCTTTTTTAGATTGGCCCCGAGCTAACATCTGTTGCCAATCTTCCTGTTTTTTTTTCTCCCCAAAGCCCCAGTACATAGTTTTATATCCTGGTTGTAGGTCCTTCTAGTTCTTCCGTGTGGGATGCTGCCACAGCATGGCTTGACGAGCCGTGTATAGGTCCATGCCCTGGATCTGGACCAGCAAACCCTGGGCCACCAAAGCAGAATGTACGAACTTAACCACTCAGCCATGGGGCCAGCCCCTATAGCATATTTTGTTTATCTATTCATCCACCAATGGGCACTTGGATTGTTTCCACCTTTTGGCTATTGTGAATAATGCTGCTATGAACATTGGTGTATAAATATCTATGTGAATCCGTGCTTTGAACTCTTTTGGGTATATACCCAGAAATAGAATTGCTGGATGTTATGGCAATTCTATGTTTAATTTTTTGAGGAACTGTTATTATTATATTTTTAATTATTACTCATAAGTGCCACTCTTTTATTTGTTAGGTTGAAAAAACCATGATGAAAAGTACAAGGTTTGCCACATTACAATGCATTCTCAGCACCTGGTCTGTGGTGTGTATCCAATAAATTCTTGCTAAATGAATGCGTCAGTGTCATTGTGGGCCAGTAGACTGTACATTGAATGTGTGAGTAGAAGATGGAGACTCAAGTCCATACAATCACACAACCCAGCTTTGTGGTGTGTTTCTGGGCACTTCAGCTGCTTAACTTTCTGAGCCTCACTGTTCTTTCACGTGTAAAAGGAAAGAGGAGAGGGGCCGGCCCCGTGGCCGAGTGGTTAGGTTCGCGTCCTCCACTTTGGCGGCCCAGCGTTTCACCAGTTCGGATCCTGGGCATGGACATGGCACTGCTCATCAGGCCATGCTGAGGCAGCGTCCCACATGCCACAACTAGAAGGACCCACAACTAAGAATAACAACTATGTACTGGGGGGCTTGGGGGAGAAGGAAAAATAAAAAAAAAAAACCTAAATAAAATCTTAAAAAAAAAAAAAAAGGAAAGAGGAGAAAATCCCTGTTGTGAGAAACAAATGAGTAAATTTATGTGAAGAAAACATGAAGTGTTTTGAAGAAAATACAATATTCTAGTCAATTTTTAACCATTATTCATCTGAAAACAGCTGTTCTAGCACAAACACATGTATTGCGGTTTGACATTGCTTACACATTATTTTTGTAAAGTATGCTTTAAAATTACGTTTTGTAAAAATAATAAACCCTAGTTCTATTCACTTACACATTTAAGCACTTTAAAGTGTTCTTAAAAAATCAAAATATTATTTTTTGATTAAAATTTTTTCTGAACATCGTGGTGGAAGTTAATTATGTGAAAATGCTGGGAAAAATCTGCATAATAATATGGTTTGAAAAATACATGAGAAGATGAATAATGAAGGAAGGTAATTTCATGCAACTGTATAAGTAGTATAAAATGTGACTCACCTCCTCTTTGTCAGGTTTGGGAACCTGGTTATGTGGAGCGCTAACTAGGGAAAAGGCACTCTGCAGGTCCTTGGCAGTACTGGCACTCTTAGCTGTAGATAAAAGAAAAATTAATTTTAACGATTTTAGGTGAAAAGTGGGGGTACGGTGATATGCTGACTCCCAGAACTCAAGTAAGAGATGAATTGCAGGAAGGTCAGGAATAAATGAGGACTTCAGGACCAATTGGCATCAGGGACTGAAATGCTGCCAGATCTCTCTCTCTGTCCTTAAGCACTACTTTTTTGGAAATCTGTCATCTTTAGGATCTTTCAGATTTATTTCTCCTCGTGAAGAGACATTTGATTGCCAACAGCATAGTCCTTGACTTTGCTTACCAGAGAGGGGCTGATTTTATTTTATGTTTTAATTAATAGACTTTATTTTTTAAATCAGGTTTAAATTTACACAAAAATGAGCAGAAAGTACAGACAGTTCATGTTTACCCCCTCACCAACCCACCCAACCCATTTTTCCTGTTATTAACTTATTAATATCTTGCATTCATATGGTACATATTAATTTGCGTTAATTAATTTATCATTGATCAGTTGACATTGTTATATTATGATTAAAGAAAGTCTTTAGGGTTTGCTGTTTGGTTTGCACATTCTCTAGGTTTTGATAAAAGTATAATGACATATATCTGCCATTAGAGTGGCATACACAACAGTTTCGCCACCCTAAAAGTCTCCCATGCTCCACCTCTTTATCCCCCCCTCCCTGCCCCCTCGAACCCCAGGCAGTCACTGATCTTTTTACTATTTTCATAGTCTTGCCTTTACCAGAATGTCATATAGTTGGAATCATATAGTTTGCAGCCTTCTCAGATTGGCTTGTTTCACTTAGCAATGTGCATTTATGGTTCCTCCATGTCTTCTCATGGCCTGATAGCTTATTTCTTTTTATTGGTGAATAATATTCCATTGTATGGATGTACCACAGTTTTTTTTCCGTTCACCTTTTGAAGGACATCTTGGTTGCTTCCAATTTTGGACAATTATGAATAAAGCTCCCATAAACATTTGTGTGCAGGTTTTTGTGTGGACATAAATTTTCAACTGATTGTTTATTATACGTTTTTTTTTTTTTTAATTTTGGGGTAGTATTCTGATTGGGCTGTCGGGCTAAGGTCTTGTGTTTGGATTCACTGAGTTGATTCACTGGTTTGGTTATGAGAAAGAATTCATTGGTTTCATTTGTTGAGTCATGAGAGAAACTGACAGCTACTGCTCTAGCTATATGAATAAGAGCTGTATGAAGAAGAGCAAGGACAGCTCTTAGGAGAGGAAAAGGATGGTCCATATGTGCACTGCGATGCTTGTACACTTTATGCTTTTAATCCTCACAACAGCCCATTCTAATAAATGAAGAAACTCACTAAGGCATAGAGAATTTAAGTAAGTGACTTGAATTTTAAAAGTCAGTAACTGGTGGGTGGAAGATTGAATCTAAGTGTATCCATTTTCAAAATCTATACTCTTACTTCCAAACCTACTGTAATCTAGCTTCATATCATTTCAGAATATTACAATCTTGGACTCAGAGTTGAGGCTCAAATTTGAAAGTAACTCTTATAATACATAATCTTTCATATGAAATTTTTGCCCGCTGCCTGTCATCTTCAAAGACACATAAGTTTATTCGGTTAGGGATCAATACCTGGCAAGGATTAAGCTTAGTTGCTGTCACCAAAGGGATCTTCCTCATTATAGTTCTGATCCTCTTCCCGTTCATATAGATGCTAAAAGTTGATTGGCCCAATCACTAGTGTAAAACCTAGTGGTTTTAGTTGCACAACTATTTTAAAATTGCAGAAGAGATAAACCAATATAATTAGGTCTAAAGGCAGGAAATTAGAGATACCATCCTTACTCATAATTAAGCTGTTAATTCATCATGCTTATCCATTGCTCATTAATAGACCACTCCAAAACTTAGTAACTTAAAATAGCATCTATGTTGCTCACAGTTTTGTGGGTCAGGAATATTGAAGGGACTCAGCTGGGCAGTTTATCTCTAATCTATGTTGTGTCAGCTGAGGCATCTGGGCCTGGAGGGTCAAATGCAAAGATGGCTTCCTTTTTCACATCTGGTACCTTATTCTTCTTTGATCTCTTTCTCCCTGTGGGAGATCATCCTCCAGGGTTTTCCATCTGTCTCGAGCTTCTCACAACATGGTAGTCCCAAGAAGGTCACACTTTTACATAGAGGCCAGAATTCAAGAGGCAGGAGTAAAAGCTGCCAGACCAGTTAAGAGTCACACTTAGAACTGATAGAAGAGTCCCACTTTTGTCCCATTCTAATGGTCAAAGCTCTTACAGGACCCCTTTAAACCCCTTCCTCATTCAAGGGTACATCCCTCCTAATAGGAAATGACAGGTCACATTTCAGGAGAGCCTGTGGGGCGGGAAACAATATTGTGACCATCTCTGGAAAATATAATCTGCCATGCCACTGCAAAAAACCTCCCCTATTTACTGTCTGTCTATGGCCAAACAATTTCTAAGAGACTGTAGAAACCTAGCAAGCTCAGAAGTTAGTTTTGGCTGTAGAATCTTAGGAGAATTCAGTGATCCCGTGAATGCTTCTGGGAATATATAGTGTGTTCTGTCAGGTCGAGCTTAAGTTAGTTAACTTAGACAAAGCTATGACTGCTGAAACCGCATTTGTAGCTATCATTAACTGGGCACTTTCTTTCCTCTAGAATTCCACTAGAAACATTACACAGATTTATTTTTAATTTAATCTTTGTAATACTTTTTAGAAATAAGAACTTATATCCTCCTTTCACAGGTGAGGAAGTTAAGGCTGTTAGAGTTTAAATAACTTCATGGTGGATCCGAGTAATGAATCCAGGTCTACCTGACATGAAAGCCTGTTTTCTATACTTTCCCTTATAAACCTGCATGGGTGTGAATGTGTACACGCACGTGTGTGCGTGTGTTTGTGTGTGGAGTGGGGCCACATACATGAGCCTGTGGGGTTTGGCAGCAGCCCTCTCCAACTCACACACGGTTCTAACGGACCTGCTACATCGAACTCCTGCCCTTGACATAGAATCCTAAATCTCAAATAATCAGTGTCCATCTAGGAGAAGAAAAATTGTGAACCTGTGACTCTTAGACAAGGCCCTCCCACTCCAACACCACCTTTCTTCAAACATATATCCTTATGTAAATTTTAAGGACCTCAAGTCATTTTTTCTTATGATTTTTTTGTGTCCTGACCTTCATGACTTCCTGGTGCTCAGAAATAGCAAAACTACCCAACTGACTGTTCTAGCTAGGTAACTATGTCATAGATACAAAGAGAGTCTTATATAAAATGGAATTCAAAGTTTTGGGGTGGGGGAAAGGCAGAATCACTAGCTAGCAAACCAAAGGACAAGGAATATTGGACAATGGTGTCTGCCTTGGCCCAGGCTTAGCTTGGACTAAGCTCAGGGCCTATTATACTCCACCTTAATTTAATTTGAATATTCTTCCTTTATTAGGCCAGAAAAATCTCTCTTACAAAAATGATTAGCAAATTCTGTTATGCATGCCATCCATACAAATTTAATTCCTGGTACTCTGTCACCATTCTTTCTATACTGTGTACCACACAATTTATATTTTTACTCTCCATATTCTGCCCATTCACTCTACCTCTCCATTTCCTATATAAAAATTGTAAATGATCTATTTAACAAAATTCAAATAGTTATTCATTATGATAATTTAGCTCACTCTAAAGGCCTAGGAAATATGTCCATGTTGGATCTATTTAATGTAATTCCCACTGTTAGCTTAATTCAATTTCCTATTGTTCCTAATATCCAGAGGTTGCTCAGATAGCTTATTCTTTTATGTGAAAATTATCTTGATGTTCAAGTATTATAAAAATAGCAGAAATAAAGAGCACGATTTGTTAGACAAGAAAGAAATGGAAAGTTTTCTGATATCATAATGCTAAGTAATAATGTTAATAAAACATTACTTTGTAGTAATAATGTTCATAAAATAAAACATTCCCAAAACATGTATTATTCCTGTTATTAAATCTATCTGTAAAGGTGAAATTGTATGTAGTAAAATATTGAAAATTTATTGAAATAATATTTTACATGATTACTTATAATTCCATAATTTTAACTATAGAGTACTGAATAAAGACGATGATGTTTTAAGCATATTTGACTCGCTTTGTATTTCTAGGATATAAAAATAGCCCAAAGGAATTTTTTCTTCCATTTTTCCTAGTTCACAAATGAAAATTGAAGGTTAGTCAAAGGAGAACAGCTTCTAGGAAGAACGTTATTCTAGCAAATCAGAACAGCAGCCTCCTCCAAAAACTCAGGCCCAGAGGCAACACGCAACACAGCCAATAAAACTGCATCTGGAGCCCTGAGGGGAGCCAGATGCTGCAGAAGTAATGTCTCCTGCAGCCGGTGCCTGGCTCTGTGACGAGCTCCCAAAGAGAAGGATTTTGAAGAGCAGAGATAAGCTGTGCCCTTTTTCTTATTGATCGGCAATGATGGGATACTGCTAGAAAAGAACAAAATAATCTCCTCATTCAATCAGTTTCTGTTTTGTGGGATTTTCTCATTTGTTAATTATTGTGACACCTTTGTTGGGACTTCATGTTTTCCGACTGCATTCTAGGAAGCCTTCACATTTTCGTTCAGGAGCATGTTGTGGTAGGAATTAGTAAAAAGAAAAATCAACCAAAGGCAATAGAATCAAATCCTTTGTGACAAATGTCACTGTGTGAAATCATGTGGTTAAAACATAAACCTTCCCTTAAATTTCTACCTAAACACACTTTATTACACAAGTCTCTTGGTATTGTGAATTCAGGAACACGGAAGTGTCCAGGTCTTTTGGGATGCATCTGCAATTATTGATTTAAAGAATTAATGGAAATCTAAACTCTATAGTGCAATGTATTCTTTCTACTTTGCCTCACATACCTCTGAGCTGGGGAGAAAGGAAGGTCTTCGTTTCTCTACACTGGAGCTACGAGAAGCAAAGTGATGGTGTCACACAGTTTGGGGCTTAAATATTTAAACTCAGATTCCTCCTTTATCAATTAGGGATAATACACCATCTTTATGTAGTTGTATTAAGAAGTCATTAAATGATATAAGCAAAGCCTCTGGCACTTGGTAGGCCTTTATTAGCTTCTCTGAATTGAGGACATACAGTAGGTAAGTTTTGATTTTTCTCTGTCATGGATTATGGGGTAAATGGGATGTGCAATTCAGGATAACTTTATGAGGAAATATTATTGGAAAGGCAAAGAACCTTGGCACAACTTTTTAAGTTGTTCAACAGAACTTTATGATACTCCAACTTGCAATGCATAGATAGTGGGTAGGTGGAGAACAGAAAGGAAAAGAAGAGGGTGAAGCCAATGTTCTTTAGTCTTTTTATTCTCCAGAGTGCCTAGCACAGTCCTTTGTATCTGATATTTAAACAATAATTACCTATTGATTAAGTTCCATATGATCCATTTTTATGAACTGAATTGTGTCTCATACTTCTCCCCTCCCTCAGAAAAATCACATATTAAAGCCCTAACCCCACATGCAACCATATTTTGAAATAGGGCCTTTAGGGAGATAAATAAAGTTAAATAAGGTCATAAGGTTGGGGCCCTAACCCAATAAGAATGCTGTCCTTACAAGTAGTAGAAGAGAGACCAGGAGCACTTGTACATAGAGAAAAGACCATGTGAGGACACAACAAAAAGACAGACAGCCACAAGCCAAGGAGAAAGGCCTCAGGAGAAACCAACCCTGCCAGCACCTTGACTTTGGACTTCCAGCCTACAGAAAACTGTGAGAAAAAAAAAATTCTGTTGTTTTAACCACTCAGTCTGTCGTATTTTGTTCTGGTAGTCCAAACTGACCAATACGCCCATCCAAAAGCATCACCAACTATGGATGCTGAAAATCAAGAGTTCTCTCTATTTTGTCTTCAGAATTTCCTTTTCCTTGTGAAAGACTGGTCAAGTGGGCAAGTTCAATTACTAGGAGCAACTGAGTAGGCACAGATGGTTGTATGAACACAAGAACCCTCAACTGTAACAAGAGCAGCATCAAGAAGATCTATGTCAGGATTACGAACCTCCTTCCACATTTAGTGTTGTGTAAAAGCAGCCTGCTTTGACTCTCCCATGTGATGAGGAGTTGAAGGGGCTAAGAACACGTGTCCATTTTATAGCCAAAACTCCCCTCCTACACCATGCTTTGAGAACCTGGACTCCTAGGATCCTAAGTTAGAAAGGCTTTAGACCCTCCACCATGGCCTCCCTTGTCCTCTTTCCCAGATCAATACTAAGGGAAGCCCACTCCACCAAAACATGGACCCGTAGGCCACAGAGGTGGCCAAGAGTGAAGTGGGCTCTTTTGCTTTGAGGTGCAGATGAAGTTTTGGCATTCTGGTTGTAATGTCCACTTGCATGTCCATATAGTCCATTGTGATATGGGATGAACTTGGAAATAAGAAGAGAAAGAAGATATACTGGGGGTGAGGAGCCAGAGGCCAGAACTCTAAGGAGTTTGAAATTTCAATTTGAGTCTGGCCTTCCAGGTCATTTTAAAAGCCTGTGTGTCAATATAGGAGGAAGGATTTGTTTTGTTTAATGGAATATAACTATTTAGACATATGACATATGGCCCTCCATTTGTACTTTGCCCCTGGCCCCTGGAATGTTAGGAGAGGCCTAGTCAAATCCATGTTCTATGGAGAGAGAGAGGGACTGAAACATTCGTCTTAAGGTATAGGTGATATTTTACTTCTCCCGATCAATAGCGTTCAAACTGCACTTCTGAGCCCTGGCTTTCTATGCAGGTGCCCGATGTAGGAGTTTGCTCAGTAATAACGGATGAGGATAGAGGATGAGTCTTGGGCATCCTGCTCCAGCAACAGTTTCATCTATTTTAGGCTTAGGGCTCTCACATGTGTGAAGGCCCCACCTGAAAAAAAAAAAACCCAGTATTCATTTATAGTTTTGATAGAAAACACTTGCAGGTGCCATGCAATCTATAAAGCAGATCCTATTTCATTAAACCAACACAACAATTATATGAGATAGGTGTCAATACTCTTACTATTTTATACGTGAGGAAACTGAATCTCAGAGAAGTCGGTGAAGTTGCCCAAGATTCCACGGCCAATAATTGATGAAGGGCCAGAAAACAAATTCTATACTTAGAACTCTAGTCCATCTTATTTCCATGACCCTCGGCCTCACTCAGCTTGGGCTGTGTTCACAAGTTTTCTCTAAGTAGTTTTCAAATCTTCACTGAGGATTCCTGAGAGAGTACAAGATTTTATATATGTGTGTGTTTTACATATATATATATATACACACACACACACATGGTTATATATGTATGTATATTATGCACGATTATATATATATACTATATAATTATATGTAGATGTACATATATATGATAATATATGATATATATACACACATATATCTATGTTTATAATCATAGAAGTCACAGACCTTAACATTTTGAAAAATTTAACACACAACTGGATTCTTAAATAAATGCAAATGATAATTCAGTCGATTATGCAATCCATCCAGAAAGTGGTAGTTATAGCATACCTTATAATTAATATCAGACTGCCTACACAGAATAAAATTAACTGAGTTTGTACGGTGACTAATTTTCATTGCAGCACTGTCACTAAGGAATTTAAATAACTTCAACAGTGGGTTTTGTAATACTCTTCTATTGCAAGGAGCTGATCGAAGCATCTGGTTTTTTAGGTGGTTTCACTGGACTTGGGGAAAATCAATATTGAACTTTCCCAAAATAATATTTTAAGTGCTATAACCACAAAAACAACTCCTAAGACAGTGATAGATTTGCTTCTGAGATTCGTTGGATAATTTGGCAAACATTATTATTTTGTAAGCTTTCCTCACATTACTATATGTTGGATAAGAAATTATAAAAATATTCTTAAATCACATGAAATAATTATTCCAAAAGCAAGCAAGGAAGAGCTCACTGTTAGAATCAAAATGTGATTTTTTTGAGACAAAGTTTAAAAAATTAAAACAAATCGTGTATTTTTATTCCTCTATGGTGGTGTCAGTAGGACTCAGACAGTGATATTTGAGCTGGCCAGGCTCTGGCACCCGTTTTTCACAGTCACTATCAGCACTCTTTTTATACCAATTATAACCCTTGAAATAAGTTTTAAAAAATATAGTGAAAAACAAATTATTCTGAGGTAAAAGTGGTTCTTGAAGAATCCAAAACTTTAATGAAGTGGATAAAGTTTAAATCTAATTTGTCATAAAACTGAAATATTCAATTCCCTTAGAATTAGCTTACACTCAGCAGCATCCTAAATTCAGGAGCATCCTTAGAAATCTGTGGTTGACATGTGGTCAGCAATAAGGATTATTGATTTACAGAATTTATGCACTGAGCTTAATTTCACCAAAGTACAAGATGTTTATCTTTTCATAAATTACCTAACCTGTTGCAGTAGGATGAATAAAAGTTACTCAAAGATACCAGTTCCTAATTCATGGAAAGTGTAGTTAATATCTAATAAGGTAAAAGGCTCTTTACAGATATGATTAAGCTAAGGATCTTGTGATGGAGAGTTTATCCTGGACTTTCCCTGTGGGCAGTAAATGTAATCACAAGTGCCCTTATAAGAGAGTGGCAAAGGGAGATTTGATAGAGACAGAAAGGAGAGGACACACACACACACACGAAGGAGAAGGCGATATGAAGGTAGAGGCAAGGATTCAAATGATGCAGTCACAAGGCAAGAAAGGCCAACGAGCCACAGAAGCTGGAATAGTCAAGGAACAAGGAACAATTCTCCCCTAAATCCTGGGGAGGGAGTGCAACTCTGATGATGCCTTTTTCTTTTTTCCCAAGTGTCTCCATTTCTTTTGTGTGTGTTTGGGGGAAGATTTGCCCAATGCTAACATTTGTTGCCAATCTTCCTCTTTTTCCTTCCTACCCAGCTCAAAGGCCCAGTATATAGTTGTATATTCTAGGTGTAAGTTCTTCTAGTTCTTCTATGTGAGCCACCATCACAGCATGGCTACTGATAGACGAGTGGTGTGTTTGCATGCATGGGAACCAAATATGGGCCACAGAAGCAGAGCGTGCCGAACTTTCACTGCTAGGCCATCAGGGCTGGTTCTATGACACGTTAATTTTGACCCAATGATGCTGGTTTTGGACTTCTGGCCTCCAGAACTGTGAGAGAATAAAATTCTGTTGTTTTAAGCCACTTAGTTTGTGGCTCTTTGTTGCAGCAGCCAAAGGAAACAATACACTTGTTGTTGCTTTGGTTTCTTCAGCTGTCGATCTGGAGCAATAGTAGTATTTATTTCATGGAATTATTAGGAGAATTAAGGAGTTCACCCATGTAATGCATGTAGAATAATGCCCTGCACTTAGGAAGCACAATGCAATGTTAGTGGGATCTCTTGATCTCAATCTCTCTCTCTGCTTATCTATATCTGTTCTGTATGGGTATCGATGTATATTAGATACAGCTAGACTACACCTATGGCTACCTATATCTTCTATCTATACTACCTGGAATTTTTAATTATTATCCATTTTTGTTCTACATCTCAGGCTAAGATTAAGAATAAAAATAAACAGTAACTATTAAAAATGAGAAAAAGATATTTCCACCAGTTGACATTAAACAAAGAAACCTTAAAATCAGGAAGTTTAGATTATTTAAAGCATTCCTCTACTGTTTGATGTATAGTGCTATGAAATAAGAAATAGCACAAAACAAATTTGTTAATAAAAGAGATAGCCTGGAAGAACAAAGAAAATCCTAAATGTGTTAATTTTCTCTATAAGGCATCAAATCTAATGTTTAACTTGATATCCATCTTTAGTAGAAGTTACTTCCCACTCAAAAAATCTTGAACTCTAGAGTATGGTATTTTGGTAAGCAAGAAAGGATTTTCATCATTGCCTTTCCCAGGAGCACATAGTAGATGGGCAAATCACTGGATTAAAAGCCAGGCAGGGAGACTTTCTTCTTGGCCCTTCTCTGCCAAACTATGGCCCTGGGGCTTAACTTCTCTGAAATTTAGTTTTTTATTCCATATCATCCATAACACTTTACCAGATGACCCCAGACTGACATTCTATCTCCTCTTTTAAACGTCCATCAAACAAGCTATCTTGTTTATTATTATATCTTTTCTTATAGTATAATTATTCATTTCTAACATAACCACTGAACTGTAAGCTCCATGGGGATGGAGGCCACATCTTATCATCTGTGTGTCTGCCCTTCTCTCCGTCATCTTGGACTGCTCCATGTCCTTCCCCAACTCTTCAACTCAGTGAATGCCTAACAAAGGACGTGGCACAAGTGCATACTCACCTGCAAACGCACACACTTGCACACATACACACAAACACACACACACACAAGGCTTTGTTTCTTTCCTTGACTGTGAGAGTAAATGCTTAAATAAAAAAATAAACAGGTTAGACAAAATTATCCTGAAGTTCCACTCTCTGAGATTCTTAATCATTTTAGATCATTTGTACTTTCCACTAGTTTTCTCTCCTTGGTCATTAGTATATTCAGGACTATCCTACATAAAAGAGATGGTGAGGTGAATTGACATGTTGCAAAGATAACTATGGACATTTTGCAAAAAGCAAATATTAAATTCAATGCATTGAGAGCACTCAGGCTGAATGTATTGACTTGTTTGCTTTGTGGATTGCACTAACAATAATTTACTGAACTTTCAGGAGCAGCCTGAGTAATGGCCAATTGATAATGAAGGGAAACAACATGCCTCTAACTGTACTGGTTCTGTTAGGCAGTGGTCCGGGAGGCCCAAGACTGCTCTTCATAAGTTTACTTCTCTCTTTTTTAGACCTAATATTATTAATGTTTGCCAATAGACTAATCATTTTTTGGGGGGGCCCGGAGGGGCGGGGGAGATTGATCCTGAGCTAACATCCACTGTCAATCCTCCTCTTTCTGCTGAGGAAGATTAGTCCTGAGCTAACATCTGTGCCCATCTTCCTCTATTTTATGTGTGCGACACCTGCCACAGCATGGCTTGATAAGCGGTGCTAGGTCCATGCCTGGGATCCTAACCAGCGAACCGCAGGCCACCAAAGCACAGCAGGCAAACTTAACCGCTGCATTACCCAGCTGGCCCCCTAGACTAATCTTTTGAGGGTTACCTCTGTAATTGTATTGTGATTGCCTGTTTGCTTGACTCTCTCCTCTAAGATTCCATCAGTTATTGATAATCACTGAGCCTTCCTTTCCTAGGATCTAGAAGAGTGCCCAGAAATGAACAGTCACACAAAAAATATTTCTGGAATATATAAATGAATGAAAAATTCACTATAATCTAAAATTAAGGATAGTTCCTTCTAGAGAAGTTGTGCGTGTGGGACCAACACAGGAGTTACGGTTACTTTGAGTGACTTCATTACTAATACCTTTTATGACTTTTTTGGATTCTCTATCTGAATAGATCTTGCCCACATAATTATGTTGACTCCTCAGAACTCCAGAAACAAAGATTCCAATACATCATCATTTTTAAAGACTTTATAGAAGAGGATATATGTCCCTTTGTAGACTCAAAAATTCCATCTCAAAAGGCACGATGCACAGTCCACTTCAAAACTGAATCTTCTGGGCTAACTGTTCACTATGGGCTTGTGTTCAGGTTGTACTGTAAAAAAGACAGAGAGAGAATCTGAGCTAAAGCTGATAAAAAGTAAGTTCCAGGGGCTGGCCCAGTGGCGCAGCTGTTAAGTGTGCACGTTCCGCTTTGGTGACCCCGGGTTCGCCAGTTTGGATCCTGGGTGTGGACATGGCACCGCTTGGCAAGCCATGTTGTGGTAGGCATCCCACATATAAAGTGGAAGAAGATGGGCATGGATGTTTGCTCAGGGCCAGTCTTCCTCAGCAAAAAGAGGAGGACTGGCAGCAGATGTTAGCTCAGGGCTAATCTTCCTCAAAAAAAAAAAGCAAGCAAGCTCCAGCATGACTCCTAATTTACATTTCAATAAGAGAAAGCTCTGCAAATGGCGGCTAAAATCTTGCATCAAAGCATGAACACGGCATTTTTGTATAGCCCAAAGCAGGTTTACAAATTTAATTTAAAGTCAGTACAATAAAATTAGAAAAATAGAGGAAATAAAAATGTGTATAACTCCGTCATTCAACCAAGCTGCATTTACCGTGAGAAAGCAACGCAGCATAGTGGGAAGAACTTGGAGTTCAACAGAACACAGCTTTATATTCTTATCTAGCTGTATGACATTCGCTGCATCACTCATTTTTTGGTATTGGTTTTGTTTTCTTAACTATAAATGTGTACAAATATCTATATATTTGAATTGTTTTAAGAATTATATAAAATAAAAATCTTTGGGAAATGCCTGACATATAGTAATTGCTCAAACATTGGAACTCGTTGCCACAGCTTTTATAGTTTGCTGTTTTTTTCTCAGCTCTGTCCCCATGACTACACACTTTTAGTAACTGCAATCACAGTTCATATACGTCCTTGATTCCTTTCTATTGCAATTTATTTTTCATTTATTGTTTCATGGTACAGCTTAGTGTTTCTCTTTTTTTTTTTTAACCTAATCCTACAAATTATCATTTTTAATCATTTCAAATACTGGCTCTCATGAACACGGCCTCTTGATAGACATGTAGGCTTTCTGAAGCAGGTCTTCAGAAGTGACTTCTTGAATAAGGGGCCTCGACTAGAAATAGCTGTTTGTTCTTTCCATCTGCACTTGATGAGGAAGTTGTGGCCTCTTTTTTCACTGATGTGGATTTTACCATCATTATCCATGCCTCTGACCTGCGGCCTTGATTACTATAATACTCTTGACTTCGGGCTACTTTCGAGCTTCGGCTGGCGAGGAATGCAGCAATCTACTTGCTTGTGGGTAGCCACTGCAGGAAGCACATTGTACGGTGTTCCATTGTAAAATGCAATGGAGCTGCGCTTTAATGAAGCCGCAGCAAGGCTGGGTATATTTGAGGAATCACTTGAATATTTAATAAGTCTAAATGGAAAAGAAGTTTCTTTCTTTTTTTTCTTGCACTATTTTCCTTTCAGTGGTTGAACAAAAGACACCTAATGAAAATATCTTAGTTGAACGTTATCATTTCCAACACCGTAGGCATTATACAGCAGAAAGGTTAGATTCACAGCAGGGCTTGATGGCCCCTGTTTCTAAGCTCAGTGCAAATGGCTAAGCAGTAGAGGCCACTATACAAGAACATACCCTCCGGCCTTCAGGTGGTGGCAGCATCTTCATGGAGAGGATGAAGCAAACACAAAAGAGTGTCCCGCAATGGGGGAGGGGAGCTAACTTGCTACATAAGCAGGCAGAAAACAAAGAAAAAGTCATGTCATGGCATCATCAAAGGCATTTGGTATGCAAGATGTGAGGACAGATATTCATGATGATATTCCTACAAAAGGAAAAGAAGAAACAATTACCTCACTTCAAGCACTCTTTAGATATGCTTACGCATACGTGGAATATATATATAGTTAGTTGCCATACAATACAAACACACGCACCCACACACACAACACACACAAATAGATATTTATTTTATTTCCCTCAATTCACACCCTATTTCTCCTTTTAAGTTGTGTCCTTAGCCATTATTGTATTACCCAAGTGTCTTACTTATCTGGAAACATCTCACTAAATCTTATTTCCTAATTGTATCTTCTTTTCTAGCAAAATGGAATTATGATATCAGCCACCCAGTTTTTGCATATTGTTTTGTAGTTAGTGATGCTCTGCTGTTATTTGTGACTGGAGCTAAGAGGAAACTTGTGGATTTAGTGCATCCCTCAGTTCATTATCTCACAAATGACAAGGGCAACTTTTTTTTTTTTGAGCAAGATTAGTCCTGAGCTAACATCTGCCTCCAATCCTCGCCTTTTTGCTGAGGAAGATTGGCTCTGAGCTAACATCTGTTCCCATCTTCCTCTACTGTATATGTGGGACACCTGCCACAGCATGGCTTGATGAGCGGTGCACAGGTTCACACCCGGGATTCCGAACCAGTGAACTGCGGGCCACCAAGGTGGAGCACGGAAACTTAACCACTGCACCACTAGGCAGGCCCCAAGGGCAACTTTTACTGAATTAGAACTAGTCCAATTTCAAAAACCTGTGGGTAGATAATTCTAATTCTAATTAGTTATGAATAGATCCTGCTCTCATGAAGATTGACAGAAAATGCTGGAAATGGAGGTTTAGGACTGGAGTCCTAGCTCAGCCACTGGTGGGCTGTAAAGCTTGGGGCCTAGAGGCAGAATTCCACAGTGGTTAAACAACAGTTTTGCTGTCAGATTAACCACAAATTCAGGTTTCACTGCTCACTAGTTGTGAGACTTTGAACATATTACTCAACCCTAAATCTCAATTTTCTCTTCGTTAAAGGGTTGATATTAATTATACCAACCTCAGAGGTTGTTGTGCTTATTTAATAAGAGAATTTTGTTCTTGGGTCTGCATTCAATCATTTTAGTTATTGTTCATATCATTGTGTGTGAAATGAGATTAATGTATTCTCTCATCTTCTAGGCCTGTCCAAGGTTGAGACTGGACTCAATAGATCAGGAAAAAAAGTTAGGGTCACTGTTGTTTGAAATCATTTGAGTGATTGATGTCATTAAGTCATTAACGTCTTTCTATTATTTGTTTATTTACCCAACCAATGATTATTGAGCGCCTGCCATGGGCTGGACACCAAGCAAAGAACTGATGCTCTAAAGATGAATAAGGCAATGTCTCTGTCTGTTGGAAGCAGGTGTATGAGCTAGGAAAAGATCCACAGGTGAAAATCAATTACAGTAATGTATTTTGATGGAGAAATGCACCTAATTCAGTCTTGAGAGTGGTTGAGGATGGGAGGTGAAGAAGACTTGAAGAGGAGATGGAACCTCATCTAAATTTCAGATGAGAAAGTCGTTATAACTAAAAGAGGCCTTAGAAGTTAACTAGTCCACAGAGCTTACTTTAGAGTTGAGGCTGAGAGAAGTTCTGGGACTTGGCCACTCAAAGAGCAGGGAAGCCAGGGCTCCTTCTTCAACTCCAGAGCTTTTGCATAAAGTCGTGTTTTCCAAGCCACACTCTGTGCTGGGGTCTACAGATCTCAGGATTAGCAATTGGGCCATGACCTTCAAACTTACATTCTGGAAAACAAGGTCCCTAAGTCAAGGAGCCAGCCCATCTGGGGAATGTTGAAAACCCTATAATTTCCACCCATCCCTACAGCAATATTTCCCTTTCATTTGATAGTAAAGTGGCAATTAAAATAAAATGCAATGCAGTGCACAAAAGAGGGCAAAGATGAAACATGAGAGGCTCCCAATGAAAAAGGGAGGAAGCATATGGTCAAGGTAATTAGCTTCTTTCTGTTAAGTGCAGGAACATAATTGAGATCTGCATATACCAATCTGTATATTTCTGACTTTTATAAAAACTCACCTAATAGCCAGCTCTGACTTTCGATAAAAGTGGCAGAAATATAGGTCATTGCTCTACCCTACTTTTACTTTGACAAGTTCTTTAGCCTAGCTTCATATCAAGCCTTTCATTTACATATCTATGCCAAATCCAATTGGGCCTCATTTTAAGGCAAAATTTAATTTATTTCTTTAATGGTTAAGTCCAACGTGTGTTTTTTTACATCGGCAAGCAATTCTACAATTTTTATCGAACACTGACCAGGTGTCACACAAATTTAACTCAATTCTGATACTATCTTCCTGGAGATAGTGTCAGATCCCATAGGTTAAGGGCTCAGTCTCACAGCACTGCCCCCACTTCAGATTCTAATTGCAACTTCAGATTATTACCTGTCCTTCTGATCAACTGAATAAAAGTTGGAGGTTCCCACGACTGCCTCCTTGGCTTCCGTTAATTCCCTAGAGTTGCTCACAGAACTCAGGAAACCTGTTTAGATTACTGGTTTATTACAAAGAATATTCAATGAACAGCCAGATGAGGAGCTACATAGGGCAAGGCCCTGAAGGGTCCCAAATACAGAAGCTTCTGTCCTCGTGAGTTTGGGGTGCACCACCCTCCTGGCATGTGGAGGCATCCGGTTCACCAATCTGAAAGCTTATCAAATACTGTTAAGAGTTTTTATAGAGCTTAATCTTCAGCCTCTTCTCCCTCCCCCTCCCAAAGGTTGGTGGGTGAGGCTGAAAATTCCAACCTTCTAATCACTTGCTTTTTCTAGTGACCAGCCCCATCCAGAGGTTATCAAGGGACTCCACCCTAAGTCATCTCTTTAGCAGAAGCTCAGAAGGGGCTCTTAGTGAATAGTTTAAAACATTCCTATCACTCAGAAAATTCCAAGGGTTTGAGGAGATTTGTGCCAGGACCAAATATATTTCTTCTCATAAGGAATTTCATTTAAAATGTTTATTCATTTTTCCAAGTCCATGGTAGCTAACCTCTTTTTTCCATTTTATTAAGTTCACTCAAACCATGGTTTTTTGTTTTGTTTTTTAGTCAAACGCTTTATCTGTTGTTTGAGTTACCGGCTGCATAGTACATTCTACCTGATGGCTGGAGAGTACGTTCTAACATCTCTTTTTTCTAAGAAATCTCACCCCATTGATGAGTTATTGCAATCAAACTTACACCGAAAAGAACAAGAAGCAAAAGCCCAATTCCCAATTTATTATTCTCCTAGGTAGGTAAGAATTAGCGTGTAATTATGCATGCTCAGGACTCTATAGACTGTTGTGCATTATGAGTTGTCCCAATGTGATAAAAATTCAGTGACGCTTTGTCCTACGTTGTCAATTAAGTAAACTTCTGGCCTACTGACTAAAGTTTGATTTATGTTGCCTTCCTCTTACTTTTTACAAAAGTGAGAAATTGCAGAGCTAACTTAATGTTTCAAAAGATTAATTGTCCATAACGCCAATTTGGTTTGCATGGCGTCTGAACAGCTGTAATTATACTTACCTTCCCTAGTGAATATACCTAAGAAAATATTTCTAGGTCACAAGTTCCATCATGTTACATTTAAGAGGCCAAATTAAATACAATGAAACCTGCTTATTTCACTCTTTCCCTGAGCGCTCTCCTACAGTTCACATTCAAATTTCAAAGCCTTAGCAAAGTTTCCAAACTGCTGGGTTGCCAACATTTAACTTTTCTTTCTTCCCAACTTCTTTGAAAAATGATAAGTTTTTTTTTGTCTGGGTAATTATTTTTTGATTAATATCTTCCTTTCCCATTGCATGCAGTCAGCTAATAAAAAGACACAAGGAAAAGTAAGATAAATTTGAATTTCAAGTTCTCCTTTTAATCATAGCCTTTGAACTGACCTCAATGATATGTTATCTGAGGTTATCCATTTCTTCATTAAAACCATAGCATTGTAATCATCCTAAGGTAGCCCAGTTGATAATACTAGCTTGAAGTCAATGCTAGGAGGACAGGGTTTTCATGCCAACTCATTAGTGAGTACTTTAAATATTCACATAGTTATTACTCTCTACTTGACAAAATTATTTTTTAATTAAGTGATTTTAATTATCAGAGAAGGGTCTTGGGAATCCACATCATTTTTAAAAACTTTATTCTAAAGTTCTTAGAAATGGAGAGAAAATATCAAAACACTATGCAGTCAGCTCCAGAAGCAGCTGTGCTTAAAATATACTTGAAAATTTTTTAAGAGTTTTGCTACTTAATGTTCTTAAAACTGCTCTCCTCTCGAGGCCTATATTCTACAAAGTAGGCTCCTTTGAGCTCTGTGGGTGTGAGAGGAAGAAGAAAAAGTTTGAAAAGAACAGGAAAATGGAAATGTAGACTTTCCAATGTTTACAGCTTAATAGACACTAGAATTAGGCATTTGCCAGAGTAAGCCAAAAAGTTTAAAAATACCTTAGAGATTAATACAGAAAAGTCAGGAGACTGGAGATCTCAGCATTACTCAGGCAATCCCAGAAAAAGCACATGTCACAGAGTCAGAAAGACGGCATTTGGTCTCCAGTTTGTCACTTACAGTGTGACTTTGAGTAAGTTTCTCAAACTCTCTGACCTTTACTTGTCTTATTTTTTAAATTATAATAATATTGTAATAAATACTTATAGGGTAAACTTCAGCCCACAATGACACCATTTTTCCTTGAAGCATCCAGGCTACCTCTCCCAACGTTAAGTCTAGAGTTCAGTACCTCTGTTTGTACGATTTGATCTTGTCTTTCCTGGGAATACAGAGTGCATCACCTGTCCCAAGATAAACCAATCCACTTTTATTCCTGAGATGTTGGAATTTAGTCTAAGGTGCCAAACTTGATCTGGCTTGACTTTTGGACTCAGTCCAAACAGACTGTTGGACTGAGGCAGCCGTCTTTTGGGCCATCTAAAGAGAGAAACAAATCACAGAGATATTCAATAAGAGGTGGTTGTGAGAGACCGACAGTGACAGAATAGAGGGTACTTGAGTGCTGGACGATTTTCTGTGTCCTAGTTACAAGCCTTTGTGTATGCTGACGCCCTTGAGTTCCATGACACATGACCATGTTCATGAAGTAAATTCTCCCTTTATCCCTAGATTAGCTCAAATTGATTTTGCTTCCCAGCAAACAAAAGAGTTTTAACTAAGAAAAGTACCAACCTTGTGATGTAACTATAACATTTAAATTAGGTAAAGTATCATGCAATGCAATATTTGGAGTAGAGTATTAACAGCCACACATTTTTTGAATGCCTACTAGAGCCAGGCAATATATAAGTTATCTAGATCATTCCACACATTATGTTACCAGGTGCGTTGCTCATATTCCCATTTTGTAGATGAGACAACTAGGGTTTGGATAGATTTCATGACCATATTCATAGCCATAAATCCATTTATTAGTTCAAAACATATTTATATGCTGCCAATGAAAGGAGACACATATCATTTACTTGAGAGACTATGACGAAGGAGACAGAAATCATTCCTGCCTTCAAAGTTTTGGCAAGGAACAGAAAGTTTGTTTTAAATGATAGCTTTATGATACTCTAAACTTAAGTCCTTTCCAGGCTTCAAAACCTGCTTTTACCCTTGGGTAAGAAGCTTCTATGGAGAACACAAGTCTTGAATGATGGGATTTCCCTGTTAACAATACATCACGGCGTTCCAAAAATTTATTTAATTTTATTAAATTTGTTTGCTTGGTTATTTTTGTGGGCTAAAAGATATATGACAAAAATTATTGTTGATTTTCCACTACTCCAGGTAACTTTTAAGAAGGAAATCCTTTGCAGGTCCCTTATGTTAACAAAAGCTAACAGTAAATTAAGTTGCTGCTATGTGTCAAACATTGTTACAAGCACTTCACATACAGGTTCTATTTAATTCTCAATACGTCTATGTGATATTTTTTCAATTTCCTCATGTTTCAGTAGAGGAAACTACATCACAGGAGGCACAGGGCTCGTCAATATCAGAGAGTTAGTGGTAGGATCAAGATTTGAAACTGCACAGTGTGATACTAGAGCCCACTCTCTTAACCACTACTCTATATTCCCTTGAAAAAATAACACAATAATAGTACTACTAAATATAGCAGTTATCGTCTATTGAATATGTGTTTTGTGCCAAGTTATTACTAAGCTTATATCTATTATTTTGTCTAGGTTCCAGTAACATAACAGAACTACAATTCTATCACTGAAAATAATTTTAAAAGAAACTCCATGTAACAAAACTTACCTTAGACCCTGTCACTCTTCCATTATTTCAACCTATATTTAATACACTGAAGTTCTATTGAAATGGTGCCGTGATTTTCAAAAAATATGACTTACTTCCTATCTCAGACAAAAAAATTAAAAATTGATTTTAATAAGATTCCAGAATACAGATTAGTTAATATTCCAACATATTTTAAACTAAAAGCTTATCCAAAAACTTTAGACAATTAATTTCATTTACCCCATGGTATGATATTTTCCAGCCTGCTGTCATGGACAGATGGCCCTAATATCTATGTCCAGTTTCATGTCCCAGGTGATGCAGGTCAAATGGCGTAATCTCTCCAGGCCTTCATTCCGTCATCTATAAATTAGTGGGAGTTAATATAATGACCACTAGGTTTCACTTTGTATCATGATTCTATTCAATTGGCATTGGCTGTCTGTAGCACTAGGTTTTGAAGGATTTTGAGCTGTATTGAGAGTCAGAAGAAAAACGTGCCATGATTAATAGTAAGGCAGAAGAGAGAAGAGTGGCTATGTAATCACAGGGCCTTTGCAGAAGATGTCTATTTTACTTAAATTAGGTGAAGTTCTGTAACAAAGAGACTCCAAAATACAAATTGGCTCAAACACAATAAAAGTTTTTTTTCTCAGTCTCATGACAGTATGAGACAAGGGAACAAGTTGGTGTGATGTCCCCTCACATGCATTCGGTGACCCAGCCTCATGGACATTATTTCAGTTTTAGCCAAAATGGAGAAGAGCTGTAGAGAGTCAACACATGGGGAATTATTATGATCCAGGTCTGAAAATGTCATCCATTACTTCTCACTTTCTACTATCTAGGTTTCATTCCACTGGCCAAATCTAACCGAAGGGAGGCTATACGCGTAGTTTCTCTGTGTCCTTAGGAAGAAAATGAAAATATGGATTTTGGTGATCAGCTGTCAGTCTCTTCTAAGACATCTACAACATCTCTCAATTCTAATATTCGACTTGGTTCCTATTTAACACATGCTCCTTTATCTATTACGGTACAGATTGAAGTCCCTGCTCTGCTCGGTGAATTTGAGGATTAGTTTCTTATCTTTAAAGTGGCAATAATAACTGAGAAAGTGACAATTGTTTAGCTCTTTTGGTAAGCATAGGGCATTAATAAGTCTTGGATAAATGTTTCATATCAGTGTTAACTGGTTAGCTTTGCTCTAATGAAATTGTTTTCTAATTTTTCATTGGAATATAAACTTCAGAGTGTAGGGACCTCATCTGTTTTGTTGTTCAATGTATACCTAGCAACTACAACAGTGGTTGGCACATAGAAGATACTTATGAGTATTCACTGAATGAACCAAACTTAGATCATAGAACTATTAACATATGTGAGGAATTCATGGGGAGTTTCCTTTAAAGTTGTTATTTATAAAGCACTAAACAGACATATAATATTATTATTATTAACATCAATAAGCTAGAAAATCTCTAACCCCTCACGTTTCTATTACTCCCCTTCAGAACTGCAACTGTTATGTCTATGAGGCAATATAACATAAACAAAAAACCACTGAGGGCCAAAAATGGGACTAATAACAATAATCATCGACACTGAGCAGCCAAAAGGTGAGTATACATGCCAGGGAGATTAGGACTGTCCCGACTTCTGCCAGTTTACTCAGGATTTCACTCATCTGGTGACTCATTCACTTTCACAAGTGTCTCAGTTTGGATGAAAAATTACACAATTACCCTAGTAATAAGATTTTTGTTTATTTTTACTTTTGAATGAAAATGTGTTTGAATCCTTCCTGATTTCTCTTGGACAGATCTAATTTCATTGAAGCTTCTGGCTCTACGATAATTTACTCTGCTTTATGAAATATTGTCTCACTTTAAGCATTTGTTAATTGTCTAAATTGACTATTCCAGTTAGTGAAGCAAAATTCATTAGAATATAGGAATGAGCAGTATGTTAAAATTTACTTGGCAACAGATTTCTGAAGCATAATTGTACCTGGTAGCAGCTATGGCTGAAATTTCAAACACTATTCATTACATCCAAGGAAGTGGCAATAGACTTCCCAAACATAATTGGGCATAACCAGTAGTAAGTATGAACTGGAAATAAATTTCTCAAGCATAATTGGGAATAACTAATAATAAGTAATGAATCGGCAATAGATTTGCTAAGCACAAATGTATATTGTGGCAGCTGCCAATGAATGTCACAGCTGAAATTTCAAACACAATACATAACTCTAGTGTTTTAGGTCAGATGACATAATTCCTTACTGAATATTTTCTAGTTTTGTTGAATACTTTTTGGCAAATTTTTAAAGATAATAAAAAATCTTCTAATTGCAATGACTTGAGAAGTAGGTTTTTTTAATTAGTGGGATTGCTTCTGGCTCAGGATCTAGTCCTTCCAGCAATGAAAAATTAATTATATAAACTATATTCCCACCACATAAAAACTAGCTTCCCACCATTATTGTTACTCCATGCCTTCCTCCTCTGACTGTTCACATGAAGGATAATGGACAGATTTACCTACTATCACACTACCAATTATTTTTTTCCTGGCAAAGTCCACTCTGGCCTCTTATATTTCTCCGACTGTCAGTAGCCTCCTCTCTCTTAGACCTTTGCCTAAAAGACATTAATTTTAAGCAAAAAAAAAAGTTCTTTAAATACTTTAACTACGTTAATAGCTATTACGGGTCAGACAAACTGCTGAGTGTTTTCTTATACACTGTCTCATTGGTTTGCTGGTATAATCTTGTGGGATGAGTATTGTGCTTTGTTCCTTGAGGTAGACATATCTGGTCTTTTCCAAAAGAATAAACATCTTCAAGGCCAGTAACCATCTGTTTACCCTAGGATGAATCTTGGCATATGGTAGATGCTTAATAAATAACTGTTGATCAAAATCTTAAGTCAGGAACATATACATATGCAATATCTGTTAGGTATCTATTGCTGCAGAACAATATAACTATAATTTTAGTGGCTTAAAACAACAACATAAAACCATTAGTGCCTTACAACAACATTCTGCGGTTTCCGTGGGTTAAGAATGCTACCTTAGCAGAGTCCTCTACTTCAGGTTCCCACAAAGCTGCAATCAGTGTGTTAGCTAGGGCTGCAGTCTCATCTGAGCTTGACTGGGGAAGGATTTCCTTTTCCAAGCTCACATAGTCATCAGCAACATTCAGTTCCCAGCAGCTTGTTGCACTGAGGACCTCCATTTCTTGCTGGCTGCCAGCCAGAGGCCTCCTTCAGTTTCGTGACATGTGAGTCTTCCCCAGATGTTCACTTGGTTACTCACATCTAGCAACAGAGAATCAGAAAGGTGGGTGTTATAACTTATGCTATGTGATCACCTACACATAAACGCATCTCCTCACTGTTGCCTGCTCTATTGGTTAGAAGCAAGTCCCAGGCTTTGCATCTGCTCAGGGGAAGGGGTTTATGCAGGGGTACGACAACAAGGAGGTGGGGATCATGGAGGCCACCTCAAACTCTTTCCTCATCCAATTTTTCTACCAAGTTTTCTAAAAGGAAACTTGTTTGATAACAACATAGCATTTATCAGAAAGCCCATATTGACAACATGAGTAAGAGGAAGTTTTAAAGTCTGGTCAGTGAGAGTTTAAGATGTGGTTAGTTCCAGTTGAGTATAGGCGGCTGTCTCTGAGGTTAAGTTTGCTGTGCAGAAATCAGCTACTTTCTCTCCACACCCCTTACAGTATGTGGGCACACTATTAAAATATTTATACAACTTATATAACTGCATCTAGAACTTATGTATTTGACGTAATCTATTCAGCCACATTTTATTTTTGCCCTCTCTTTTAAAAGCATTTTTGGCAACACGAGCTCACCTGCCTCTCAGGCTTCAGAGCACACCAGTACTGTGGTTTACCAGGTACCAATCTAGATGCTGAATTCATTGTAAGTAATAGCAGGACGGGTTCCAAGGAGTACATATTATTGAGTGGAATTCAAATTATTTTGCCTTAATCTTTATGGGAATTCTCAACTGCCTTCATATTTTAAATTCCAACTGATGAAATTTTTTATGGAGTAACATTAAAAATCATAAAATAACATCTACAGATGCACATGAATTCTCATTTATATTCCTTTATTCTCTTAAACATGGCATTTTCATGTTTAGTAAAATATCATTACATGTGTGGGCACAGTTTTACCAAAGCAGAAAATTCATTTTGAGTGGCAGTAAAATTCTTCCCTTCCTATCTCTCTTCATAGCTTCCTTTCAACATTGCTAACAGCAAGATATGTGTTCTTAAATAGATCTGAGTGCCAGTTGCAGCTCCTTCACTTACTATTGTCTGATCTTGAAAATTCACATAATCATTTGAGCGTCCATTTCCTCACCTCTAAAGAACAAAAAAGAAAAGGATAATTATGCCTGCTTCACAGGGTGGTGGTGGGGATTAAATAAGATTGAATATCTAAAGAGTTTAACGCAGTTCCCAGCACCAGGTTGGCATGCAGTTCATCTTAATTTCTTCTCTCTGTCTTACATTTGTATATCACTTATACAGATTAGAAACGATGATTCTTTTGGAATTGTTCTTCCAGATGAAATCCAGGCTTCTACAACATGATGGCTCTTCCTGAAACTGAGATGACTTCCATGACTGCACCATTTTCATACATGGGCCATAAGCTCTATTAAATGCTTCTCAATATGTTTTTGATAAATCGATTCTAAACTTTCAATTGGCTCATTGCAGGGTTTTGTTTTAATTTTTGTTTGGCAATTTCCTTTCTGCCTAAATGAAATTTGAGTTACCAGTTGCCTCCATTTATAGAGGTTTGCCCAGTTATAGATTTCTTCCATTATACCTACATAATAATAAGCCTTTGAAATACAATGCTAGAGTATTTGGTAAAGTATTTTGGTTTATATCTCCATTAAACATATTTTGAACCTCTGCTATGTGCAATTCACTGTGGAGACTACCAAGGGAAAAAAGGCAATTTTAAGAACAGTAATATTATTATTAATGAACATTGAGCACTTGTGCTAGACACTTTTCTAAGTAATGTATTTATTTACTCATTTAAACCTCACATCATCCTTTAAGGTGGATATCATTTTATGTATGTGAAAACTGAGGTTCAGAGAGGTTAAGTACAGTCACTGTCGTTTGGTGTAGGTCACGCAGCTAATAGTGGACAAAATCAGAATTCAAACCCAGGATGTCTAACTCTAGAGTCCTTTTTCCGTCAGTGGACAAAGGCTTACATTGAGAAAATCATGGCTTAGTATATTTCAAATATCTTTTAGTCCATTTGATAAGCCATGTGTTTTAATAATTTTTTAATTGCAAAAATTCACTTTCCACCCTCAAGCAATAGTTTGATGTCTCTAAAATAGAGGAGACTTTGTGAAACTGTCATTAAAAAGTCACATTCAATGCTCCTGTATAACCCTCCCCTCGCTACCGAGTGACCCTGGGAAGTCCTTTTCCAGTGCTCTTTACTCATAATGCTCTTTTCTTGTTAACTAATCCCCTGAACACTCAAGTATTTACGGAGGTGCTGAGAGTGGCCTGGTTGGTAAGGATCAGCCATTGGTCCACATTTCTAAGTTGTGCTGAACAAATCATCAAAGGTTCTGAGTGTGGAGTGGGCATGGGTAGTGGTTTAGGTCACTTGCTTCTTCCCTCCCTGCTATAGACTGAATGTTTGTGTCTCTCCAAAATTCGTATGTTGAAACCTAATTCTCAGCGTGATGGTATTTGGAGGTGGGGACTTTGGGAGGATGATTAGGTCATGAAGATGGAGCCCTCGTGAATAGGACTAGTGCCCTCTTAAAAGAGATCTGAGAGAGCTCCCTTTCCCATTCTACCATGTAAGGACGCAGAGAGAAGATGTTTATCTACTCACCAGAAAGAGAGCCCTTGCCAGACACTTAATCTACCAGCACCTTGATCTTGGATTTCTCCGTGTACGAAATTGTGAGAAACAGAGGTTTGCTGTCTAACTGAGATACTCATCATCAAGGCTAGTGGGAGACCTTGACCTGGCATTTGGTCCTGCTCTGCAGACTCAATCTTTCCCTGGGGAGTGTTATCCCATGGTGACACTTAACGAATAGGGAGCCTGAAATGCATCCACCACCCTTGCCTTTATGAGAAGGCCAACTCCTTTGTATTCTATCATAATTGGTTCCATACATTCATGAGGCAAAGGGGTACTATTTATTTGCCTTCTTAGAGACCCCATCTATGAGCTCTGGTTGTAACTATGTTAAAGTGAACCATTTTGAAAAAAAGTATAGTTAGTCACTCCTTCTGGAGCTGATAAGCATAAACTCCACATCTTCTAAGCTTTTCTTGAAGAAAAATATTTATTAAAGTAATAACTGACATTTATTGACTACATACGTATGTACTGTACATTAACTCATTGAATTCTTATTGTAAACCTATATTCTGTGTCTTCTTATTAACTCATTTTACAGGCAAAGGGAAAGAAACAGAGAGGTCAAGTAACTTTCCCACACTCTCACCACTAGTGATAGACCCATCAGAGATTTTGTTTCCAGACATGCTCATTTAATCCTAAACGAGGTAAGTATCCTTAATACTTTCCGCACACATACTATACTATTTCTAATGATATAAATGTAAAATAGGGGCACCAACGTATTTTTGAAATAGTTATTTATAAAATTTGGTTTTGTTGAAAACACCAGAATGAGAGATTCTTAATCCAGTTTGGCAGCTCCCCCTTGTCTAGGCTGGTAGAGTCCTGTCAGATACCGTTCTCTCTCCTGCTTCTTGTTTACTGGCCAAGAAGGCTTTGCATACAAGCTCCTTGGGTGGAACCCAGAAATACAGTGGCAGACTGACTGGTAATAAAGTAGCTTAATTGGTGAAACAAGAAACTCTAGCCAAAGAGACACCTCGGAGACATCTAGACTTTGTAAGGGCTAGCCAAGATGAACAGATGATGTAATCCATGCTATGACAACCAGCCCTCCAAGCCAGGACTGCTTCTGACTAGTTTTTGAGAAAAAGTCTTGGTCTCGGGTTCACTCAGAGAGGACAGCCATGCCCAACTTATTCTGTGAATACTTGAGAAGTAATATTGATGGAAAATAATGAATTTGATTTGTCAAAGACTGATAAGCTTGGGATAATTAAAGGAATTAGAGGGAGGTAGCAGTATTTAATCTTCAGTTATTTTTCAAAAATGTTTTTAAAAAAATCTTCCATTTGGTAAAATTACAAAATCTCCTTTACATTTAACATCCTATGTTTTCTAAAAGGACTGCATTATTCAATTATCAAGAAGTATTTTCTTAAAAGTTTAAGTGATGACTAAAGTGTGGTTTAATTTCCGATAATGGTTATTTCCTTATATTTTCTTTCCTATATTTCTAGAATTGCTATAGACCAGTTTAATGGGTTGGCGGATCCTAGATGTTCGCTATTTCAAGGTGGTGAATATTTTAAATAAGAACTGCGCTAGGCTCTTCTGTCGTAATCTAAAGATAAATATATTTTAGTTCCTGTTCTTCAGTGTTTAAAATTTAGTTAGCAGGATAATGAATCAATAATAAAAATAGTTAAGATTTATTGAGGGCTCACTTTGCACCATGAAATGTTTAAGCACTTCACATTTATTAAATCATTTAATTATAAAAACAACCAGAGTGCTCTTTTCATCCTCATTTTTAGAGAAGAAACTGATGTTCAGAGAGCTTTAATATTTTGCTGTAGGTTACAAGGCAAAAAAAGTTGTAAAATAGATTGCAAATCCAAGTATATTAGTTTCCTAGGGCTGCTGTAACAAATTACTACAAATTGGGTGGCTTAAACTAACAGAAACTTCTCCTCTCCCAGTTCTGGAAGGCGGAGTCTGAAATCAAGATGTCTGCAGTCGCACACCCTCTAAAGGCTTGGGGGAGGATCCCTTCTTGCCTCTTCCTGCTTTTGATGACTGGCAGCAGGACTTGTATCTGCATAACTCCAGTCTCTGCCTCTTGTCTTCACGTGGCCTCTCTTCTCCTGTCTGTGACTTTTCTTCTGTCTCTTATAAGGATACTTATCATTACATGTAGCGCCTACCCAGATAATACAGGGTTATCTCATTTTAAGATCCTTTATTTGATTATATCTGCAAAGAGTCTTTTTATCACATTCACAGGTTCTCAGGGTTAGGATGTAGACATACCTTTTTAAGGGCCACTATTCAATGCACTCCACCAAGCATTCTGGCTGCAATGCCCTTGCTATGACTCTCTATGTAGGTAAATATGTTGACAAGCATTGTAAGATACTTTTCAGTGGGATGGAGCAGTAGAGAAAGTACAAATACTGGCATTAAGCAGAAAGGAGTATGAATTTTGGCTTTACCATAATAACAGGTTGTTTCTCCTTGGGCAGGTTACCTATTAGATCCAAGTTTCAGTTTTGTGATCTACAAAATGTGCTTTATTATACGGTTTACCACATCTCTTTGTGAAGGTTTAAAAATGCAATCATCAGTTTTGTCATTTAGTGGTTAGATACAAAATATTAGTGTTCCTTTACTGCCCATGAACCAAAAAATGGGAAAGTGGGAAAAAAAGGGAAGGATTCATCTCTAGGTGAGACTCAAGAATAGAATTTAGGGGAGGTCACAGTCAAAATGTATTTTGATGGATTGGTTGATTTTCTGCAGATGAGGACAAGTAAAGTTCTCTCTAAAAAAGTGAAAGAGCATTTGTTTTGAAAAAAAAATAGAGTATTTTTGCATGATACCACAGAAAATAATTTCAGTTTGGAAAAATAGATTGCTGCAGTACCATGGAGGACCTTAGGATGAGGAGCTTTACAGAAATCTGAGGAATTTGTTATGAAGTTCTGAGACAAAGATATTAAGATATTAAAGATTTTTTTCTGGCAAAAGTATGTTGTATACTAGAATTCATATTCGTGGTATAGAATAACAATTATATATATATATATATATATATATATATGCATGAAAGGCAAACAATCCGACACAAAATGAGCAGAAAATTTCAAGAACCACTTCACAGAAGTAAAAATTCATATAGGCAATGAACCTATGATGACACATGATATTTGATAGTGCTACTGTTACAGAACGAATACGCACCTATTAGCAATCAGGATGGGCAATTAAAACCACATGATGAGACTAGCAAAAATTAAAAGTGAGAAAACACTCAGGAAGTAGGAGCAACAAGAACTCTCATACCCTGGTTAGGGAAGAATGAATTGAAATATTTTGTAATATTTTGGCATTCCCTAGGACTGAAGGTTTCCACTCTTAGGAAAAAAATGTATACATATTTACATCAGGATACGTATATGAGACTGATCTTAGGAGCCTTGTTAATAACATTTCCAAACTTGAAACAACACAGATGATCATCAAAAGTAGAAAGGTCAAATAAAGCAATGTTGAATAAGCATTACTATGTAGTAATGAAAATGACTGACGTACAAATACACACATCAACATAAATGCATCTCGACAACATGCTGAGTGAAAGAATCATGTCACAAAAGAATACACACAGTGTGATTCTATTTATATAAGTCTCAATTGCAAGAAAGCTAAACTATCTTTTTAATATGGATACACGAATGAGAAAGTTACAGAAAACAAGAAATCCAGGAGATTTTAATACAAATTTCAGAATAGTAGCTGCTTATAAGAGTGAGTGGTTAAGGAACCCATGACTTTCAAGGTAGTGGCAAAATTCTGTCTTTTCTAGAAACTCAGCCATGTTATTTGAGTGCTCACTTTTATCTACTTGTTAAACTTTGTTTATATATGTATGTGTGTGTACACATACGTTTAGCAATTCTTTTGTATGCATATCTGACAATTTTTAACATGAAGAAAAAAAGATAATCCCTTTGACATACTAGATTTTAGAGTTGAGTTTGGTAGTAATTAGGTTCAATAAGTGATTCAGTCACTTACCTAATGTCAAGTATTTATTTATTTATTTGAGGAAGATTAGCCCTGAGCTAACATTTGGTGCCAATCCTCTTCTTTTTGCTGAGGAAGACTGGCCCTGAGCTCACATCTGTGCCCATCTTCCTCCACTTTATATGTGGGACACCTGCCACAGCATGGCTTGCCATGTGGTGCCATGTCCGTATCTGGGATCCGAACTGGCGGACCCTGGGCTGCTGAAGCGGAACGTGCGCCACCGGGCCAGCCCCCTAATGTCAATTAATAAGGAGTGAGATGCTTGCCAGAATTCTGTCTTGAATTAAAAAAAAGAAACTAGTCAAAGATGATGACATAGAGGGTTCCTAAGAACTTACCTCCTACCATGAATACCCTGAATCTATGGCTACATGTGGAGCAATTTCTATTGCAATAAATCAGAAACTAGGTGAGCTACACATCAGTGAACTAGAAAATACCCATATCGAAATGGGTAGGAAAGGCTGAGACATATTCTCGCCATAAACCCCACCCCTGTCACAGTGACATACAATAGGAAGGGAACGCATAACTCCCAGCTTCTCCCTGAAGAGCAAAGGATTTGTACCCAACATTTAATGTCCCCAACTTTTAAGACTTCCATCTAAGGGATTGGCTCCCAAATCACCTAGTTCTGAAAATTAATGGGATTTGCTTCTATAAGACCCACAAGACTAGAGCAAGCAAAGAAACAGTTCTTAATGGGCTCAAAGGATTTGCTGTGCTTATCCTCCCAGGGCTCAGTGCAGAGGGGGCAGCCAAAAAGGCTCATCTCCCAGTCTTTCCTTGAAAAAGGCCTATTTGCATACTTCCAAAGCTGTTGCCTTGGTGTCAGGATTCTAATTTAGCACTCTGGCTAGGGGCTGACTGTGATCCTCTTGGAGACCCTCTGGGAAGACTGGCAGGCGATGTCTCTGTGTTCTCCCTATGGACCATTCCAGGTTGCCAGGGAGTAGAAGAAAGGAAATAACAAAGATCAGAGTTGATAAAAATGAAATTGAGACTGAAAAGATCAATGAAATTTAGAGCTGGTGTTTTGAAAAGATTAAGAAAACAGACAAACTTTCCGCTAGACTTGTCAAGAAAAAGCGAGAGGACTCAAATAAATAAAATTAGAAATGAAAGAGGAGACATTATAACTTATACTAAACAAATACAAAGGTCATAAGAGGCTACCACAAACCAATTATATATTAACAAATTGGACAACCTAGAAGAAATGGATAAATTCCTAGAAACATAAAACTGACCAAGACTGAATTATGAAGAAAAAGAAAATTGGAACAGACCAATTACTAGCCAGGAGATTGAATTAGTAATCAAATACCTCCCAATAAAGAAAAGTATAGACCACATAGCTTCACTGGTGAATTAAATAAAATGTTTAAAGAAGAATTAGTACCAATTCTTCTCAAACTTTTCCAAATAATAGAAGAGGAAGGAACACTTCTAAACTCATTTTATGAGGCCAGCATTTTACTCTGATACCAAAACCAAACAAAGATGCTACAAGAAAAGAAAATTACAGGCCAATATCCCTGATAAACAAAGATGCAAAAATTCTCAACAAAATATTAGCAAACTGGATTCAACAATACATTAAAAGGATCCTACACTATGATCAAGTGGGATTTATTTCAGGAATGCAAAGAAGGTCCAAAATCTGCAAATCAATCAATATGATACACCACTTTAACAAAGTGAGGGATAAAAATAATATGATCATCTAAGTAGATACAGTAAAAGCATTTGGCAAAATTCGACATCTGTTCATGATAAAAACTCTCAACAAGCTGGGTATCGAGGGAAAGTACCTCAACATAATAAAGGTCATATATAACAAGCCCACAGCTAACATCATACACAGTGGTGAAAAACTGATTAACAGCTTTTCCTCTAAGATCAGGAACAAGAAAATGATGCCCACTGTCACCACTTTTATTCAACATGGTACTTGAAGTCTTCACCAGAGTAATTAGTCAAGAAAAAGAAATAAAAAGTATCAGAGTCGGAAAAGAAGTAAAACTGTCTCTATTTGCAGATGACATGATACATGTAGAAAACCCTAAAGATTCCACCAGAAAAGTGTTAGAGCTAATAAACAAATTCAGTAAAGTTTTAGAATACAAAGTCAATATACAAAAATCAGCTCTGTTTCTAAAGATTAATATCAAAGTACCATAAAGAGAAACTAAGAAAATAACTCTATTTACAACTACATCGAAAAGAATAAAATACCTAGGAATAAATTTAACCAAGGAGATATAAGATTGGAACACTGAAAACTATAAAACACTGATGAACGAAATTGAAGAAGACGAATAAATGGAAAGATATTCTATGCTCATGGATTAGAAGAATTAATATTGTTACAATGTCCATATTCCCTAAAGCAATCTACAGATTATATGCAATCCCTATCAAAATTACAATGGCATTTTCACAGAAACAGAAAAACAATCCTAAAATTTATTTAGAACTACAAAAGACCCTGAATAGCCAAGGCAATCTTGTGAAAGAAGAACAAAGCTGGAGGCATCGTGCTTCCTGATTTCAAGCTACATGCCAAAGCTATAGTAATCAAAACAGTAGGATACTGGCATAAAAATAAACACAAATGCTTATGGAATAGAATTGAGAGCCCAGAAATAAACCCTCACATCCACAGTTAACTAATGTTTGAGGAGGGAACCAAGAATAGTCAATGGGGAAAGGAAAGTTACTTTAATAAATGGTGCTGGGAACCTGCATAACCACGTACAGAAGAATGATATTGGACTCTTACACCACTTGTGAAAATTAACTTGAAATGGATTATAGACATAAAAATAAAAACTGAAACCATAAAAATCCTAGAAAAAAACATAGAGAAGAAGTTCCTTAACATTTATCTTGGCAACAATTTTTTGGATATGACACCAAAAGCAAGGCAACAAAAGCAAAATTTAAAAAAGGTGGAACCACAGCAAACTAAAAAGCTTCTACAGAGCAAAAAAAAAAAAAAACAATAAAAAAATGAAAACACAAGCTATGAAATGGGAGAAAATATTTGCAAATCATATATATGATAAATGATTAATATCCAAAATATATAAATAACTCATATAACTCAATAGCAAAAGACCAACAATCCGATTAAAAAATAATCAGAGGAAATGAAAAGGCAGTTTTCCAAAGACGACATACAAACGGTCAACAGCTACATTAAAAGGTGCTTGGCAGCATTAATCATCAGGGAAATGTAAATCAAAACTCCAAGGAGATATCACCTCACACCTGTCAAAATGGCTGTCATCAAAAAGATAAGAGATAACAAGTATTGGTGAGGATGTTGAAAAAAGGGACCCCATGTGCACTGTTGGTAGGAATGTAAGTTGGTGTAGCCATTATGGGAAAGAGTATGGAAGTTCCTTAAAAAATTAAAAGTAGAACTACCAAGAACTATCATATGATCCAGCAATCCCACTTCTTGCTATATATCCAAAGGAATAGGGTATCACAGAGATGTCTGTACTCCCATATTCATTGCAGCATTATTAACAATAGCCAAGATAAGGAAACAACATAAGTGACCATCAATGGATGAATGGATAAAGAAGATATGATATATATATATAATATCAGCCATGAGAAAGAAGGAAATCCTACCATTTACAACAACATGGATGGACCTTGAGGACATTATGCTAATGCAATAAGACAGACAGAGAAAGGTAAATTCTCCATGATATCACTTATCTGTGGAATCTAAAAAAATCCCAAACTCATAGAAACAGAGAGTATAAGGTGGTTGAGAGAGGCTGGGTGTGGGGGAATAGGGAGAGATTGGTAAAAGAGTATAAACTTTCAGCTATAAGACGAATGAAGTCTGAAAATTTGATGTAAAACATAGTGACTATAATTAATAACGCTGTACTGTATAACTGAAATTAGCTGGAGAGTAGAACTCAAATGTCCTCACCAAAAGAAAATAGAGAAGTAAATAGGTGCAGTGATGGATGTGTTAATTAACTAGATGAGCAGAAATCTTTCACAATGTATGCCTGTATTAAATCACCATGATGTACAATTTAAATATTACAATTTTACATGTCAAATATACCTCAATAAAGCTGAAATTAAAAAATTAGGTGAAGAACTTTATCAATTTATGTATTTCATTTTATTTTATTTATATACTTTTTTGGTGAGGAAGATTGGTCCTGAGCTAACAATCTGTGCCAATCTCCCCCCACTTTGTATGTGGGACACCGCCATAGCATGGCTTGATGAGCAGTGTGTAGGTCGGTGCCTGGGATCCAAACTCGCAAAGCCCAGGCCTCTAAAGATGGGTACGTGAATTAACCACTACATCACTGGGCTGGCCCCAATTTGATGTATTTTAAATGGTATTTTCATTTTCCTTTTGAAGTATGTGGATTTCTCTGATTATTATAAATAAAATCATTTTTATATTTATAGTGAGAAGTATTTTCTCCTCCTCCTCCTCCTCCTCTACCCCCTCTTTCTCTTCCTTTTCTTCCTCCTCTTCTTTCTCCTCACACTCCTCCTCCTCCTCCTTCTTCTTCTTTAGTGAACTGTGTGTACTTGACCTTTGTCTCTCTATGCTATGCAGAACAGAAACAAAAATAAAAAAAGAAATCCTCTCCTTTCTCCACCAGAGATTAAAGGAAATCAAATGGAAGCAACTTATCCTACAACTTGTGGGGCATTTGTTCATGAGGCTATGCGTGCAGGGAAATGAATGAAAGTCTCTGGAATTTTATAAAGTGTGACTCAGAGTCAGTAAAATATTTAAATAACAAACTACTTAAGGCTTGCTAGGCATGGAATATTTCACAAAAAATCTTTCAATATTACCGCTCTAATATCATACCTATTAGCATGGTTAGATTTTACTTCTTCATTCTAGAATTTTCTTTCTGTGGTATGTCTGGTTATTTGTTTGAGAGGATTTTTTTGGCAGTGTACTGAAAGTTTAATAGCCAAGTATGTAGGAGAGTGAGAGAGTTTCCGTCTGTTGATTGAGGAAGCCAAAGGGAGGAAAAAGCCATTGCACAATTCCGAAACAGTGTGGAGTATTCATAATATTTCACAAGGTGGCTTCCATCATATCTGATACACAGAAGAGTGGGTGTTATTCATATCTACTAAAGAACTAATACTGCATTTTTTTCCTTTTAAAAGATTCTCTTTTGTTGCAGTTTTGTTCAGATGTGTTTAACTCTTACTCTTTTGGTGATCAGAGAAGTAAACAGTCAAAGAAGAGCCACATGCAAAGTGTTTACCTGGATATAAGATATACCAGATGTGGAAATGTAGGGGTGAGGGAGGCGTTTTGGGAAAAAGGAATGGCTCAGCACCTTAACCTTGACTAAAGACTACAATAGATCTTCTGTCTTCAATAACCTGGTAAGAAAACATTAAGATCTATGGCAAAAAGGAAAGAGTGTTTTTAAAATTTCATCTCCTTGCATGTAAACAGTTTATTTAAAGACACCAAAAGGTAAAATAGTTACAGAGCTAGTGTAGCATGGGATGATTTCAGCTTTTATTTTTAAATAAGGAGCCGTGTTTGATGACACTGATGCATTCTCCTCATCTATAAATCAGTTTCGATTTCGTTGTCGTGTAACACCTAACGCTTTCACCTCATAAATATTGCTACAAATTTTAGCACAAAATAAATAGAACTTAACTTTAATTAATGTCCATATCAAGAAATTATTGGAAGTGATTACGACTGTAATAAAAAATTAAGACTTGAATCACTTTCCAAAAAAGGCTTAACTCATACAATTTTAATATTGATAATATGACATTGCTCAAGAATGAATTCTCTGAACAACTGGCAGGTGCGATAAGGCAGTTTGGAAAGACAGGAGAACGTAAGATGAAAAATTACATTCAAAGCAAAATTTGTAGAACCATAAGAGACCAGACCACACAGACCACTCACCTGATAAATGCGGTATTTCTAACATAGCACACCAAACCAGAATCTGAAATGAGTTTTTGAAGTTATATAAAATAGCAAAAAAAGAGAGAGAGAGAGATGCGTATGAGAATGTCAAGTCCCAAGAGTCTAATTCTTGGATGAAAATATTCACTGTTAACAAGAGTGTGGGAAGTATGGAGGGACAGAAGTAGGCAAAGGACAATGGTACGATGACAGAGGTTTAAGCCCCAACTTGGCCTTGTGGTGGATAAATGTGGATTTTGTTTTTATTTTTGTGACTTCCCAGAATCCACCCCTCTAGCCTGACTTACTTTGAGTACTTTTTGGAATCATCGCCTCCTATAGCATGTGTTAAGGGGGAAGGACACTTGTAGGTGGACATCCCCTTCTAGAGCTGTAAAGGAATCAGAACACACTCTTCCTGCCTTGTCACAGCCAGGAACAGTCAGGTAACCCAAGGACCAATGAGAAACGCTCTTCATGGACTTTGAAAGCAGACAAGTTATACCCAGTCCTGAAATGGGAAGAGGCATTATGGAGCTCAAAAAAGATGATGTACATGGACATGACTTATAAAATGCTGGACCAAATATTAATTATGTTTCAAGAATCATGGCATCCAGTGCTTTATCTTTGAAGGCTAATATCTGTGCACACTTCACGGCAAAAGTGAAATAAATCATAAATGGTCTCTAGCCATTTAAGTCAGTGTGGGAACAGGTAGAAAATTGTATTGATTCTGCTTCACTGATGTCAGTTTCTACACTGGTAAATAAATGGTCATTTGCTTTCACAGCAAGCAGATACAAAAAATGGATCAAAGCTGGGGTTAGCAGAGCTGTGCCATTCTGGAAAATCACCAGCTTTTTGAGAACCATCCCTATAGTATTTACTGGTAATTTTGGAGAGGGGATCAGAAATATGCTTCTTGGAACCATCAGTTATCAGGGAGAGAGTAGAATTCAGGTTCAGTTTACTGTATAAATATTCTCTTTTCCCACTTTTAAATTTCTCACTTCTCAGGACCACGTATTTAAACTGTAAAATGTGAGATTTTAATCTAGACTGACTTAAATATAACTTTAAATAATGCATTTTTCTGATTCTATTATCTATAGCTCTAAAAATGATTAGTTTCTAATACCTCTTTTGATGACACACCAAAAACTTCTAAGGAGATCCCATATGAAAATATGAGTAACAAATTGATGCTTTCAATTTAAACACTTTCTTTAAAGTGGTGAATTTGTTCAGTTGGTTTTGATTAACATATTAATTCCTTCTTTTCCATCATCACTCATAGGCCTCATAAATATCAGCACGTTTTCTTATATTTAGGTCATTAGCCATCAAACATCCATTCACTTTATTTGTCATACCAAAATTGGTTAATATTGCTTCCTTTTAAAGTTCAGGAAGGCATATGTTATCTTAGCAGAGGCTGAAAGAATTACATAATTAGGTCAAGTTGAGCCATCGCTGGAGGCAGGTAGACTGATCTTTCCTCTCTCTCCTCCTTTGATTACCATACAAATAGGCGGATATGTATTTTTCCTCTTCACCTTTGAGGAGACCAAGTTGGAAGCGATCCACAGCAGAAAGCAAAATTGTAGGCAATAGAGCATGCCATCTGGTAGGAATATGCTGGAAAATCTTCGGCTTTCTCATTTCAACAAAAGTAAAAGTAAAAGTCTATTAATTCAGCTTCTTGCTTGGCTGAGAAATAAATTCCACAAGTCTCAAATTGCATCTGGTTTACTACATGTCTGGCTCTAATATGTACAATGAAAGCCAGACAATTTGGATGAAAATATTGTTCCTTTCTGGGCTTTTAGCAATTGGAGGGAATAATAGTATTTTTCATTTCTTAAATTCAGACTCCTTCCTTCTCGTGGCTCCACGATATAGATCTGGATTGCACAGTCTGTCTGTTTGGGCTGTTCCTTGGGTGGTGGGATACGGACTAAAGATATTTTCCTGAGGAGGGAAGGGTAATGATAGGAAAGGTGGCTTCCCAGATTGACACACCCGTCAGTGAGAGGCTATGCTGACATCATCGTGATGCCAATTTTTAGTGCTTTGCATTGGCAAGATCTTTGAATCTTCTCCTTTGGGCATATGAATGCCTTTGGAACCTATCATGGCATCCAATTATTGTAAAATGTTGACCCTGCTCTCCTTCCTAGTCTCTTTTCTATACCCCTACAAATACATTATAAGGATTTTTAGGACAGGAGTCATGCTAACACTTATTTTATGCTCCCTAAAGTGCTTCATACTGTCTTAAATGTACAAGAAGCATTTTACAACTATTTTGTTCATCAAAATAAATGTGATCCTCTTGATCATTTCCTCATGGGCACAAGATAGCTGCCACAGCAGTAGGCATCAAATCCACATTCAAAATAGGAAAAAAGGGCCATGGTTGGTCATGCCAGCCTTATCCATCCCTTTCATTAGGGATAAGAAAAACTTTTCTGAAAGCTTCTCATCAATAGATGGCCACTTAGGTATCATTGGCCATAATTATGTCACATGGCTATCCTGCAAAGGAAGATAGGAATGCGCTTATTTATCCAGCCTCTATAGTGGACATAGAAAAATGAGTTTAGGATGAGTGTTAGGTGTTGGTTTAGACAATCTATGGTTCCTTCAATACGCAGGAAAAGCACCTAGTATATAGCAAAGATTCAACAAATTGTAGCTGCTCCTAGCTACTGATTTGAGGCGAGAAATTTATTCAGCTCATGGAAATTAGCAAAACATGATTTCATAGCCTCAAAGAGATAGAAAAATGTATATAATTTCAGTTAACCATCAGGCAGTACTTAAAGAATTTTAAATTGCATAGTGCCTATTTTTTATTGTATCTAGAAAAAAAGCACTACGTGTGGGAATTCACAGTACTTCACTCACTAACGGTTTCTAAAAATTATAATATCTCAGCAGTACTAAGTCAGTATAATAAACTAAAATAATTCATATCTTAAATTGAAATTTGGAAAAACATCTAAAGAGAGAGAGAAAAAATTCCTTGTGATCTTTATAGGAACTAATCTGGTACTCACTAGGGTCAAAAATGCAAAGCAGCCATCGTCAATCTTTACTCAAGGCTATCACCTGTAAAGGAAAATTTTTTTAATCCCTAAGTGCTGGTTGCCCTGGAATCTAAACCACGTCATGTAGGAGTGGTGGGGGCTTCTCTGGGAATATGAGCCGTCCTAATCAGGGTCAGAGACAGCCCAGAGAAGAATAAATCAAGAGATAAAGCCCAGAGCCAGACTAGAGTAGGAAAGCTTTTGCTAAAATACCAAGCCAAAAATGAAGGAAATATATCTTATAGCATCACTAGAGTGGGGAGCAAAAACCATGCTCTGCTACAGTCAGACATATGTATTCGGAATGTTGGCATTGTTGTCTACTAGCTATGGGAATTTGGACAAATTGCTTAATTTCTCGGAATCCTAGTTTTCTTAACATATAATAGAGGAAAATAGGACATAACTTTTAGATTGTGATGAGAATTAGAGAAAAATATAGGTAAAATATTTTACAGATTGCTTGTCGGATGTACTTATTTGTCCTATTATGGGATTGTCTCCAAATCAGGGACTCAACCAAGGACTTGGAGCTTATATAGGAGACAGATCCAGAGGGAAAAACAGAGAAACTGGATGCAGGGAGAATGAGAGGATGAGAGGAAAGGAAGAAAATTCAATACAATGCCTCATTATAACGTTTACCCCTGTGGGCAACAGGAATTGAACTTGGCTGGAACTGCCTAGGGAGCAAACAGAACACTCTCAGAATGGGTGACTTCAAGAGGAGAAGGCTGGAGCATTCATCCAGCTTCCTCCATTGGTTGAGTGTCACCCTGAATGATTAACCCTTTCATGGTCCCAGATTGTCCTTGTGTTTGTGGGCTCAGTGAGCTGAGCAGACAGCAGGCTCCTTTAAAGTAGAACTTCCAAGGAAGAAGTCAAAAAGATGCAGGGTACATGGTTAAAGTGAAATGCTGTCAGAGCGCCATGAATCTGAGGTCCCAGGAAACAGCAGTGGGCTGTTGCTGTACCGGAAATCAGAGGGAGGCCGTAAGAGATGTAACAGGGTACTAGAGGTAACCACTACAGTTTTCAATAAAGTTAGTTATTATTATAGTGGTGAAATGAAAGGCGATGAACCAGTTTTCAGGAGTCATATCACAAGAACACAATTTGGAAATTAAGAGTGAGAAGAATTGAGACAAACCGCAAATATCAAGGTGTTTGGCAAGTAATACCTTTGGACAATGTGTTGAGCAGAGCCTGTGGGTTTTAGCTGGTAGAATCTGCCTCTGTTGTGGCAATATTTTGATCTTCCTAAAGTGGCAGTATTAATGAGTTACTATTTCACATAGTTATTGAGAATTTAGTTGTTTCAGTGACCTATTGATAGCAGTGTGCATTGAAAAGTGCTATCTCGCCTGTCTCTCAACCCATTTCCAATTGGAAATGTGAATGGTTTAATTTTTCTTGGAGCAGAGGGTTAGTACCGTTCTATTCAACTGTTCTCACCCTCTTTTCCACAAACTCAGTATATACATCTACCTCTAAACCATATCCCAAATATCTCCACTTTGTTCCATTGTCAATCTCACCACCCAAGACCAAGGCTATTTTGGCATGTCCTGCTTTCACTCTGGCTGGCCTGTCATCTTTTCTTCACAAGGATACTATGGTGATATCTTAAAAGCACGTCAGATCATTTAAATGCTATCAAGTCTTTCTATTGAACGTTGAGTAAAGTCCAATTTCCTCTTCCTGGCCTACAGAAACCTGTATTACTTGTTCCCTGATTACCTCTGATTTTATTTTTTACTATTCTCCCTATCACCTACAAGGATTTAGACACAAAGTCCCTCTTTCTGCTCTTCCAACCCCCCAAGGTCATTACGACATTGAGAATTTTCCACTTCCTGGCATGGTTTTGCCTATTCATGGACTGTTCCTCCTTATCATTCACATTTTGGGGCTTCTTTGGCTACCAAAATGAAAGGGGCCACTCTGTCAGTGTGTATCAAATCACATTATTTTAATTTCCTACATAACACTAATCACTATTTTAAGTTTCTTCTTGCTTATTTCTTTGTTTATTTTCCAATTTCTCTTACTAGGACGCAACTACGTGATGTGAACGATATAAGTGTGGGGATTATTGTCTTGCTCAAGGCTGTATCCCTAGTAACTAGAATAGTTCCTGGAACATCTTATCTGTTCAATAACTATTTGTTAAGTGAATGAATAAATAAATCAATGGTCAGCGGACGTACTTTGAGAAGCATTGCTGAAGGGATGTGTTCATTAGTCCCCAAACCTAGACTGTCTGCAACATAGATTTAAGGGTCCTGAAGATTTGCCTCAAGGAACTGGGAGGAATTCATTCATTTCTCAGTTCACTCTAGGAATCCGGGTGATCTTTAAATTTAGGAACAGTCTCTCCCCCTCCTCTCCTTTCAGTGACTTTCTTACCCTATCTGGAGCCTGTTGTGCAGTGCTACTGTGGTCCTTCAGCAGGTACTCACCTATCTATCATTTTTACGGGTCTTTGACGATATGAGGACAGAAATTGAGAGTACACATTTGAAAACTTTTGTAGCAATGTGACATTCCAACACCCAAATGTGTGACTATTTTTCTCATAATTATCTTACTGATTTTTTTAAGAAAAGAGTATCAATTTGTGATGAATCAGGGGAAAGTAAAAGCTTGCCCTTCATTACAAATAGTTGGAGTTGCTATAAAGCCAGAATAGAGATAAAGCCCAGAGAAGATTCCTGAATCCCAATGCCAGCTCACCACCATGACAGCCAGAATCTTTAGATAATTATCTAGTGTAAGGTTTCTCAAATTTGAGAGCATAGAACTCTGTAAAATCAAAGCAAATGTTCCCAGCCTCTTAATATGTCCCTAAGTGACTTATAATACAGTACTTGATTTTGCAAACAAAACATAAACTCCTCATGTTTATAGTTCTTATGCAACTGTAGAACCAAAATAATTTTCAAATCAAACTATAAAACTGATAAAAATCTAAGACATTAACATTCATCTTTGTAACTTTTTCCACTGAAACTAAACTGATGCTTTTTTGGGAATGTGATACAAATCACTATGATGCAGGTTCTAGCACCGAGTACAGAAATTTCTAGAGCAGAAGCCCACAAACTTTTTCTGCAAAAGGTAAAATAGCAAATATGTTATATTTTGTTGGCCAGTTTCTTTTACAACCACTCAACTCTGCTGTTGTAGCATGAAAGTAGCCACAGACACAATGTAAATGAATGAGCATGACTCTGTCTCAATAAAACTTTATTTATAAAATTAGTCAGCAGCAGGCCATATTTTTCTGATCTGGTTCTAGAATATACTGGTGAGAGCATGTCTTCTCAGGAATATAATAATAATAATATTGGGTCCTTGGGACTACCTAGCTGTTCAGTGGGGACTGGACTTTCATTCATTCAGTTCATTCTGGACTTTAGGTAATAGTAGATGGTGAGTAAGAAATCTGAAAATAGTAATAAGGGTCTTGTACAAGCAAGTAACACCCAAACTAAATGATGTGAAAGCAAAACCAGGGAGCCAATTGAAAGAAACTTGAAGAATATCTGAAAAACAAAAAGAAAGATTTAGGTAGTGGTAGGGAGCTGTTCTAACTGGCTGTACATTTTCCCTACATTCTTAGTGAAGAGAAACTGGAAGTTTGCATTAGATTTCACAGCTGCTCAGTAGTGATAATATATAAAAATGATTAATATTTATTGGAAGTTTATTAGGTGCCAGACATGCTTCTGAACTGAATGCTAATTCAAGTCATCTGGCTCTGCTGCTTGTGCCCTTGTTGGGCAGAATCAAGAGTTTCATTTAACTGTATCAAATTGGAGATGCTGGTCAGCTGTTAAATACACAAGTCTAGAGTTTCTGAAAGAGGTCCTGGCTGTAGTTATGGATTTGAGAGGCATAAGCATATGGATGGTACTATGAACGTGAGATCACACAGGGAAATACTATAGATAGAAAAAACGGGGGGCCGGCCCGGTGGTGCAGCGGTTAAGTGTGCACATTCGGCTTTGGCAGCCTGGGGTTTGCCGGTTCGGATCCTGGGTGTGGACATGGCACCGCCTGGCAAAAAGCCATGCTGTGGTAAGCATCCCACGTATAAAGTAAAAGAAGGTGGGCATGGATGTTAGCTCAGGACCAGTCTTCTTCAGCAAAAAAAGAGGAGGATTGGCAGTAGTTAGCTCAGGGCTAATCTTCCTCAAAACAAAAACAAACAAAAAATTCAAAAAAAAAAAAAAGAAAAAAGTTTTCAGCACCATGGCTGGGACCAAATTCCCGTCTATGAACCATAAAGGATTACAAAACTATACAAGATTAGAGCACTTGGTAAGCCATGGATTTTACAAAGAGCAAAAATAAAGGTTATCTGGATTTGCATAGTAAGAAATAATTATCACCAGAGCTGACAGGTTACTGTAGATCCAATTATATATTAGAGATTCACATTCATTTTAAAATATAAAATGAGAAAATGTATTTTGGACTAAGGACATTTTCTGAAAAAAAAAATCTATTTTCCAAAAATTCTATCTGTATTAAGGGAAGTAATCTTGAAGTGTCTGCATCATCATGATATAATTAGCACCTCAGGTTATATTTATTTAATCCATTGTAAGTCTGAAGAAGCACACCTCTATCTGGCAATGTCGTGATGAATATACTCCTAATGGAGTTAAAAATCGAAAGTAATTGGTTTATGTGATTGTTATTAAGTGCAATTTAAGTTAGTTAATGGAATTTTGCTTGGCAAGGGAATAGAGTTGATCTTTGCAGATGATGTTTTACTTTGAAATAAGTTGCTGTCACCCTATTGAATCCATGGATCTAAATAAACTTGAAGTGATAATGTTCCCCTACATCCCTTGGGCCAAGGGTTAATTTTAGAGAAAATGTAGCAAGATAATTCATAGTACTCCCAACATACTGGTGTTTCTGCCTAGAATATTTTCATACACGATCCTCATTTTGAACAGCTTCCATAGAATACCAAGGCATTTACATCGGTGTGACATTTCAGTAGAGTATAAATCCATAGCCCAGTTGCTTAAATAGATTCCAATGCCACCCAGTGAAGAAATAAATGATCTTTCAGGACAAACAGACTTGGCAGGAATGACAGAAAACCTAGTTAAATAGAGAATGAACAACTTAGACAGTCCTCTACATTATTCGTTATTTTTCAAGTATGATTGTTTCTTCACTGGCCTGCAAAATACGGCCTGGCTAAAAATTGAAGTCAATATTTTTCATAGGTAGACCACATGGTGATGATTTTTTTAACCTATTTATAGTAGAGTCCTCTCAAATTTTTTGTATGTCATCAGTTATCCTAAAGGATAAAGGAGAGTTGAGAAACTTCAAAATGCCAATCAAGCTCATTTCCTACCACTTGCCATTTCAAGTTTGGCTCATCACTTTCCAGCCTCTTTAAAGAAAGCAAGAGGAATGATATCGAAATGGAAAATGGAAGTCCGGTCATTTCTTAATTAGCTTCTGGATGAATTCTTTTGCAATATAATTATTTCCAAAAGAATCTAAATTGCAGCATTTTGGATGCACACGCTCCAGCTAGTGATCAGATCAACAAGAATAAATCTGTGTGTGTTGGTCACATATAAGTTTCATTTGGAGGTATGAACTTGCCATACACGAAGAACATCACTCACAGTAAAGTGGACAAAGTAAGAGTAAAGATCATCTATGTACATCACCATGCTCTCCACAGTGTTTGAGCTTTCCTCACTCTTCAGGGAGTGATGATTCACATCTCAGGCATCCTGCAGACCAGATTTCATACCCATTTGGGTAGCAGTATTAAATTATTTCATTCCCCTGCATTCCACAACTGCTCTTCACAACAACTTTACGTGATATTTACCTCACAGGTTTCAGTAGCGGAAGAACAAAAGAGATGTGTTGTAGACAAGGGCTCTAATTGCTTAAGTGCCTGCATCAGATCACATCGTGCATTCGAGTCATAAAAAAATCAAGTTTCTTGGGGCCAGCCCAGTGGCATGGAGCTTAAATTCGGCACTCTGCTTTGGTGGCACAGGGTTCTCTGGTTTGGATCTCGGGCGCGGACCTACGCACCGTTTATCAAGCCATGCTGTGGCAGGCGTCCCGCATATAAAATAGATGAAGATAGGTACAGATGTTAGCTCTGGGCCAATCTTCCTCAAAAAAACCCAAAAACAAAAACAAGAACAAAATGACAACAAAAAAAAATAAGGTTTCTTGATTCTAAGACCAGTGACAAAGGAAGGAAAAATGTAACTGATTAATATTTATTCTGCATATACAGTAGGCCATTGTAAACCCTTTCTATACATTAACTCACTTATGTTTACCACAATGTGAGTTCTACTTGGTATTTTTCCTGCTTACGGATAAGGAAACTCACCATCCCAGAGGCTAACTCACTTGGCCAAGATTACACAGCTAATAATTCCATTCTGGGATTTAATCAATGTTCTTTTCAACACACTATACCACTCTCAGGTCATGGAGAAAAGAACTTGTCCATTTTTACAGAGAGCAAGAATTTTAAAATGATTGATGAAGTTGATACCCTCAACTATGGGGGAAAAGGGCCAATCTTTCCCAGGGCTTTACTCACTAAAGCAGAATCCAGAAAACCAGAATACTTAGGAAATAGGATGCTTAGCGTAATTGAATTTTCTTGATTTATGAGACTTAGCCTTATGGTTTCTAAGCATTTTGACAATCTGTCTAATGCATGTATTGATTCCCTTACCTTAGTAATCCCGGTAGTATTTTTACTTACAAAACTTAAGGTTATCCTGCTAAATAGTAATTATTATAATACGGGACTGTAAATACAGAAATGTTGCTAGATATTTACTGATCTTATTCCAAGACCAGGATCTCACACATGGCAGATATTTAATAAATGTTTACTAATGCTAAAAATGGTTTCAGGACATCCTTTGAAAGTCATGCATTTCTTCTGTCTCTTAAAAGAAGGAAAAGATAAATCTTGGGGCAATGGAAGGATCTGTATTCAAGGCATTTAAATTATTATACAAGCTATGGCTGTATTAACCCTTTATTGTTGTTAGTGCCGCCTGACTCCTAGTGCCCCTGTGTCCAGCAGAGCCGAGCCCTGCCTGGTGTTTTTGCGCCATCCTCTCACCTTCTGGCGCTGTATCAGACAACGTTCCGCTGCTATTCATAGGGTTTTCATGGCCAGTGTTTTCGGAAGTGGGTGGTCAGGTCCTTCTTCCTAGGCTGTCTTAGCCTGGAAGCTCCGCTGAAACCTGTCCACCATGGGTGACCCTGATGGTATTCAAAATACCTGTGGCACAGCTTTCAGCATCACAGAAACATGTAGCTGCCACAGTATGACCACTGACAGACGAGTGGTGTGGTTCTCTGACTGGAAAACGAACCCTGGGCCATGGTTGCAAGAGTGCTGAATCTTAACCACCAGACCACCAGGGCTGGCTTAACCCTTTATAGTGGATTATAAACTAGATACCCTAAAATACATTCTCTGTTTCTAAAATCTTCTGTGGTTTCATGCTGCTTAGGGGATAACATATAAGAAATGCACAAGGTTTTCCAGAAATTTGTGTCAACCTTCTCTTCCGTCACTACCTTCTCCCATCCTGGCCTGCCAAGCCACCCTGACATGACTTACACTCTCCAGAATGGATCAGACATCTTCCATTTTCATGCCTTTGCTCATGCTGGTTCCACAGCTGGAACTGCCTTATCTCCATCACTACATTTCCGTGTTTTACTCAACCTTCATCATTGCACCCAAAAGCCACTACTATCAAGAACTTTCTGGCCACCTGAATATGCTATTTTTTTCTTTTCCTAAACCACTGTGACCTTAGGAATTCATTTTGTTACCTCAAATTTTATTTCAGTATGGGTCTCCCCTATCTGATTAAAAGTTACCTGATAAAAGAAACTAAGACCTCACAATTCCCTTCAAAATTTCTGTAAATATTTGTATATGTAATGTGATATGCCAGCTACTATAATTACTCAAAGTTTTTATCTTGCAGGTGCTAATAATCTAAATTAGAAATGAAAGTTCGTAAAATGTTTCCTGTTGATTTTCTTGATTAACGCATATACAATATTCTTACTAGACAATTTCTTTTCCTCAGACCTTTGGAGACAAAAAGTCATTGTCTTCCACATTGAATGTTCCTGCCGAGAGGAGTGTGAAGCCAGCTTGGTTATATCTTCTTTGTGGATAATTTGCTTTTTCTGCTCAAATGCCTAAAGAAAACTTTCTTTGTACTTGCAGTTCAATAACTTAAACAGGATGCATGTTGGTGCTGATTATTTCCTATCACATTTATTGAAATGCTGTCTATTCTCCGTATCTGCCAATTTAGTTCTATTTTCAGTTCGGGGAAATCTTCTTCTGCAAAGGGTTTGAAAACACATCCTCCTTCTTCTCATTCTTGGTTGCTTTTTAGTTTTTCCTATATTTCAAGTATACCTATTTTTCTTATTGTCTAATTGGTTTACTCTTTTTTGTCTTTCTCACCTACATTATTTCTGATTATCCCAAGTTTTGTTGTTGTTGTTGTTGTAATTTGATTTTTCAGCTGACTCTGTTTCATTCCTTGCTGGTTATAATTTATGTATCAATTCAGTAATGATGTTATTTTCTTCATCAGGTGTTCAATATATCTTTTCATCTTTTGTTGTTAGTTTATCTGCATGTCTTTCAGACTTCGGTTTATTAATTTCAGATAGTAATTATATTTCTTCTAAATTGTAACGCTTGTGAAGAATTTTCTTTTGTTTATTTTTTCTTTTAGATTTGATTATTTGTCCTTGAAAAACTGTGTTGCTATTCCTCCTTGTTTTAGCTAAATCTGGGTAGTTGCTATGCCATTTTCTTTGTCATTTTGCTCACTGCCGGGCAGCTCAGTGACTTCTTGAATACTGACTCTTTCCCTTCCTTATCCAGGATGAGTTTGTTTTCTTTACCAAAGAGTAGTTTCAGGGTTAGATATTTGGTGTTCTGTACACTCCTCTGCAACTTAGTGGCATGGGGAAGGGGAGTTGTCCAAAATAATGGGTGCACAGTGTTTTTGCACTAGCTGTGCTTTTTTTTAAATGTTTGGTTACAGGTGCTCCATTAAGATTCATTTCTCCTAGTTGTAAAGTATAATCTATTCTCATGGCATAGCGACCATTGTGCTTTGGATTATTCCCCCAATTTCCCAATTCAGAGTAGGTCTGGAGACTTGAGTTCCTTCTTCTTCTTTTTTTTTTTTTTGGTGAGGAAGATTCGCCCTGAGCTAATATCTGTTGTCAATCTTCTTCTTTTTGTTTGAGGAAGGTTGTCCCTAAGCTAACATCTGTACCAATCTTGCTCTATTTTGTCTGTCCGATGCCACCACAGCATGGCTTGATGAGCAGTGTATAGGTCCATTCCTGGGATCTGAACTTGTGAATCCTGGGCCACTGAAGCAGAGCACACGAACTTAACCACTACACCACCGGGCTGGCACCAAGTTTCCTTCTTTTACTGGTTTTTCCAGTGACCATATCCACTACTCTCCAGCAAGAACACAGAGTATTTAAGGATAACCACTTAGTTTGCTTCTTTCAAAATGTTGGAGATATGGCGAAAATTCTCAGGATCTGCCAGCTTATTAGTAAGGCATCTAAGATTGAAAGCTATGCTGAGATATCCAGACAATTTAAGCTACTATATAAATTTCTTTTTCATTACATGACCTCTAATTTCTGAAGCATTAGATGGTTTTCTTTTCCATGTTTGGTTGCTGATGGTAAATTTTTCTTCCTTTCTACTACATATATTTTCATTCTTTATATTGGATTCTTGGTTGGGGCAGGGGAATTCTCTTAATCAGGTTTCTTTTGCGATCTTAATCCTGAAGTCCTTGTTCATCTCTTTTTAGATGACCTTTCTGCTGCCTCTATAAAGGCCCAAACTCTGGGCTTATTTCTGGCTTAAGCAATCCTCACTTATAATTGCTATCCTAATGCCCCCCAACAGGAAGCTTTACTTTCTTTTTGGTGATGCCATCACAAACACTAGCTCTATTTTAGGCACTGTTAGAATAAAGAAGTTTGAGCCTTCTGCAAGAAGTATGTCATTTTGCTAAGGAAAAAATAAATGACACAACTTAGACGTTAAATTTTGTTGTAACAAAGATAATAAACACAGATGGAAATAACAGTGATATTTGAAGGAATAAAGACTTCATGGAGATAGGGATTCAAATCCCTTTATTTTTAAAAGAGGATAAATTTGAATAGGATTTTTAGGGAGCAATGAGACTTGGGCTTTTGAGGATAGGAGGAAACGGTGCTTGGGCAAAGAAGAGAAGAGAGAAAACATGGACTGTATTTGGATGCATCGGATTAATCAGTTTGGCTCTAATATAAGGCACAAGGAAGAATGTGAGGTGATATTTTAAAAGGACAGAAATCGTGGGGACTCTGAGTGAAAACTTTAGTGACTTTATGACTTTAACCTTTAGCTTTGGAAGCTGCCCACGGATTTAAGTGACTTCCCATGTCAGATTCCATGTCTCTCACTGGAAACATTTAGATTCGTTTCCTCCTGTTGAGAAAAATAAGCTTTTCCAGCAGCCAACCTCATCTTATTGAGTTCAGATTCTAGCAGCCTGACATTAGTAACAAGAGATTAGAGGTGTGAACTTCCTCAATTTATGTTAACAAGGTGCTAAATGCAAAGGCCAATTATGGCTACTCCTGAATGTCAACTTACTGTCGCCTGAATATCCAGTGAATGGGCTTGATCAGAGTGTAGCCCGTTGTCCTGTGGTATTTATAGGATTCTCAGCTGAAACTTATTGGATTCCGGGAAGTGTGCGTTGTAGATTCCTCAGGGTATTGAGGAATTTTGTGGGTTCGCTATAAATGCCCCAGATGTTTTCCAGAACACCTGGCAATAAATTCCAGCCTCTTTGACTTCCCATTTCTTCTGATGCAGGGTTATTAAATATGAAATATTGCATGCTGAAATTCACATAAAACAGCCTAATTAGTAATAAGAGGAAGTGAGAGCAAGGGCACACGTGGTAAGAAAAGGATCATCGAGGGGCTAAGGATAGGGATCTATAATTGCAAAAACACAGGGAACTCAATCCTGTCCAACGATTCGGCGCCCTGCCTAGCCTAACAATTCCCTCCTGCTTACCTTCTCCCGTTGTTCGGGCTATTCTCTCTTCTTATGAAGATTTCTGTTGTATTTTAAAAATAAACAGTTTATTGTAGGATAGTTTTAGATATACAGAAAAGTTGTGAAGACAGTATGGAGAGTTCCCATATAACCCTCACTCAACTACTGACATAAGAAAATACTAGGATACAGACCCAATTCACTATAGAGTGGAAAGGTTTTTTGTTTTTGCTTTTATCCCCCCTAATTCCTGTCCTACCTTCATCATACTCAATGTTATGCCCTAATTTACTTTCTCAAAAATTCTAATAGAATAAGCTTACTAAAATGGTATCGTGACTCTGGTCCATATATGTTGTTTTTTGTGCCTACAACAGAGTTACTCAAGGCATAGTCATGGAATTTTCTGGTCTACAAAATGTTTGTAACCAATCCTCAAGGCAATAAGAAACTTGTGCCAGAATTTGAATCATCTCCGTTGCTGAGTTTCTTGTAGCAAGACATTTTTGAGGAAGGAAGCCATGCATTGATTTGCAGTCTGGTGCCATCCTCTGGTACAGTCTCACTGCCTTGTCTGTCTGAAAGATTCCTGCTCATTCTGCAAAACCAACTCTCTGCATTCCTGCCCCTGAGAAGCCTCTACAATCGCGTGGACTTTTGTTTTTCCCCTCTGCCTAACTAGTCTTTCTCCAGATCTTGGACAACCACCAGAAAGTCAGTACTTGAGCAAGGTCCTAAAACTTTATTAAAGAGTTAGGTATGCAGAGGAGGGGTCACAATGTGTGTCGAATTGCATAAAACTCAGTTATATTGAGTCAAATTGAAAAATTGATGATTGCCTATTTTCCATAGCTGGATCATGAAGAAAAGAGGTTTAATTTGTTTAGGATTTAGGATTAAAAACATAGGTAACGAATATTGATGTGATGGAGACTATTGTTGTGAATGCAAAACAGCATTAAATGAGTACAAATTTGCCCATATCCTCCACTTTTTGGCAATATTTTTATGTTGCTCTCCCAATACCAATCCTTGGTGTTTACTGCCTATTACTTATAATGACAATGTTATAATACTCTTTGGTTCTTGCCTAGTGTATTTGTCAGCAAGTAGAACAGCATTTTTTTTTTTTTTTAAATCTAGGAAAGCCTCTTTGAAATAGGAGAGTGTGACACTAACAGGAAATAGAATTCATTTCCTAGGTTCTAAACATGTACTCTTTATCAGTAGTAGCACCACACAGAAAAGTACTCTTCAGTGGATTAAATACCCATCCATCACTGTAAGCAAATAGAGGAGCTCTAAGTTCTAATCTTAGGATATAGAGTAGTGATCCTCAACCAAGGATGATTTTGCTCCATAGGTGATATTTTGCAAAGTTTGGAGACCTTTAATCTTTTTGTTGCAACAAGGGCAGGGCTGCATGTTATAGCCATCTAGCATGCAAAGGTTAAGAAAGCTGCTAAACCCACAGTACACAGAACAGACTTCAAAACAAAGAATTATCTGCCCTAAAATGTCAACAATGTCAAGGTTGAAAAATCGTGGTCTAGAAGATACCAGATGCACACTAAGAGATCAATAGATTTTTGTTGGAAAAAGTATGAATCTACTCATGAGGGAAGCAGAAGTCATACATGTTATATATGTCAGAGAACATAGAAGGGTACTTAAATTGAGTGCTTATAAAAACTTTCTAGAAGAAATCATCTTTAAGATAAATTTCTGTAGAAAGCTAAGTATTGATCAAGAGAATAAAGTTGAAATGAGTTTTATAGGAAGGGTGAACTATATTCAAAAATGCTTGAAAACATTAAATAAGTTAGTATTTGAAGGAAACTTTATACAGTTTGGTATTAACTAAAAGTGAGGCAGGAAGTGGGTGGAAATGAGGGTAGAAGGTAATGAGGTAGATTCCGTGTCATTAGAAGTCTTGGACCTCTTAGAAGGGAATCCCCAGAGATGAATGATGATCCAGAGTTTTTGTATTTAAAGATTTCACAATCCGAGATGTAAAACCTACATGTAAGATAAGAAATTTTAATACTGTGCTTTAAGTGTTATGATAGAGATACAGGGTGACAAGACTGCATATAGGAGAGGGAAATAACCAAAGTAGAGAGGAACTGGAAAGCCTTTCTTGGGTGAGGTGACATGGTTGTATTTAAACTGAATCCTACAGGATGAGTCACAGTAAGCTAGATGACAGTGGAAAGTGGTAAGGAGTTTATTCCAGACAAAAAGGAAGATGCACAGAGCATGGAGGAGAAAGATTCTGGAAAATGTCATATTTCAAGTAGTCCAGTATGGGTACCACATATTGCAGGAGGTAAAGAAAGTAATGAGAGACAAGTTTAGAAAAGAGGGGGAAGGGGTCAGAAGATTATGAAGTTTCCTTTATGATAACGCTGAAGGTTAGACTGGCCATTGGATGCCATTGAAGGAAATAAAGCAAAGGGTTAACCCCATCACATTTATGACTTAGGAAAATCTCTCTTTAGAAAGTGCGGTTGGAGGGGCCAGGCTTGGAGCCAAGGAGGCCAGTCAGCAGACCTTGAGGGCCACCTAAGCAAGAGTAACTAGTGGTTCCATTGAGACCTTCTAACTTACATGACATGTTATTTGGTTATCACTTTCAAAATATGAAGGAGATAAAATATCTATGCAATAAATGTTTTTAAGGAGTTCCCCTAAGCATATCACCATTCTAGAAAATGTAGACATGCAGGTGAATAAAATATGGACACTGACCTCCAGAAGTCACAGGAGAGACAGAACATGTATATATTAACTGACACCTAAGGTAAGAAATGATGCACTCCATGAAAAGGATGCAGAAACATTGCGATGAGAATTCAGAACAGGTGGAGGATAACTTCTGTATAGAGAATCAGAAAGGATTCTATGGCTGTGATGGCAGTAAAGCAGGCTACTATTGTTGTAATAATTTATATTAAAATAATAGGTGACAATTTTTAAGCCTTTATTAAGTGTTAAGTGCTTCGTGGACATACAATGATCTTAAGCGTTAAGCACAGTCATCATCTTTATTTTACAGATTAGGAAACTGGGGTGTGAAGAGGTTGAGGGATTTACCCAAGGTCATTCAACTGTTAAATGGCAAAATCAGAAATTAATCCAAGTGTGGCTGAAACAAATAACATTTTGAAAGATTGAGAAGGGAGAAACAGGCTTCCCCTGTGGAGGAAAGATCATCATTATGGGCTCTGAAGCAGGGCATCCCAGACAACATATGGAGAAAATGGAATGGTTTATCTTGCCAGGAGCCTGAATTGGAAAAGGATGTTCAAATCAGCAAATATTTCCGAGCCATGTGGACAAACAAACCCCTGAGAATCTTTCATAACTTAGATTTCTCATTTAACATCATACCATAAGTAAACTGCATGACTAAGGTGAAGTATAGACAGCCTTCCATTGCTTTGTTCCAGCTCTCTGAGGTGGGCCATCTTGAATGGTTTACGGCAATTATTTGATCACACATTTCCTAATTGACAAAAAATGTTAATAGTATCTTCAAAATCCCTCATTCCCTAGCTTCCAGCGGAACAAGCACCGAACAGATGCCAAAGACAGCTTGGAAACTTCCAAAAGGGTTTGAACAGCAATTACTATTAGTCCTTTATCTGAGGCATCCAGCGTTGGCATCAGAAGCAGCCATTGTGCTTGCCAAGGGGCTCAGGTGGCATTCTGCAGGGACTACTTACTTGTAACACCATGCAGTGGTTTGTATTCCCCTCAAAATCCAAGACAAAAATAGAGACGAAGAATATGGAGAAAATTGGAAGAAAAAAATTGTTTCAAAGAAATGTTGTCTTTTAATAGTTTACGACAAAGTTCACACTCAAGACTGAGCATTGGTCAAAAAGATTCTAGCAAAATTTTGTGCAACTTCCCACCTTCTTCTAATATGTCTGGCTGAACATTTCCTCTGCCTTAAAAAAAGTGAGGGTGATGGAATGTCCGGTAAAACCATGACTTTTAAGTCCCCAGCCATCTTCAGAGTCACAGCTCCCTCCTTACTCTGAGCCCTCTGAGCCCTGACCTCTGCGGGACCTTCACTCTTGCTTGTTTTGGCCTCTATCTGCTCTGCTGCAGTCCTACTGATTTTTCTTACCCTCCATCCTCTCGTCTAAACTGTCTTCCCCAACTGTATTTCAGGCCAACATTTAATTTTTCCCCTGGTTACACTTTTCATAAACACTTCAATTTTAGCCCTTATTCTAAAGTATGGCTTGCAGTCAAGCTGTGAAAGACAGAAAAACAACCACTTTGTATACCTCAATTTTAACACCCATAATAATGCATTCTGATTATCTTTTGTGTGTCAGTTTTACCAACTAGATTTTGAGCTCTCCAAAAGCTGGTACCAGGTCCCATTTATCACTATTCTCCTAATCCTGGCGCAGAATCTGACACACAGCTGATAATGAATCAAAAGAAGTTAAATAAATGAAAAGTGAGGGTCCTTCATCTGTAAAAAAAAAAAAAAGATGTTTCTATACTTAACAGACTCCCCCGTATTTGGGGAAAAGTTTTATTTTCTCTATTTCTTAGCATAATGTGGGCTGCGGGGTCAGATCTGGGGTCAAATCCTAACTCCTTCCCTTTGTACTTGTCTTACTTTTACAAGTTAATGAAGCATTGTAAAATATGAACATTAATAACGAGCACCTTGTGGAGTCCTTACTGGAAACAAATAAGATAATGAATGTAAAGGCCTCATCCTAGTGCCTAGTGTAAACTGAACTCAATTAATATTAGTTATTAACATAATTGTTATAATTAATACTCAGGTAGGTCTCTTAATTCTCTCTAAGTTGTATCGGGCTCAGAGGTCTTTGGGTTATTGTTTTTCTCTCTTCCTCCACCTAGAGTGTAAAAACCTGACCCTTTAAAAATACAAATTGTTGCCCCTTTTAGACCTTCAGAAAGTTCTGTCTTGATTATCACAATCCATGATGTAGACTTGAATGTGGACAAGGACCGGAACTCAAGACTCTAGTTTTGAGCATTGTGAGGCTCTCACGACATCTTAGAATAGTCAGGAATTGAGATCAGGATGAAGCCATGGGCAGGATGAATAGCCACGGTGTAGTGTGACTTCTGGGATAAAGAAAAAGATAGGGAAACAAGGGACATGTGAGGTACACGGTGAGGCTGCTCTTGATTCGGACCTAGGATAGCATCTGGATCCTCCAGTCAGATATGTGGTCCCTAGGAATAGAAAACTCTAGTGGAAGGTTCTTACCCCAGTGAGGTATGGGGTTTTGTGTTTCTTTTTTTTTTGAATTTTAATGAAAACTATTGAATGAAAACTAATTCAAAATATTCACATATGTCATCCAGATTTAACAATTATGAGATTTTGTCACATTTGTTTCATTTATCCTTTTTGTCATTTATTTTGTGTACTGATGTATTTTAAAGCAAATCACAGACAAAATGTGATTGACCTCTGTATTTCATGAAGTATATCTAAAAATGAGCATTTTCTTACAAATCACATTATCATAACTAAGTAGAATTAGCAATATTCCCTATATTGATTTAATAGTGGTCCATATTAACATTTCCTAAGTTACATCAAAACGTGTTTTTACAGTTGCTTTGTTTATATTAGGATCCAAACAAGAGCTACCATTATACTCAGAGTGTCCCTCACATTTTTTTCATTTGCTTGACTTATTGCAGACCCCTGTGAGTTGTCCCTTAATGAAAGTTAGCACTAGAGGCTTGATTAGATTTGCATTTTGTTTTATTCAAAAAGAATAGCTCATAAGTCATCGATCACATCAAGACACACACGTCTATGTACCTCACTTTCAGTGAGGCTAGGTTAAGGTTGTGACAGCCTCATGAGTCCATTATACAAAAGAGTTGGTGGGGAGGACTGGTCCTTCTCCACAGATAGTTTTCAAAGCACTGACCTGGATCCTTGCAGGCTATGATGAGGATTTTGGGCTTTATGCTAATAGCTTTAGGAAGGTATTGGAGATTTTTGAGCAGATTAGGGATATGATCTAATATGTTTTGTTGCTTTAATCTTTCTAGTTCTTGCAACTGCTCTAGGGAGGCCAGTGAGGAGGGTACAGTACTCTGCTACATAAAAAGATGGTAATGTAGACCATGGATATAAAGGGGAGTGGTTGAGATATATTTGAATACAGACCCAATAAGTATTGTTGGCAGACTAGATGTGGGGTATGAGTGAAAGGGAGGGGAAAAGGACAGAAAAATAAACTGAGCAAGGATATATGCACAGAAACACAGGGAAACCCTCTTTCTTCCATAATATGTGTGCATAATATTGAGGTGGAGAAGAATTATTTCCCATTTATGATGTTTTATAGGATTTAGTAACTTTCAACTTCACTTCTTAGGAGGGAGATGATGGTAAGCAAAATTGGAAGGTGGCCCCAAGATTTCTTGTGCCTACATGTGCATACTCTATGCAATCGTTAAGACTAGAAATACGATGGAATTCACTCTTGTGATTAGGTTATGTTATGTAGCAGAATTAACTATAAGAAAGGGAGATATTCTGGGTGGATGCCAAAGGGATGCAGGAGCCAACTAAAGGAGCTTCCAGTGACTAAAGCTGAAAGAAGTCGAGTAACAAAATAAATAAATAAATAAATAAATAAATAAATAAATATTGTATTATAACCCAAAGTGCTAAATAAATATCCATGAGTTCATACTGATATAAATAAATGACTGAAGAAATAAATAAATAGGGGCAAAGAAACAAATACCTTGTATATAAGATTTCCAAATAACTTATGCGAATATGCTACATTTACGGATGGAGAATATAGCTCTCCACCCCCTAAGTGTACACTGCACATTGTGACTCACTCCAGAGTACAGTGTGGAAAGGGGCAAAAACAGAGTAACTTTACTGACCGCAACCACTTTAAGCCACTTGGCCAAAGTTAACATCAATAGTGATGTCATATGAACAGCGTGCGCCCTTGATAGAATGTGATGAGAATGGCACTTTATCTTTGTGATCTGCCTATAAACACATTATCCCAGTCTAATGAGAAAAACATCAGCCAAATCCTAATTGAGGGGCATTATGCAAAATACTTGACTAGTAATCCTCAAAACTGTCAAGCTCCTGACAAACTTGGAAATCTGAGAAACTATTACAGCCAAGAGGAAACTTAGAAGATTAAATGTAATGTGGCATATCGGATGGGATTCTGGAACAGAGAAAGGGCATTAGAGAAAAACTGAGGAAATCTGATTAAATGTGGAGTTTAGTTAATGACGATATATCAACTTGGTTTATTAATTGTGACAAATATACCATACTAATGAAAGATGTTAATAGTTAGAGAACCTGAGTGTGTGGTATATGGGAACTCTCCATACTATCTTTACAGTAATTCTACAAATCTAAAACGTTCTTAAACAAAAAGCTTATTTAAAACCCAAGTCTAGAGGTCAGAGACAGAGAAGTCAGAGATTCAAAGCACAAAACATGTTTGATGTACCACTGCTGATTTGAAAATGGAGGAGCCATGTGGTGAGGAATGAGGAAGACCTCTGGGAACTGAGTGTAGCCCCTGGCTAACAGCCAGCAAGAAAATGGGGACCCCAGGCTTACAACGACAAGGAACTGAATTCTGCCAACAAGAATGAGCTTAGAAATGGATTTTCCCCCAGAACCTTCAGATAAGAACTCAGTCTGTCCAACATCTTGATTTCAGCCTGAGGACCTTGAATAGACTGCCATACAGAATGTTGAGTTAATAAACAGATATTGTTTTAAACCTCTAAGTTTGTGGTCATTTGTTATGCAGCAATAGAAAACTGAAACAGAGAGAGAATGAGAAACACATCCATCTTCTTTCCACCCACCTACCATATGTGGACTTCTTGCATTGGTGAGTGTGAAAGAAGGAAGCAGGTAAGTTTGACTTAGCTCATTCCTCACTCTTTTGGGTCAGCCTTCTGCTGAGAGGGCAAATTCTGGTCTTTTCTCCTTGGTATGGTGAGCTAACCAGGGCTGGGTCTGCCTCTGCAAGGGAGTGTCTACAGTTGTGGGATTAAGTTAGAGGAAGGGAGAGAGAAACTTTGAATACATGATAGCAGTTACAAGCCATGTTGGTTTTTTTTTCCATATCTACTTTCTTAGTAATGAAGTTTTTACTTTGATCAGAATCTTTATGGCTCCCATATCTTAATTCTCAACTCTTTCTGGACTAGAGAAGGCAAGACAGGCTTGTTTATTAAGGTGTTATTTTCAGGAAGTCAAAAAGAAAGATAAAAGAAAGACTCTTCCTTAAAAAAGATATTACTCTCATTATAACTATCAAGGAAAGTGGGGTCAGGCTATTGAGGGCTATGAGAACCAGCATGAAGCATTCTGATTTAATGAAATAGAATCTTTTTTCTGAAACAAAGGTGTGACATTGAGAGTGAGGTTTCAAACCGATTAGTTTTACAGTGCTATGCAGTCTGGGGGTAGGAGAGTGGGGAGTAGGGATGAAGTGTGTGGAAACAATTATGTCTATGCAAATATTATAGAAAATAAAATCCTTACCTTTGAGCTTCATATAAAAACTGATCTCGGCTCAAACTGCACTCACTTAATAAGCAAGAAGAAAGAATGGTACAAAACATAAGACTGACTCCTTAAAAGCTTGAGACAGGCATATGTGCTTATGAAAGTTGAATTTTTGCCAACTAGTTTATAAAAAATAAAATGTCATCTCACTACTCTTAGCACTTGCAGCTGTATTTTTATTTCCATTCGTGGGAAATGATTTTCGAAGAATTTTTCATAACAGTCAAATTCAGAAAAATACAATATCTAAGTGTCATTTAGAGGCCTCAAGTTATTAAACGTGGTGGTCATATAATCCCTCAAAAAGGTACATTTATCTTGAATAGCTGGCTTTTCTCATCTAAAGTGTGAAAGTTGGCCTATTATACTAAACATTGTGAATTTTTAATCACTCTAAACCATGAAGCCCCGTTGGTGAAATTTTGGACACTGACACTTAAAAGCTAATAAGGAAAATGCTTCTCTAAATTTCCTCTCTTATAGAATTAAAACATTTTAGATGCCATTTCAGTCATAGATATCTCTCTAGGGCCATGGTCACTCTGATGTGTCACAGAATTGCAAACACAAATCTAATTGTTATCAGCAGTCAGATTCCAGATTCAATTTACATGACGGGTGGAGGTTGATAGTGCAGGGAAACCAAAACATTTCCCAGTCCCAGCTACACTCCACAGAATTATACCTACTAGTTTCATGGCTTTCTCTGTACCCTCCCACAATGCATTGCAATGCTGCTCATACTTCTCCCTGAGGTACACTGGTATATTACAAAATTCTTGATTCTCTTTCACTGAGAGCATCAGGTTTCCTGAAACTTCTCCAGGCTGGAAAAGCAGCTAACTTTTAGCTGACATGTAGCTCTAGACATTATAGGATAGTAGTTAAATGGATAAAATATAGCATTAGATTTCCGGATTTCGAATCCTGCTTCCACCACGTAATATCTCTATGACCTTAAACCACTTTATTTACTTCTGAAGGCCTCATTTTCTTCAACTGTTGACTGGGGTAAGTGAAATGGAGCTAATAGAGCAATATCTTCCACCTCAACAAGTTATTTTTGGGAACTTGACACATAACTGGATAATCTATGCATTAATCAGAGTTCTCCAGAGGAACAAAACCAACGAGATACATAGATATGGAAAGAGATTTATTATAAGGAAGTGGGTCACATGATTATGGAAGCTGAGAAGTCCCGAGGTCTGCAGGGTCAGTCAGAAAGCTGGAGATGAGGAGACCAATGGTTGAGGTCTAGTTGGAATCTGAAGGCCTGAGAACCAGAAGAGCTGAAGATGTAAGTCCTGACCAAAGATCAGTAAGGTTGAGGTCCAGGAAAAGCTGATGTTTCAGTTTGAGTCTGAAGGTAGGAAAAAACGTTGACGTCCCAGTTCAAAGGCAGTCAGGCAAGAAGAATGCTCGTTACTCAGGAAAGGGTCAGCCTTTTTGTTCTATTCAGGCCTTCAATTGATTGGATGAGGCCCACTCCCAATAGGAAGGGCAATCTGTGTTACTCAGTCTATCAATTTAAATGTTAAGCTCATCCAAAAACAACCTCACAGACACACTCAGAATAATGTTTGACTAAATATCTGGACACTCTGTGGCCCAGTCAACTTGACATAGAAAACTAACCGTCACCAACTATGTAAGGCACACATTCTATTGCTAGGAACATGCTTAATAATGATAATCATTCTTTTTCATTAACTCTTAACTGGAATGCATAATTTATTTCTAATATTTCCCAGATGAACATTCATAGTCACATTTTATAGTTGAGAAACACAGATGTTTACAATGGATAAATATCTTTTCCAAGATCACGCAGATATTATGTAGCAGAGCTAGAATTCAGAATTCAGAACTCTCTGGCTACAAAGCTCATGCTCTTACAACTAAATCACATTGCCCATCTTTCTTTTTAAATAAAGAGCAAACTGAGAAGGCGAAAATCAGCGCCCAGAAATCTCCCTCCAAGTTCTATAGGATCTGGTGCAGTTCCATGCCAGTGTACACATTTATATATAACCATGTGTGAAACATCTATGCCATTTTTCTGAGAAGTTGAGTAGGTGGCATGTATTTCAACAGCTCATCTCCACCAAATGAGAGCTATAATATATATTTAAAGATGATGTCAGTCTTTCTAAATATAATTTTCAACTGTGCTGGGAAAAATATAAACTGCAGCACTGTAATAATCAACATATAAATAGCTCCCACATCTTTGCCATGCAAATTTGGATGATATTATGGAAGAGGGCTATCAAAATGGCCTTCTGTTACCATGCTTTCTGCAACCAGTGAGCAGCTGGGATTGATGACATTTTTAGTTAAAGCCAGTTTGGAAAGGCTTTTATCCCAGGGAGATAAGCTAAAACCTCAAAATAAAACAATCCTAAACTGCCAATGTTTGATTGGTTTGAAGTTGGAACAGTGGTATTAAATGCTTGGTTTTCTCACAGTTTTAGATAAAAAATACACAGCTTTCCATTGCCCTTTGACTGCTGACAAACTGAACCTCCAGTTCTTTTTGTTGTGGGCATTTCCTCCACCTGGCAGGGCTCAGGATGCCTGATCCCTCATCTCCAGGGCTGAGAATGTTGTCTCATGCAGCCTGAGCACCTGTCGGGCTTCCTGGACTGACAGTCCATCTGGAGGATGCAGTAAACACCACGACCGTGGGATGAGGTAGAAACACTGGTGATCTCATCACTACCCAAGCCCATTAGGGTTCCTTTTGAAGAAGCAGAAATTCCCACACATCCCTGTCTCAGATGCAAGACAGGACTCTGGGGAAACCGTTTCGTTTGGAATGTTGCTGATTCCAGCTGAAGATGAGTAGGCATTTATATGGCAGAGGTCACAAACAGTTCACAGCCATCTCTGACTTTGAGGCAGAATTTTTGCGGGCAACACAGTGTTGTATTTTCTAACTTGGATACATTTAGATGAGGAAGATGTTTCATATTCCCCCAGACTCTACATCCCATACTGTCTCATATGCAGTCAGGCTGACATCTTTATATTACCCGCCTGACTCCTTCAGGCATTTGAGTTTGGGCCTGTCTTATATGAGACTTTTGCTATTGAATAACACTGTAGATGAGGTATTAATCAAAACTATGTAAACAATAAGTGATTTAGATATAGAACTTTTCATTTGATCAAGGAAGGCATAAACACAGGCACAGTGGAAGAGAAGTGCCTCTAGGAACAGCAGCAGAGATGTAAGGGTCTTCTCTGTGGGATGAACCACAACTCTGCCCTTAGCTCTTTCAGTTTGTTACACAGTCTCATGGAATGTAGAATTCCTGTCTTTAAGTCAAAAAGCTTTTGCTTCGTTCTGAGCTCTGTGCTTTAAGACATGTTACTTTTCTTTTTCTGTGGTAGATTTTACTTTCAACCCTTTTTCCCCCCAAAATAACCACAATAATTCTTCTTATCGCTATATGCACACTCCCTTGAAATGCAACTTTGCCATTCCTCCTATCATGACCTGGCTTGATTTCTCTACCTCTTAAATCTGAGTATGGCTATGTGGCTTGCTTTAGCTAATAAGGTATTAGAAAATTTAACATCAGCAGAGCCTTGAAAAGTACTTGCTCATTGAGACTTTACCTCTCTTGCTGTACTTGAAAACTTGAAACCACAACATGAATGAGCCCAAGGTAGCCTTTCTGAGCGGTCACATGGAGGAGAGCTGAGCCTCCCTGACCAAAACCTAGAAACGACTAGACATGTGAGTTAAGCTCTTGAAGACCATCTAGCACCTGATGGCAGCTGACTCCAGAGATCAGCTGAATTAGCTCACACCAGAAGAGCTACTTTTCGGACTCACAAAATTCTGAGATATAAGAGGAGCTTGTTGTTTTAAGCTATTAAGTTTTGGAGTGGTTTGTTACGTAGCAAAAGTTAGCTGACACATGTAGAATGAGATTAATAATAACCACCTTGCAGTGTTACTGTGGGGATTATAAATAGTATATATAAGAGGCTGGCCTAGGGAAAGTTTCCCATAAATGACAGCTATATTATTCATTAATTATCAGTCTGAATGAGCTCCTGAGCCCCTTAATGTTAACCCAAATTGAGTTCTGCTCTTATTTTCCTCTTCTTGAAAATTGGTCTTGACTCCTGATAGTTCTTGATTCTGATGAATTGGTTTTAGTGTTGTTCAAAATGACAGTATATCCCCCTTTGATACTTCATTTCCATCATAGAAGCTTAGAGAAAAAGCCTCAAACCATAGCCCTGACCGTCTGGAAGTAAAATTAACAAAAAAGTTAAGCAGCAGTGATTCTCATCAAGTCAGAAACTGAAATTCAATCTTGGTGTTAAGGCTCAATAAATTAATTTGTTATAGTTGAAGAAATCCTTGGAGAGTATCTATTTTATTCAAGCTATGCAAGTATGTTACTGTGCATAAAGGTGGATGAATGAGCCTACTTCTTATCCACCAAGTTGTCAGAAGTTACTGGAGTGGGTTTATGCATATGTAGTTATTGTATAACACAAACTATATAGGATGCTCTAACAGAGCATACGAATGCATCATAATAAGAAAACAGGAGTGGAGATTAAGACGAAGATAAGAGATCTTACCATGGTAAAGACAGGATTGAGTAGGTTCCTTGAATGTGCTAAGCAAGTCATTATTAGGCTCATTTTTTTAACAGATCTAAATCAAATTGGCTCAAAAAGTAAAAACATAAAACAAAGTCAGTGTTTCACATGCCTAAAGAATCTAAGGTAGCTTTGACTTCAAAGCATGGCCAGATCCACAGGCTCAAAGATGTCATCAGGACTCGCTATCTCTCAGCTCTCTTCTTTGTTGGCCCCATTCCTTTTCAGGAAGCATGGTTTCCAGAAACATACTGAGTCTCAAATCCAAGTTTGTAACAAAGTGATTGCTTCTTAAAAATTCAAATAAAATGAATTTTAGGTCTGACTCTCAAGCCCAAACTGGATCATGTATTCGTCCATGAACCAGCCCCTAAAAGTGAGAATGGGGTCCGTCTATCCGTGCCCCAGAGTCAGAGAGTGGGAGTGGGGAGGATGAGCTTACCAGAAGAAGGAGGGGAGTGTGGGCCCTCAACTTCTAAAGCAAATAACCCTCATTTTGGCACAGTAGAATCTTTCCTTTGGGCAGCAGCTGGGTGGTTGGGTCAGGGTACTTTCTCTCACAGTTCAGCGGATTGACACTTTCAATCAGAAATGAACATACCTTTACTAATTTTTTTCTTTATATCCAATCTCATTCAAGAAGCTGAGGCAGCCATTTTGATGTGTTTGATTTTGTTTCAGAGAGGAAGAAGCAGATTTGAAAGACCACTGTATGTGTTGTTAATCTTGTGCATTATATTTCAATAGTACATTCCTCTGATTTCACCAAACAAAGACAGGACAATCCCTGGAGTCTTAGCAACTCGGTGGCTACTCCTACTCAATTATGTATTTGGCTCACTTGCAGAATGAAGTAATCATGCGAAGCCTGGTACAGACTGGTTTGAAGTAGAATAAATATGAGTGAACTCATCCAACAACATGCCTGAGGAAAAAAAAATTATCTCTTACTTTTATTGCTAACTCAAAACAAGCCAGAATTTGAATGGTGCCACTTCATATTCCACTAGGGAATAGGAGGTGGGACTATAAACAACCAAGGCGAGGCAGCATTCAGAAGGTGAAAACTAGACATGACTGCAGGCAGGACCCAAGAATAAAATAGAAAACAGAAGTAGACAAGGAGCCAGAAAGGACCCCAAAATGAAATAATCAGTCATTCAGGAAACACACACAGGTGCTGAGAATCTAGTAAAGTTTAAAGGATTAGATGGACTGAGGACAGAAGGCCTCAACCAAGGGGCAAATTTCAAAATGAGAGTGTTTGGGGCCCAGGCAACCTCATGTTTTGTGGTGGTTTTTGTGTTGGTGCTGACCCCACAAGTTGGATCAGACTGTGACTGTGGCAGCAGGTGAGCTGCATTAGAGAGAGGCAAACAACAGAGATGGAATAGTGGAAATATCCCACTTCTCACTGCCATTGACTCCCTCCTCCACATCAGACACACACACCCCTCCCAACTCCCACTCTACACATATGCTCAGAGCTCCTGCTTACTATCTACTTGTTTTTCAAAACGCAGCTGAACATCACATTCTCCAAGAAGGCTTCCACAGCTAACCCTATCTCATTATGAGTTCCCATGATATTCTCCCATCATATTATTTACTAATTGTATTTTATTTAATTTTTCATCCGTCTGCTTCCAGAATCCAGGGACCATAAATCAACTACTATCATATCCTCAGGATCTAGAATACTGCTCATTCAGTTTTTAATAAATCACTAAGTTTAAGCTGAGTTCAACCCAAGTAGTAACACCAGAGTGATATCCATTTGTGCAATGACTAAAAGAAGAGTACAATTCCATTATTTTCCATGCTTTCCCTTGTGCCAAATGAAACCTATATCCTTGGACCCTTAGGCACAGATTCCAAAATACTTTAACATATGAATTTATACTATTTATGGGCAGACTTTTTTGTTAAATAAAATGAATTCCCCAATGCCAAGAATATATCAACAATTAAATACACCCTTTTGTATTTGATAGTTCTTTTCTAGATAAGATAAAATAATTTCCCAGGCATGATGTCATTCTTGTTTGGAAACAAATTATGAGAAGTCAGAGTTCTGTGACATTAAACAAATCACCTCACCTCATATATAAAACAAGTGGACCCATGCCTGCTCTATATTTCTATGAAGCCACACGATCTTCACAATTCTTCACAGGCTTAGACATTTAAACAAACGTGTATTTTTTTAAAGATTAAACATTACATAAAATATTATTGGTGAGCTCAGCTTTTATTTATAAATTTGTCCTTAATCTTTAACCACACTGGAATCTTCCAAAGGAATATTCAAAATAAACACTCTTTTCTCTACTTAAGTAGTTCACACATTTAACGAGAGATGAGAACATTTGGCTGTGGATGGAGATCTCTGGGTTTTCATCCTAGTGATTCTGAGTCAGTTGATTGGGTGTTGAGCCCAGGAATCTGAATTTTTAAAAAGCATCCCACGGGTATTGATTCAGATCATCTGTCACAGACTGTGCCTTGAGTACCAGTTTGTCTCCTTTCTTCCTGTCTTCTGTATATTTGTCTCTTATTCTCTCACTATCCTTTAAGTCTATCACACATTCTGAATACAATGGCTGGGACTTAAATACTACTCAATAGATGTTGACTAGAAAGGAGGAATGCATATGTTAGAGAATGAATGAATGTGTGAATGGACAAATGAATCAACTAACGAACAACTGTAAGTCTCTTCAAGGAGCACTCGTGGTTGTTTTTCTAGTACTCCACATATTTAGGGACTGTCCAGCCTCAGGTCAAGACCAGCACTAGCACAGCCTTGCTGAAGGAAAATGCCAGCTAAGAGTGTTGTTAATAAGTCCGAGAGGGAAGAAGACATGATCAGAAAGCAGTTAAGAGAGGGGCCCACAAGAGATTGTTAGCAGAGGCTGACGTCCTAACATATAATAGGCAAGAACTGCCATTAGGAATGAGCCCATGGGAGGCAGCTGGTTCTTTGCCTCAGCTAATTTAGTTTCCAGTTAAGAAAGTTACTGGCCATACAAGAAACTGTTTTCTGGGTTGAGCTGGTTTAATTTGAATGTCTAGTTGGATAAGCTGCTTGTTAACTAGAGTGGTGTGGAATTATGGCGTGGAATCAAAACATAGGTAATAACAATGAGTATACAACTAAGTTGGTTTTAAAAAAAACTGGTGTTAAAACAAAGAGAAATTAATATTTAGATTTTACATATGTTACGGCATAAAAAAGTGGTAATACTAGAACCTTTTTCTAGAAATGATACTTGTTGAGTGTGCCTTCAGAGTGTGGGTGTGACTAGATACTTCTGTGGGTTCCACCCCCAAGCTGTCTTAGACTCATTTTCACTGGTTGTTAATGGTTGTCTTACAGTGCCTAACAGGTCTTGATCCAAGAGGATACCTGCTTTCTTTCCTGCTGTCACTACAGGTCCATCTTCAAGTTGACTCTCCCTGACTGTGGAAGGCTATTGGTTTTAGCAAGTGGTCTTCAATTTTCCCACCAGTGTTGAAGCCACCTGGATTCTTTGCAGCTGACCTCTGAGCTCGGCTCTCCCCTTTTGACGCGATTTCTGTCCGTTACTCCTCCCTCCAAATTGATAAATCAAGTAGCTCTTTTGAAGAAAATGAAGGACCCTTGCACTCTCACTCTCATTCAATCTGGAAACTTCAGGAATATCTTTGACCCTCTTTTTGCCTCACTCTTATTTACCAAGGCTTGCCTTTTAAAGTTACTTCTTGTTTCATTCCCACTATTTTCACCTTAGTGCTGGCTTGGATTAACCCTTCCTGAACAATAGGCAATTGCAGTAGCTTCCTTATAGGTTTGCCTGGCTTCTACCCACATTCATGTACCCCCTTCCTGAATCTCAGAAGACATTTTTAAAAACATTACTTTTCTCTCATCAACATTTTCATTGGAAATGTGCAGGTGAATTCTACAATGCTCATTTAAGTTGACTTTGATCAACATTTACCGAGCATCATTACTTTCCGGACATTATGGTAGGACACATGGAAGATACACAGTTGGATTATGGAGCTAACAGTACAAACAGACTCATAAAATCTATTTAGGTAATGTGCAATGGGTATATATAATGGCAGGGGTAGAGCTAGAGGTCGAGGAAAGTCTTCCAGAAGAAGAGACACTGAGATGAATCTGAAAGGACGAATAGGAGATGGTACAGTGAAGGGAGCAAGGACGTTTAGCAGTGGGTACAATATGAACAAAGGCATGGAGGAGAGAATGGACAGAGTTCTGAAGGTAGTTTGAAGCTAGAGTAGATATTTCAAAGCTAGGCAGGGATGGGCAAGAGATACAACCAGAAAAGGGTCAGATCATGGAAGACTCCATCTGTCACGCTAAGGAGGAGAACTTTAGCATTATTTGAAGCTAGTCCTTAAGTAGTTCTCAATGCAGTCCTCATATCTGCAGGATGGGTGGCAAGGGGAGGGCTTAAAATTTATTAACGTGAAGATGATATGTAAAGCCATAAGATAAACATGACCTTTTCAGATGACAGATAATTCACAATATTACTTTTATGTTGCAGTAAACAGATATTTGTATACATTACAAAATTCGTTTGAATTTCTTTAAAACATAGAAATCAAAAAAAATCAGGGTTTCAGTAGGTTACATTAGGTTAGATCCTATTATCTCCTAATCATTTGCTCTCTTGTGCTTTTAAAGAGAGGCTCAGAGATCTTGGAACTAATGGTTACAATAAAAATGCTACTGGTCACTCTATCTTGGGGGAATGAGCCAAATGTAGGTGCATAAATGGGAGTCAGAGTTGTTCCTGACTCTAGAGCAATGCAAGTTTCCTGTATGCAAGCCTGCACATTTTTATATTTGCAAGGTTTGTTACTGTCATCACATCCCCAAATAGTCAGTGATTTAAAAAAATGAAAAGATTCATAGATCATAGTTAGATAAAGAATAAAGATAAGTAATAATTGATGGATGGATAGCTAGACTGATAGAAGTTGGAGGGGATGAATGAGAGAAATTCAGAAATATGGTACCAACTTGTGCTATTCTTCCTTTTTCAAGTGCCTTTGCATAACTCTTTTACCATTAGAATGTCCCATTACAACTTTTCTTGGCCCAATAAAGACACAAACTCAATTCTTATACCTCTTTGAATGCTTCAGAAAAAAAAGAAAGAAATTCTCTGGAATTTTTAATGATTATTTTATGCATCACAAATTTGTTTCTTCTCACAGAAAGGCTTGATGATGGTCATATTTTCATTCATCCATAATGCAGCCTTTGCACAAGTTGAAAGACCGTTGAGAACAGGAATGTTATCTCACCCTTCACAGCCCAAACAAAGCCTAGCACTGGATCTTGCCAGAGGTGGTGAGTAGTGGATTTCATGAATAAATCATGGACTGTTTTCAGTTCACGATTTTGTATTGCATATACTGTGCTAAGTTCTGGTGATATAAGATGGCTAGAAAGCAATTGTAGATCTTGAGGTGCTTACTGATTTCATCTAAGAATAACCTTTAACAGATTCCACAGTTTTACTTTGACATTCCCACTAATGGCTTTATATTCTCGAGAAACTCTTTTTATAGGGGTCGTGGTTTCCTCGAGAGTGAGGTGTAGATGATAATATCCATAGCAGAGTGAAGCTCTTTACATTTAGCAATAAATCATATGAAAATCCTTCAAACAAGGAAGAAATGAATATATTTCAAAGTTATTGGATAATTTCTCTCTAGTACCTTGAAGTGCAAGTCTAACTTTTAAGTAGACAATATAATGAGTCCATTACTGTGGTTGCCTTTTAATTATATTAGTGATGTAGTCCAGATTGAATTCTGGGAGATGTACAAATAAATACAATAGACCTTGATGCTTATTCATTCCCAACTAAGGTCTGCATTCTAAAGGCTGCTGAAGCAGCAGATCCCGTGTATTTTGCATTATCGTGCCATATATTGAAAAAAATATGTTTGAGACTTATTTTAGTCTAGAAAATTTCTAGGATAATTGCATTAGTTGTTCTAATTATGCAATTAGAATAATTTACAATTGTAGCAGGTTCTTTTTTATAACTTTTCAAAGTATACTCATATCCACTATTTAATGGTATTAATAAAGATATTTATACATAGTTAAAATGCTATTTTATAAGTAGCATAAGGATTGTTTTGACTGACTGATGCTGATATTAAAAAATAAGGATATGGAGTAGTTGAGAACCAGAATAATATGCAGTGGAATCACCAGCATATGAGCAGAGGAAATGGATCTGTATGTCTTGGAAATCCACATGCAGAGAACACTAGACATATCCAGCATCACTATCTACAACTCTGCTGAATCTGAACTGGACCATGTGGCCCTACTCTCTGCACATCTTCAGCCAATTTGACCCAACCAAGGCATTCACTTATCACCTAGCTTGAATAGCTAAATTGGGTTGTTAAGTTTCTTCTATGAAGAGTTTCTGGAAATTGAAATTGGAGCACTGAGAGACAAAGGTTAAGTAAGTATGAGTAATTCCTGAATAATCCAGGGTGGGGACTATTGGTTTGCAGCCCTTTGCACGGTAAGCACAACAAACTGATCAAAAGTTCATAGAAACAGAAAGAACTATAGATAACATCAAGGTGGCCTCTGAGAAAAAGAGAAAAGCAATGGAAGACTTTGCTAGTTGATTTCTGAAGTACCTATTTCCCTGTTAATTTCCCATTCTGGCAGAGCAGTTTCTTAGTTTATAGATTGATAATGCCAGATACTCACTTCCTCAGCCTCCCTTGTAGCTAGAGAGCAGGCACATGGCCCAGTAATGGTCAACAAACCCCAAGAGAAGATATGGGGAATTTCTTGGAAATATTTCACTCTGGTTAAAAGAGACACAAGAAAAGAAACTTCTCTTCTTGCTCTTGGGTGGTATTAGGTAAGGATATCATGTCTAGAACTATAGGAACCATTTTGCAACCATGAGGTGACAAACCAAAAACCGCAGTCTATGTACTGAAGATAGTAAAGAGGAAGCAAGAAAAGAGCTCTAGTCTATGGTGATTTTGTTATGTTTTGAATTAATCTATGTACAACTGATGTATCTTTAGATTTATTAATATGTGTGATAAAAGACATCCTTATTTTTCTAGCCATAGTACTTGAGCATACAATATCTTAACAGCCATAAGCATCTTAATTCATCAGTAGTCTTATGTTCTGATCTTTCAATCTCAAGTGAATCAATCTCTGTGCAGCCTAGCTGAACCTCACCTAAGTCTTCCATGATTTTCTCTTGTATTCTCACAAAACAAGCCCCTCCTCTCCCTTTTTTTAACTTCTTCACATGTGTTTCTACTCCTTGCAAATACATTGGCCTTGACACAGGCTTTCAGTGATGTATTTTGGAAGTTAAGAGCTTTGACCAAAACCACAGCAGAGTTCAGCGGTGATGAAACTGTAACCAGAATACAGGTTAGCCATGTGGGCCTCTCTGCTTATGTACCACATGCTATTTCAAAGATTGTTGGAAAATAGAGATGTCATTCATTGACGAACTATTCAAGGCTGTATAAGAAATGCTACACTAACCAATGTAAGAATAACTTCAATGCACGTGGTGGCATCATTTAACCCACCATAAAATTGCAGCATAATACCCACTGAAAAAGGGTTCAAGTGTTCAAAGAAGGAGATCAGAATGGAACCTGAATATATTCAATAACTATTTGAACTTTTTTGTGGTGAAGTCATTTAATACTTATCCATTTAGATCCCTTTAAAAGGCAGCTTCTCCCCCCGAAGCCTCTCTATTATGAAGCTACAGTCTCCAGATTGCCAACTCCATTGTGCATAGAGCAGAGCATGCTTGGAAAAACCTGCCAGATAAGCAGGTTCTCACAAGCCTGGGGAGAGATTAAGTATTGCTGTGTGTAGTTACTTCCAGAGATGCCTTCGCCTCTCCCGCTTCACTGCTGCTGTGAAGTCGACAATCCTGGAAATGCATTTTGAGACAGGGAGTTTCCAAAGTGACAGGCTTAAAAAATACAATTCACCTTTTGCCCTTCCCCTCCCAGCTGCAGGATACCAGGCCTCCTTAGAACTCAGTTTTGTAACTCTGAATACGCACCGATATCTTAAATAAATAGGCTAAGCTCTCCTGGGCCATAGATTTCCAGTTGTAGTTTCTAGTCTAAATTCCCTCTGTTAAATGCAGATGATTAAATGAGAGTGTTTATGATTTAAACAACAAGAAAAACCATCTTTCGTATCTCCTAGCTATATACTCTAATCTCAATTTTCTTATAAATTCAGAGAAGTAATTAATAGCAGACTTGAATTGGCTCCAGAATTTCATGTTTCCTAAGCTGTTGCTAACTCAGAGAGGAAATCAAGTGGAATCAAATGCATGGGAAGAGAAATCTGTCTTGATTGTTTCTCAATTTCGTGGCCAGAAAGGCCTGAGCGGCTCAGTATAATGGAAAAGACAGGAGTTACAAGTTCTCATTTTGCCTCCGATACCAAGCAGGTTTACGACATTGGTCCTTAAACTCTCTGTGCCATCATATATAAACTTATAGGTTAGACTCCATAATCCCTAAGAACTCTAGAATTTTGGAGTTCTACACCTTGCTAAAATGTAATTCAATTGTTTTAAGGGAGAGGATAGAAAATTTGGACTCAGAAAACCTTGGTTTGAAACCTACATCCAAATTCCTCAGCTGTATATCTCTAGACACAAAAGTTGAGTGCTCAGAGCCTCAATTTCCCCATCTGTAGAGTGGAAGGTATAATACCAGTATGCTATTATGTTAGAAGGATACCACACACGGAATTATATTTATTGAGTTATAAAGCATTTTATAAAAAACTTTCTATCCCAATAAGTGGCATAATTAATAACCTTTAGGAAAAAGCATATGAAATATAATTAGTTTTAAAGAAGCTGTCTAGTCAGCTTTTTAATTTAATTTGCCACTTGAAACTGGAATATCTAGTTTTTACTTGCTAATTCCCAATCTGCATAACGAAAGGGACATGTGCAAAGGTGTCATGAAGTCTAATAGAATTGTGGCACCTTCAGCAGCACCACAAACTGCCCCAAAGAAATATGCAATCTAAATAAAATGTATGATCGCTGGGCAAATGGAGCTTCAAGACAAGCCCCCAGCCCACTTTTCCAACATGATGTCATGCCTTAAACGCTGTTTACAGACAAATTAGAGAAATTCTGGAGCCATCATTGTAATTGATTGTACCCCTTTTTCCTATATAATTGTTGATCCTGCCAGCTATCAGATATCCAAAGGCAGTCTTTACATTAACAGATGTAGGTGACTGCCCAGGTTATTTGATTTCATGTTCCTTAGAATATACAAATTCTTCCCTCTAACCCAGTTCGTTTCCTTCACTGGAAATAAAGGAAGGCCCTCCTTTCTCTATTCTCTTGAAGTTTTTTTATGCATAAGTCGTTGTAGCAGTCATCATATCATAGCACAGCTATATGCTTATAGCTATAAGGTCTCCACTGGGCTTTGACTCTGTCTTAATCTTCTCTGTATCATTAAATGACCTGTAGTATGCTGGGATATGGTAGATGTTAAGAAAGTTTTGATGAATGAGTAAATGAAAGGAATTCCAGCAAGAGTTGTTGTTGTTGTTGTTTTTAACCAAAGTTCATATTAGTTCTCTAAAAGAGGAAATGTTCCTCCTATAAGGAGTCTCACGTTGAGTTTCTAGTAATCTTTTCATATTGGTGCAAATGAATTCCAGATAATTTCCTAGGAGTCATTGAACAGAGTACTGAGGATGGAGGAGTAAATTGGAGAAAGCAACCGTCATTGAGAGAGCGGAGCCCCCAGCAATGCTCATCAACTCCTTTGTCTCCCATTTGTTTTGTCCACAAAACGCAGCTCTGAACTGTATCAGGGACAATTGCATAGGCTCTTGATTGAGCAAGAGGAAATATGGGCAGTTCCCATTTACAAAACTTTCCCTATGTGCTGGGACCTGTCCTAAGCATTTTATATGAGTTACCTGATCTACTCTTCACAACAACATTAAAAAGTAGCAACCTTAAAAATTCTGTTCTCCAGATGAGGAAACTGAGGCGTGAATAAGTTTCTCTGAAGGTTGCTCCTCTGTTTAAGTGGAAGAATCAGGATTTGAGAGAGTCCAGTGCTCCTAACCACAAGCCTCTCTTGCTGGAACCCAGAAAAAGCCTCTGAACACCGTGCCCACTGCTCCATGCTCAATGTTTGGATTAGCGATGCCTATGCCAGGAACGTAACAGGAGCTGGTACAGGAACACTTCTGGATAGCTCTGGTTTAAAGTTCAGGCTGCGGGCAGATGGCAGCAGGTTGGAGATGGGACTTGTGGAGAATGTTTGTGTGTCCCACATGTTTGGCATAGCAGACACCCTCTGCTGTCTCAAACTTGGCTGAAAAGAGAGAATGCCCTGGCTTCAGATAACTCCAAATTTGCAAGTATTGTTGATATTGATGTTCTTTCAACTGCATGGGAATGACAGACATCTTTTGTCCAGATCTGGCAGACATATGAGAGCAGAATTGACTCTCCCTGCATGCAATGTAACTGCCAACATCGCAGACACCCCTAAGCTGCCTAAGTAATATCAATGCCCTTCTTTCCTTTGTCTCCACAATTATTAATACAAATATTGAATAAGTTGAAGTGTAATATAATTTATGAAGCAGCTGAACTCCAAATAGTTCTGAATCCTCCTATGTCCCTTGAAGAACGGGAGGGAGAACATAAGCCAGCTGGGATAACAGGCAAGCAGCTCATGCCAAAGTTGGGGTTCCCAGGGGCCTTAACTACCAAAGCAGTTGAGAGCTGCAAAAAGGAACTAGTGAATCCAAGATAAATCAGATCAGAGGGAGTTGAGAGTGAAATGCCAGAGATAACAAGTGCATCCTGAGTTCAACGAGGCAGAAGAAGAAAAGAATGTTAAATATAAGCACCGCCAAGCTCATGTGACATGCTCTGTCCTAAGCATTTTTTATGAATTACTTCATTTAATGTATGGTGGCTACTGTCATCCTTTGTAAAGAATGAGGCAGCAGATGCTGTGAGGGACGAGGATCTCCTTGAAAGAAGCAAAGCAGAGAGGGGCCTGTAGGAAGGCTTGAACCAAGTCACCAAACTTCACTGCCCATAAAACAAGGCTGGACCCAGGAGTCTGTACACAGACTGATCGGAGATTAGTCTAAAGATGAGCCCTACGTGAGGGAAAAGAATGAAAGGAAACTGCCAAACACAACCTCCCTCATGGATGGAAAGTACCAGTTAGTGGATCTCTTAAACTGACTTTAGGGTGCAGGCAGAAAAACAAAAAGATTATGCTAATAATAAACTAAGTCAGTCCAATATAAGGGGCAGAAAATACAAGATATAAATTCTAGGCATTCATAAATGGGATAATAGGTTTTTATTGTTTATTTTTGAAATAAGAACACTTGTCTCCTGAAATGCTTTTTGCCATGAGATTATTGGCGCTAAGAGACTGGTTATCTTTCAGTTATTTTCACACTCTGTGTATGAGGGAATACATTAAATGAAATTTGTAATTCTCTTCTGAGGAACATGAAAATCTTGTTTATTTTACTTATTTAAAATAATTCCAAAATTTTAATTTTATGCATTGTGTTTGCATATGTTGTTATATTTAGACTCTGCACAAATTGTTAGGTGGTAGGCAGAATAAGATCCCTAAAGATGTCCAAGTCTTAACTCCTGGAGACTGTAAATATGTAACATTACATGGCAAAGGAGAATTCAGGTTGCCACCCAGCTCATTTTACCAAAGGGAGATTATCCTGGATTATCTGGGTGTGCCCAATGTAATCAGAGGATATTTAAAAGTGGAAGAGGGAGGCAGAAGACAAGGCTCAGAGAAAGAGATGCAGTGGTGGAAACAAAGTCAGTGATGCTATATGAGAGACTTAACCTGCTGTTGTTGGGTTTGAAGACGGATGAAAGGGGCTCAGAGTCAAGGAACATGGGCTGCCTCTAAAGTTAGAACAACTGAGGAAAGATTCATCTCTAGAGCCTCCAGAAAGGATTGTGGCCTGATGACACCTTGGTGTTGGCCCAGTGAGACCTATATCAGCCTTCAGACCTATAAAACCTTGAGGTGATAAATTTGTGTTTTATGCTGCTAAATTTGTGGTAATTTATTGCAGCAACAATAGAAAATTAATAGAAGGTGGAACCTTTCCTAAAGATATTGCTTCTTTTATTTTTCTTCATAGAGAATCGTGATCTGGCATTTAAAATTCTGAGACATTATTCTCATCCTCTAGTAAGAGGTTACTACCTCTCTCGCGGCAACGGAGTAATAACCACCTGGACAAGCCATGTGACACTGTTGTCTCCCTTTTGAAGGCTAGAAAGAATAGGGATACTAACAATGACTCTCTCCTTAACCAAAGTTTACACAGGCTCCTCTGAGCCCTCTTCTTGACTAGGCCTCATCTTTGGCCTCTGTCGTCAGCCTAACTAGTCCAGTTGTAGCAAGAATCCTACTAAGTCAGTTTAACAAAAATCTCCCCACCCTTGATATCTGATCACCCTGACTGCCTTCAGCAAGTCTCCTGTTAAAGAGCTTAATGAAGAATCTCCTTACCCTTGATGTCTCCTTGCAGCAATTTTCTTCCCCTGCTCCTTGGCTATAAATCCCCACTTGTTCTTGCTGTATTTGGAATTGAGTTTGTTTCTACACAGAAGTCTTTTCGACTCTATTACAATAGTTACTGAGTAAAATCTATACCACTTTAACTGGTTTCTGCCTCTGGTTCTCTTTGATAATCCCCAGCGACATGTAAGATGTTCTTGATAGAATGCAGGTGACATATCTCAGCTTTTGACTATATCTGTGCAACACCAGAGCAAAAAGTTGAAAGTGAAGCACTAATGTAATTATATGTTTTTTTTTTTGTCTGACGTCCCCAACTGCTTTTTAACGTATTTGAAAGAATTGGCCAGTCATTTCAGCATCATGTGGGCCACAAGTTAGCCATTCAACCACATTGTTTAGCTACTATTTTTTTTCATGGGCTCAATAATAAATCAAATTTTAATATTTAAGTAGTCATTTCAGTTTCCATTATGAACAATATACCCAATTTAAATAGAATATGATGTATTTTAATCCATCAATAGTTCTCTATGGAACTCTAGTGCTTAGAAGAAATCCGAAGCTTCATTCAGTCCGACACACTATCCTACCTCCTGACATGACAGTTGTAGCCACCTGGGCCAAGAGTTAGTTAAATCATTTTTATGGGTCTTGACAGTGACTATTGCCCAGCGTTATCCTATCTGTTCCTCTCTGTCTTCCTACATTTCTTATACATGAACAGCTGATAACCTTCAATTTATTTAGTCAGAGAAGTGTGAGATAATTACATGGCTAAATTAAATTGCTCGTATTCTAATACAGTTGCTCTATGTCACATGAAATTATTATGTCTTGTTTTTTAAGTTAAAAAATGAATCAAATACCATTTTAAAATACTAGAATGATTGTGCATGTAACTACAGTAATGCATCACACAACGATGTTTTGGTCAAAAATGGGCCACATATATGATGATGATCCCATAAGATTAGTATCATGTAGCCTAGGTGTGTGGCAGGCTATACCATCTAGGTTTGTGTAAATACATTCTATGACGTTCGCACAGGGACTCAATCGTCTAACAATGCTTTTCTCAGAGTGTATCCCTGTCATTAAGTGACACATGACTGTATATTGAATCCCGTGACACTTCAAGGAAGGGCTGTTCACTATTAGACTGTGAACATTTAAAAGGCTTCATAAAGGAGGTGACACATGAGTTAGTCTCTGATGGATAGGTAATATTTGACAGACAGGATAGGGATGTGGCTTGGTAAGTGGAGAGAACAGGATGAGTAAGAAAGGCACAGGGCAAAGTGCATTTTGATGGTTCAATGAGTAGACCAATTTAGCACAAATCTAGAGCATGGGCATGAGAAGCCCTTAAGATAGGACTAGAAACTGGTATATGACGAGAGATTAGAAGATAATTTAGAGAGTGATGAGAAGTCATTTTAATGTTTTGAGCTTCCCTTAATTAATCTGTCACTGTTGGGTAAGATGGTTAGGAGAATGGAGAGTCTGTAGATAAGGAGAGCTATTGAGAAGCTGTTGGTATGATCCACAGGAGAGGTAATAAGTGCCTGAGGCTGGATTGAGGCTGAGGGGATGGTACATATTCATAGATATGGCAGCATCCCAAGGGCTGGGCTCCCAGTTCACTGGAGCTGTTGATAGCTTCCCTTATTCAACTCTTTGTGACAGAAAGATGGTGACATTCACAGAAATAGAGGTCAGGCAGAAGAGCTGTTCTGGATGCTAGGAGGATATGTTGGGTTAGAGATGCTGGCAGGATTTTGGGGAGGAGATGATCAGCAACCAGCTAGAAATGGGAGATGGTTGCTTGGCAGAGAAACTAAGGTGGAGTTGTCAATGTAGAAGATGTCAAAGAACTCACAGGAATGAGATTCCAGAGGGAGATAGTTTAGAGGAAGACGCAAGAAGAGGGTCTAAATAGAATCCTGGAAAAGACTATAGTAGACAGATCAAAAATGAAGATCCTGGAAGGAGTGAGTTTACAAAGGAAAGGAGTGGTACAAGTGATGATTGCTGGAGAGAGGTCAAGAATCAGGAGAATGTCTGAGATTGTAACAATATTTTATCCCTATAAAGCAGAAGTTCTAGGAAAGTGGTAGGGTGGAACACATTTTGCAAGGGGCCCACCAGTGAGTGTGTATAAAGGTGCAGAGTGAGGGAAAAATACATTATCAGTAATTTAAGAGGGATGTATGGAATAGGAACAAGAACAGGGTAGGAATGATGATGTCATTTGTGCTAAATCCACCTTCTGTTATATGACAACTCAATGAAAGAGACACAAATGTTAAAATTGGGTGACTAATTACATTTATAACTAATGCCTACACAAACCAATCCTAGGAGCCTATAATAAAATTTTTAATATACCCAAATCCAAGTTTGTGTGCCTTTAAGTTCATTCAGAATCTTTATCAAATTCTTTCCTGAAATGGTAGAGGTACATGTAGATATTTTCCTTGTAAAGCCTTTAGGGTTTTTAATATAATTGGAATAGCAGTCCCCAGGGTATTATCTAACTTCCATTCCTTTCGTTTTGGGAGGGTTTAACTTACTACTTATCTACACCAAGACCTGAAATTTGTCTCCACAAAGAGAAAAGTCCAACTCCTTAGGAGGCTGGAAGCTCCACCAGGTAATTCATGTCACCAACAGAAACTTAAGTTCTCTGCTAGATAGATCAGATCACCTTTGGCAGGCTTGGGGACCAGAGAGCCAGGTCTGGAAAACCACAAAAATTTGGGCTGAAGACTCTAAAATTTCAGGCAAGAATGATGAAAAAGCCTAGTTGGTAATCTGTGCCTTCCTTGCTCCTTTCAAAGAACCTAAGATATATGATGACTTCAAAGTTCAGAATAGACTATTAATGAGGGAAAAATTTGCAGGAAAATGTGTGAGATAGAGGAAGCTTCTAACGTTAGTAGAAAAGACAAGTGGCTGATCCCAGAGGTGAATCATCTAACATTCCTTATGCCAACTCCAGAGATGAAAATAATTTTTGGCAGTATGTGTATTTCAAAGAGAAGGCAATAGCCTCGTGATTATTATTATAGCATGTCCGTGTACAGTTTGGTGTATACAAAACAAAATAAAACAAAAATGGGTCCTTTGGGCTGCAAATTATAAGTTTTACCATTGAGTCGTAGTCTCAAATCTGTTCAAAAAACTTGTCCTTTATTCTATTTCTTTTTAATAAAATTGTGCTCTGATTTTTTAATTTTGTTGCATTTTTCTGTTGCTTTTCTTTATTTCTACGGAACACAATGACTCTCTCCCTCAGAGTACTCTATATGTTTTTACTATAAGAGCACATATCTTTTTATTTATTTATTTATTTATTTATTCATTTATTTACTTATTCATTCATTCACTTTTTTAGTCCTTGTGCAAAACTGAATTTCTCTAGAGCACGGGTCATGCCTCCAGCTGGAGGGGCTCAATACATATCTACAGAATAACCTGAATAGAACCAAAGAGCTACTTCTCAAAGCAATTTCTATGCATAGGAAGAGTTGTGGAGTTTTTTTTTTCCCCTCTCTCTGACTTTCACAAAAATAAAGGGCTAATATCACCAGTGGGCAAATTTTATAAAATTACTCTCCAAAGTGTTTCAACAAAACCTGCCAACACAACTGAAGCCCTAACTTCCCCCATCGCTGCTTTATAGCAAAGGGCCTCACTGGGACAGGCTGCCAGTCACATAGACGAGAGACAAATTGTTTAGTGGATTTGGGAAGTGGACAGATGTTCTCCTGGGATGATGGAGACAGGCACCGCCACATACATTTTCACTTGACGTGTTAACCAATATTCTTAGCCAATTATTCAGAGGCGACCAGCAGTTAATGCATGCAAAGGCAGGAGCTAGAATCATCACTCATGGCTCCCACACAGCCCCAAACTCCTGCCAAAGTGCTAAATTCCTCTCAGGCTCTGAAAGACACGGAGTTCATTTTGTGTGCCCTTGGATGTGCTCCTTGAGGATTATTTTAGAACATCTAAAGCTGATTATGAAATGGTCATTGTGGATGAATAAATACGAGAAAATAAAACAAACGCTGAGGATCTATGCCTCAAAATCCCGAACCGGAAAGAATGGGTTTTACATATGAGCATGCATTTGAGGTCTCAAAGGTAATTACCCTGAGACACTGGAACAGTGCAATAAAAACAATAGCAGCTGGGCCACACCAGTGATATACTGTGATAACTGCTATTAAGCTCATTTGCAAAAGAAATATGATGTAATAAGGTCTATCATTTTTAATGGAAAATAGAAAAACATAAAAAGACAATGTCCATTTTATTCAGAGAGATGACAGCAAAGCCAATGGCTAGAATCCTTATTTCCAGGCATCCAATGCACAATGCCGTCATATCTTTGACATTGCTCCAGGCTTTAAGCAATGCAAGCGTGGACCTGGCACCGGGAAAATAAGAAGATAAAGGGATGTAAACGTTGTTTCCAAGAAGCTTGCAAGACTAGTCATTATTTTAAAGGTAACATTTTATTTCTGGGGGAAATTGTGCTACATGAAAAATATGTAATAGCTATCTCTATAATAAAGGCTTTTAGACAAAAGTATTGATGTGGCAGAATATATAAAATTGTATCTGTCAATGTCCAGTCAGTAAAACAGAAATAATCTGAGTTTTTCCTAAAATAGGTAATATAACAAGGGTAATTTGTTAGGGGATGGAGAGAGAACAAACGGGGGTCTAAAGGCCACCCAGAGGTTAACACCTGCAGGAAGCAGCTACCACCTTTAGGGTGGGAGTGTTTGGGAGATGGGGTACCGCTAGGAATTGAGGACACTCTGTGGGAGCTGAATCCCTGGTAGATGACTGCCCCATGGAAGCTGGGACCATGGAAAGAGGAGCTGAGGGAAGTGAGAGCTGGGACCACAGAGGAGACAGCCACTGCATTAAAAATTGCTGGCAGAGGAAAGTGAGAGAAATACCTTGTTTCTCCCTTCCTCTCATCCTCAGGCCTCCTGCCAGTGGTTTCCACTGGCGAACCCAGCCAAGAGTCGGCTAGCAAGGGATCCTGGGACACAGAGACTATAAACATAACGTCTGATCTAGTGCAGAGCAGAGCAGAGCAGAGGAAGGGTGAGGAATAGAAGTGAGAGCAACCTGGAAAATGACCAGTGCTATTTCCAAAGCCTCGCCTTGCTATTCCACCCATAATCTCTCCTCTCAATGACTGTGCTGTCTACAGCAGTCTCCTTTAATACACTCTGACCTCCCTCTAATCTATTTTCTATGGTACTGCAGAGAGCATGATCTCTTCACATTCTCCACCTCATCATAGATCACTCTGGTCCCTTTAAAACCCTTCAATGGTACTACAACTAGAAGAACCCACAACTAAAATACACAACTATATACTGGAGGGATTTGGGGAGAAAAAATCAGAAAGAAAAAAAAGGAAAAAAGAAGATTGGCAACAGTTAGCTCAGGTGCCAATCTTTAAGGAAAAAAAAAAAGCCCTTCAACGTCTTCTACTGCTCTTGGGAGAAAGACAAAACTCTTCATGTGACCCATCAAGCCCTTCACGAACTGGCGGGCCACCTCTCCAGGCCCATCTCATTTCCACTCCCTTACTGTCTGTGCTACAGTGGTCTGGTCTTGACGTGCATTCATTACTTCATTCAGTTATTCAGGAAAACTTTTTCAAGGGTCTACTTTCTGCCAGGCATTTTTCTTCACTCCAGAGAAAGAGCAGTGAATAAAACAGATGCAGTGTGTACTTACCTGGAGTCTGTTTTTTAGTGTATGAGTGTGAAGCGGCAGGCACTAAGTAAAGACTTGAATATAGCGTATTTAAGGTGGTCGACAGGGCTTTGGAGACCGCTTTTATGTAACAACATTAGGAAGTCCTCTCTCATCATGTGATATTTGAGCAGAGACCTAAAGGAAGTGAGGGAGCACCTCCTATGCTAAAACTGTATATGCTATATACAGAGGAAGAGCTCACCAGGCAGAGGAAACAGCAAATGCAAAGTCCCTGAGGAATAAGTATAAAAGTTTAGAACTTTCCATGTCACTGCTTCAGAAAAGGATTTGGTACTTTCTACTCATCCTGTATTGATCAAATTCTTAAAAAAAAAAATGCGCTTCTAAGACAAATTTTACCACATAAATTTAATTTTAAACTATATATCCATTGGTATACTGAGTTGATTAACAGTTACCTCAGCTATTTGACTACACTCTATGAGGGCAGTGACTGGCTTTCCCTTAGGAAATAGGTATTGCTGCCTAAAAGCCTAAAATACAGCAGCTTCAAAAAGACCAAAAGGATTTCTCCTGCATATATTAATTATGGCTAATCTGGCAGCTCCATGATGTCAGGAACTCAGAGTCTCTCTATTTTATTTCTGCAGTAGCCCTAGAGCATTTCTGTATTGTCCGAGATATTTCATCACTATGTTCACAATCCAGGCAGCAGAAGAGAGCATGTTGAGCAGGAGCAGGGTGACAAACATGCCTTCTCCCTATAAGGTCGTGACCCAGAAATTGCACACATCACTTCCCTCATATCCCATTAGGCAAACCTAACTACACAATCACGCTGAGCCAGAAGGGAGGCTGGCTAGGCATGTGCCCTGATAAAAATGCAATTTCCATGACAGAAGGGAGAGGCAGACATGGGAAGATACCCAGCAGTACCTGCTACATCACACAAGAGAAACAAGCAAGACAGAGGACTAGAAATGCATATGACAGCCAGCATGATTGTAGAGAACGGAATGTAGTGACTTAACTAGAACAGGTCACCTATTTTGACCAGAAGCACTTAGGATTATGGTTGGATGACAGAGCAGAACCTACAAATAAAAACAAACAAGAGCAATAACAAAAATCAAAATTCCACAAAACATTTAAAACGAAATCTGAAGATGTTTGTGAAGTACTCTGTTACACTGCCAAGTCACAGCTTAAATTGATGGCAGGGGACATGGGTCAAATTCAAACATCACTGCCTAAGGTGAAAATCACTTTAATGTTGAAATTATCATTATATTTCCTCAGAGAAATGGCACAGTGTAGGCCAACAAACATCCATCAATACATTCAACAGTCAGTTTTCTTCCTAGTTCATGAACAGATTGCTGTTTTTTTTTTATTGACACCAGTTGAAGGAGCTTTGTGTTTAATGGTCAATCTGTATGAAAAACTCTTGTTTTACCTTTAAACATTAGAATCCACGTTAAAACCATTAGGACTGACACCAACAACTGCAGGTTCATCTAATTTGTTAGGCCTGCCCTGGGACATACGTTCATAGAGTAGGATGCTAAGTAGAGTGGTCTACCCCAGGAGTCCACAAACTTTTTCTTTAAAGGTCCTCATAGGAACTACTTGAGGCTCCGCGGGTCATACAGTCTTTGTTGTAACTCTTCAGCTCTGCTGTTATACCACTAAAATAGCCATAGACAATATGGAATTTAATGAGCATGGCTGTTTCCTAATAAAACTATTTACAAAAACAGGTGGCAGCTGATTTTGGCCCAAGAGCCCTAGTTGGCTAACCCCTGGTCTAAATTGTTTAATCTCTTTTTTGGAGGGTAGGGGGAGCACATTTTCTTTTTCACTTTATAGAAATGAAATGAGCACCCTATGCGGCTCTCCTTAGCAGAGACCCTTAGACGATAGCATTGTTTGCTCTCTTGTTGATTATGCAGCAAAAACAATTGAGGAAGCAGAAGTGGAGGCCGGAATGACCACAGGTGGCAGGATCGTCAGTGAAGACTTCACAGAGGAGACAGAGTTGAGCTAAGCCATAAAGGATGCCATTTATTTAGAAACACCAAGAGCTGTATTCATATTAGATCATTCTGTCTTCCGACACGTCTATGTAGTTTCACAACCACAGAGAAGTTAAGAAACTTTCTGAGGGTCCCAGCGCTAGCAGGAAATGGAGCCAAATCAAGATTTCAACTCAAGTGCCTCTCATTCGTTATGCTATTGGACTTCTAGTTTGAGCGGCTTGGGGAAATTGGGAGTTGAGATTATCGCTTTGTAGATAACAGGAGCTCTATCCTCCCTCTAGATCAATCCATCTCATTAATACTTAGGTCATTTTCAGGGATGTTGCCCTTACTTCCTCATCGTGTGGTCATAAAGCTAATAACGAAATAAAAGATTTCAAGCATGTTTATAGCATTGTGCCAGGGGAATACTAGTAGGTTTTGGAAAAGAAGCATTTGCCTTCTATAACATCACAATGCATGATGCCTGCAACGGCTCGAAGTCTGAACTAGGTCAAAGTCGTATCAATTTATTCCATATTTAACGACTTTCTGAAATACAAGTTGCATGCTTTCAAACATTTTACCACCAAGCGGAAACAAATTAATGTTATTATTATTTTTTCACTTTCTGTTATCCTGCTTTCTCTGAACAACAGCAGTGGCTCACCAAGACATTAAAGGATCACACACGCCATGGCTGTACCCACCACATTAAAGGCTGGTATAAAGAGTAGATTTTAATTAGAGTTTGGAAAGAGTATTTCTGTTTAAGTAAAATAAAAACACAGGTGGTTTAGTGAGTTCACTCTGAGTCTAAACCCCAAAACGCTATTTAAACAGCAAAGTGGTTAAAGGATTTCATTTTTCTGGTCAGCTCTACCTCAGGTAGAAACAACAATCCTACCATTCCTGACAGCATGGGGTGGTCGTGTGCATTTGGCTCTCGGCCAGCTGTTACATGCTTTAATATTCTCTAGCTGCAGAAAAAGGCTCTCCAGTAAAATGCAGGGCAGTTTTCAAGCATAATATCATTTATACCTTAATTTTTCCTTAGCTATCTTAAAATTTTGCTAAGATCGTGATGTTCTCTGGCCTCTGTCTACTGCAACCTCCTCTTGCCCCTAATCACCACCACCCTTAGAAGAATAAACATCATGCTCCTTTTGGATATCTCTTGCTGGAGCCTCTTCCATCAACTTATTTTTTGTTCTTTCTATTTTACACTAACAGCCAAAGCAATAGTTATCTTCAGAGTATGCATCTGGCTAGGAAATCATCCCAAACTTAAACTAGTGACTGATTTGCTGACAATCACTCCTCAGCGTCATCACTGAATATCTAATTTGGTTTTTTTTGAATGTTGGTTGAACAACTAATACATAACGAGTGAAATCTAGGCTGAAGGAACATTCTGTTTATAAGTGCCTTGGGACTGAATCAAGAACTGGTGTTTATCAATGGCAGGGACTAGTGAAGAAGCACACAGCCTTTAGAACAGGTCTACTTAGGTGCAAATTCCAATTCAGCCACATTCTAGTTTTGGGAATTGATAAAAGTACTTAACCTTTCTGTTACTCAATGTCCTCATCTGTAAAATGGGAGTGATGATATAGTATCTATGTCAGATAATTACTCTGAGGACTATATGAGTTAAAATATACTACACATTTAGAACGAAAGCTGACATGTAGTTAATGCTATAATAGCATCTTCTGTTATTATTTAGGTGAAATGTGCCAAAGGTTGAGAGCCTGTGCTCTAGTAAGTACTTAACACACATTATCTCATTTACTCTCCAGTCAACTCTGGAGGGTTGTGTATTTGAGAAAACAGATCTCAGAGATTTATAGCTCAGAATTTTCCAGTGGAAGCCTATCTGACTCCTAAATTCACAATATAATAGCAGGATGAAAAGATTTAAGGCTACTTTTCTCATTGAATACATGTAAATAAGGGAAGATGTCTTCTAAATCACATCCATCTACAAACGTTGTAATATACATTTGCATATGGACATACTTCCTAAGGACAATAAATGTTTACAAAACCATTTATATTTAAATATGCTATCTCCTTTAAAATCATCAAAATACTTTATGCCTTAGGACAGATGGTAGCTTGGGTTAGTAGCACATTTCAGGAGCATTGATCTTGCAACCAGCATCTTCTCATTATCTCTGCCCATTTATATAACTATTTTTATAAAATTAAAGGTGTAGTTGCTTTAACGATGTCTTTACGTTTCCTTGGAATTATCTCTAATATTTCTCAGAATACTCACTCTTAAATTAAATGTATGGCATATTATGGAGATTGTTTGGGCTTCTTTGTGGCGCTTTTATCTCGTTTAATTTCCTTTCCAGGTTATTGATTTCTTAGTGCACTTTACTGCATCATCACAAGCTTTTACGTGGCACTGTTATAGGATATTTTCAAAAGATTTTAAGTTATACTAACAGTGAATACTGTAAATACAGAACTTGAGTCACCAAAGCATTTGTAGAAGTTCCAATGCAGGTAAATAATTGTGTGGTCCAAGTAAGACCAAAAAGGGTTATTGATATTTCTCTCAAACATGTAAGTGGCACTTCCTTATGACAGTGTTAAAGTACAGTACATTATTTACTCGAATTTTTTGTAAGCTTGGAAATTATGTGATTCTTGATGAATTTTGATGATTTGGGGGGCATCACATAATTTCAAATTGGGCACATAAAATTATATCTTTATATTACATTATAAAATTATGTTTCAAATTCATGTACAATGCTTCCATATCATTTATAACTGGAGCAAAGAACTTGCTTTCTTCTGTCTCCATATTCCCTTTGAGTTAGCCCCATGAGTCTTCTGCTGTGTTGCTCACTGCATTGATTTCACTTAAGTATTGTGGCATTTATGGCAAAATGTCCTGTTTGATGTAAGGCATTTAGCACTTCTGGCTTCTGGGCAAAAGTACCAGTGACGCCAGACATTGTGATGACCAAAATGGTTTGACTCATTTCATAAAGGCTGGTAGGGAGTTAAAATTATTCCCTTTCAAAATTACTAGATACAAAAAAGCCTCTCTCCCTGTCAGCCCATTGACCACTAGGTACATTTCCTGTTTTCTGAGAGCATGCGCACTCTAATCTACTCTACCTTCCATCAAGATGAGGGCAGGAGAAAGCTAGGAAACAAAAGTAACTGTCTAAGGGATGAATTCTAGAGCCTGGAAAAAAGTTCAGAGAGGAATCTGGAGGACAGATCAAACCACATGAATAGTAATAAATAGTAAAGTTAGTAATAACTTAAATTGAGTATTTTCTGCATACCAGGCATTGCATTAAGTGCCTTATAAGAATTATTTTGTGCCTTTATCCTCCAACAACCCTGTGTGGTGGATACAAGTAATGTCCTAATTATATAGATCAAGGAATGATTACATAGTGTTTGGCGTGAGTTAGTTATCGCTCAGTTTTGATAATTTAAGAGAGAAGGTACAGAAATAACTTAAGGAGGAAGGAAATACATTACAGGACAAAAGAGAAAGAAAGAAGGCCTTGTCTTTCAAAGATTCATACATAATGTGGGATGTCAGAATATGTTAAGTTGATTTTGCGCCTTGAGGAAGTAGATGTTGCTAAAAATTTATTGAAATTTCTTAAGTATTTTCAACAAAGGAAATTTAAGAGGTCAATGAAGAAGTGAGAAACTCAAGCTAGAAAATGCTGTTCTTACAACTGCAGAGAGCTGCGTAAAACAGTTTTACTTGGAAAGCAAAACCCATTTTAGCTGTCCTGAAGAATGTACAGATAGGCCAACTAATACATAGCTAGACGACAAGGTTGATTCTCAAAATATTTCTCAACAGGCTGAAACAACGAGTCAAAACAAACACATGGAAACATATCAAATGCGTAGTCTTTTGTTTTGTTTCAGAAATTGGAGTGTGTAAGTATAGGATGATGAAGTCCCTGTTTGGAAACAGAACATGAAGTCACAATCTTGGGGATTTAACTGTAGTCTGTGGTTGCAAAAAGCAGACAGCTTAGACAAATTTAAGCTGCATTAATGGAAGCAAAAGATCCAGATCACAGGAAGCAACATTTTTATTATACTCTGCTATAGACTACGTAAAAGGATCACAATGGTAAAGTCCTTGTGAGATTTTGGATTACTACTAAAAGGACATGAGATGAGTAGCAATATGTAGTGATTTTTTTTTAAACTATGGCTGTCATATCTAATGTGCAGCATCTGTGCTGGTCCTCCTTGATTAGAGTCCGCGAAACACATTGGTGAGCGATCACGGCCCTCAAGCCCCTGAGCTTGTATGCTTCTTGAAAGTTGCCTTGAGGCAGTACTTTCAGCAGTTAGTACAGATTGACTTGGCTTGTTATAAAACATGCTGCATTTTCACAGCCAGGATCTATTAGGTAAAACTGAGTAACAACTTTATTTATTATTACTTGGGCTAGAGATTTGTCTTGGACAATTTAATAATAATTATTACGACTATTGGTTGTTAAAATATTCTTTAAAATGTTATTATGATTATCTGGCTTTCCCAGAAACATATTAAATTCAGTAATATTTAGTAGTCCCACTCTAATCATGATTTTCTGAAAATCACTACGATAAGAGAATTGAGGAAGTTGAAGAAAATACGAATTAAAGAGATCCATAACTAATGGGGGAAAAATCAGTAAAACTACTATCAAAAGTGAACAGACATGCACATAGACATGCATACACACATATACAGACATCCCTATGTGTGTGTTGTGTGTGGGGGGGTGTGTGTGTGGTATATTCCCACTAGATTCCTGTGGTGACATGACCGTACTGTTTTCACTTAGGTCAACTGAACTACTTCTTTTCCCATAAATCCCTTCTCTGTGTGTTCCAAGTTAGAGATGACTACAGGAGAGATTTACAAGAGGTTTGGAGAGATATGAATGAAGGGTCAGTTTTACACTTGGAAGGCAGGCACAAGGTGCTCAGCCCATGATACCTTGCACACATTTTTGCTGATGGGCTGGATCACCTGGTAGGTGGGGACAGCCCCTAGGCCTACAACTCCTCCTACTCCCAGCAGGCCTCTCCCTTCAACTTCTCCAAATCCTGGGTCAGATGAACGAGCAGCTCCATTGCACAAGGTGGCAGATTCTCCTGTACCATCTATTGTACCATTGCGATTGAGATGGTGAGAGACAGATGTGGGCTCCTATTTGTCTTCATGCGTTTCTGATGGTCTTTGCTCTCCTCCGCTTGAGTTTTTCTTTCCAAATGCTGGTACAGCTAACCTCTGGACGGTCCATGCCCACCTAACACCAAACACAAAGGTAATGGTCTTGTATAGACTTCTTAATCAATGCTCACAATTGTGTACCATCTAGTCCCTAAAAAAACCTTATTCTTTGTCATTCATAGTGATTCTGCTTTTCTGATTGGAGGCTGACTGATACAAAAACCAAAGCATTAATGGCAGGATTATGTCTTTTGTTGGCATGGGTTTAAATACAAGTTGCAAGTTACTTAAAATTTATGAGCTTCAATTTCTTTATCTATAAAATGGGAATGATAATATCTCCCTTAAAAGTTAACATAAGGGTTAAATGAGATAATATAGTTGATCAATTTATCTCAGTACCAGGCATGCAGTATGACTTCCATTAACATTAGTGGTTATTGTCACGTGTGGGTTATGCTATTAATGTCGTTTAATTTCTCAGAGCTTAATTTACCTTGTAGTTGTTTTTAAATTAGGAGATAACATATCAAAATTGCCTAGCCCAGTCCCTGACCTATCAAAATTACTCAATGTCGGTAAATAAATCTGGGTGAAAAGTAAGTAAATCTAGCTGTCCATCTAAAAGTCCAATGCTTTCTGATGTTATGCTTAAGAATGTTGATCTCCCATCTCGGGAGTTTCTGTGGTCTCGGAGACAAAGGCACCGCCTATTTAAGTCCCTCTTATTCAAACCTCTCCCCTTTTATCTCAGCACATGGGACAGTATAGTTCAAAGCTGAATTCACGTCCTCTCACCTCGTTTCTTCTTCCATCAAAACTGCAAAAGCCTCCACTCCAGGCTATCTGCTGTTTATCTTTCTCTCCTAGTCCTAATTTCCACTTTTTTTCCCACTTAATTATTCTGAAGAGGCAACGTCCACATCCCAGGTATAAAGGAAACAAAATTCTCATATTTGCCAAAAGAATTTTTTCCAGAATTATATTTTATCCACATGAAGGGAAATTTGTGGCTGAGAAAGCAGTGCTGTATCATTAAGTGTTTAAGTTTTTTTTTTTTTTGAGAAAGATAACTGGCTGCCAATCCTCCTCTTTTTTCTGAGGAAGACTGGCCCTGAACTAACATCCGTGCCCATCTTCCTCTACTTTATACGTGGGACGCCGACCACAGCATGGCATGCCAAGCAGTGCCATGTCTGCACCCGGGATCCGAACCGGCTAACCCAGGGCCACCAAAGCGGAACGTGTGCACTTAACTGCTGCACCACTGGGCCGGCCCTAAAAGTTTATTTTAATGGGAGGTAGGAAAAACACATATGCCAACAATATTTGAAGAGAATGGAGATATTTCTGCATTCTGATTTGGTTCATGTTATTTTCTTTTAAATACTTGTTGTCTTGGTTTATTTGAATTCTTCTTTACGGCCAGCTGCTTTTTGGGATGAATTTGAAATTGATTAATTTATGTTTTTCTTCTTTTAATATTTAAACAAATTCATAATCCATGTTGCTTATATCTTTAGTTTCTGTTTAGGTTTATCCTTAATATTTTCTGTTCTCGTTTGGCCCATTGGTCTTCCATGTCCAGTTTCTACACCCCTGATAGACTGGTTAACGCTCACGCCTGTGTTTATGCTTTTACACATAATAGAGAATGATTGTCAAGTTAATTCTTCTGCTTTCACTTAAAGTCCATTTCCTTTTTAATCTATGAATTTTCTGTGATTTGTTGAATGTACTGAGAACTTTCTAGATTCTTTTATGTTCTTGGTCTGCTCTTCTTTCCCCACTAAATAGTTTCTCCAAAGCCTTATCCTGTTTCTACTTGCATTCCTCGGTCCTCAGGATGTTATTAGTCTAGACAAGGCTTCCCTTTCTTCTTTCTTCTCACCATATACCTTCTTACACTTACGTTAACATTTATTTCCAGCTCTCACCCTCCTAGCATCATCCTCCATGATTTTCCCTTCATGCCTGTTACCAGTGTAGTGCCATATCTAAAAGTGCTGGTTCTTAGAAGCCTGTTGGCTTTATAGTCCAGTCACTGACATCCACTCCACCTATTTTCCTTCTAAAATTTCTCAGCAATCGTGCAGTAGCACCATAAAGAGGAGAGGAAAAGGATGGAGCTTCAGAGAACTAGAGTCATTTTCTCCACCTAATAAATCTCTAAATGCATGGAAATGTTCTATCCCCTTTCACTGATACTCTTCACTTCTATTATATTTCATATTTCTGCTCTTAATAATTCAAGTAAATAATTTTATTTTATCAGCAATATCCTTGCACTCTACATTTTTAAAGTGTGCTTGTGTCAGATCAAGATTCCTATAGTTAGCATTTCCTTTGCTCAATATATTACAATTTTTCTCAAATTCTGTTGTATTTGCCAAGTTGACTTAGAAAATTGATGGCCAGTTTCTTTTCAATAACTGAGATTAGAAATAGTGCTAATCTTTTTCTCTATTATTTGAACCTCTAAAAATATCAATAGATTCCTCACTTAAGGTAGAAGGTTAAGGTTTCAAGAGGTTGGAGAAAACTCTGACTTTTGTATTCGAAATTTTGATTTTATGTGCAAGTATATAGCTTTCAGAGAAGAAGTTCAATAGCATTCATCAAATTCTCTAATTGTTGCAAGTTTAATACTCAAAACATCCAATTACTATGTACCAGGAATTGCTGGAATGCCTAGCATCAATTATTTTATTTAACGACCACAGCTACGCCTTTATATAGGTGTTATTATCCCGTTTTATAGATGAAGACATGGAAGTCCAGGAAAGTTAAATAAATTTCCCAACATTAAAAAGCTAGTGAGTGGTAGATCTGGGATTTGAATGTAGCCTGATCACAGAACCCACACCTGGTAAACACTATTGGGTCCGCGTCTCCACAGAATTCTAAGAAATACTGTTAGAATTTACTTTAGGGTAATATTTATGATAAATATAGTATAGCATAGTATAAATTCAAGGAACGGCCTGGAAATTATAATGGTTTCTAAAGCAATTTCTAAAATCAACGTGCTGCAGTATGAGAGGAATGGAATATTCGTTATAATAGTGCTTCTGATTTAAAATGAGGTATATGTGGCATCGCTATCTTAGCCATAAAAGAAAGCCTGTGTTTTGGCTTATACTGCCATGAACTCTCTCTTTGACCTTGATGATGTCAGTTGACGATCATAATCTTCAGTGTCTTGACTCTAAATTTACCGGGTAAATCTAGACCAGTATTTTCCAAACCTTGCACTTAAACCTATTAGCATTTTGTTGCAATAGTTTCAAGTAAGTGAATGAACATTTTTATGTCAATAATATATTTATTTTAATTTTATGTATTTGAAAGAATTAATACCACATCAAACTTGTGACTTCATGGATGTTACTTTTTGATGAAGCAATTGAATTAAACTATTGAATTAAAAAAGGGATTTGATTTAAAGAAAAACACATTGATATGATGAAAATCATAAACATGGTACAGACTTTTGGGTAACCATGAACTAGATAATTCTAAGAGTCTAAAGAAAACAGAATATAAGCCTCATGAAAGTCTAGAATCTAGAACACGAAAGTATCAATCAATTGTTGAATCATAAGAACGGTTATATAAATAAATGGGTGAATATCATTTGTATGGCACGGACATGTAACACTATAGAATGAGACATTTCTTTAACAAATTTTCATATAAAACAAAGTCTATTCAACAAAACTATTCAACACATGTTCATCGAGCCCTTGCTGTGTGCTCAGTCAATGTTCTAGATGCTGCAGCACATTAGTGGACCGGTTCGGTAGGGGTCATACAGCACAGATTATAGATGTTTCCTAAATCTTACCTTCAAACACACACCAGGGTGCGACGCTCCCCGGAATTCAGTAACACTCCAACTCTAGCCAGTAGCCACTAGATGTTAAGAGTGTTTCTATGTGCATATTTGGGAGAATGTTGGGGAATTTTTTAATTTGTCTACCAGAAGAATGGTTGTATCACCTATGACACTGTCAAGCTACATGCCCACCCTACCCAGGTAGGAGAGATGTCTTATACTCCGCTGTGAAGTAGAGTTAAATTAACTGAGATCTTTTAAGATGGTTCAATATTTTTTTTTTTTTTGCCAATGTAAATGTCAAAAGAAGCAGCATTAGAGTGTGGAAAGACCTGAGTTCAAATCCTGGCTCTGATATATCTTGACCCTGTGCCCTTGTAAATATTTAAATGTCCTCAGATTTGACGTCTAGGAAATGGTGAAACTCACCTCCTTCACTAGGATGGTGTGAGCCTTATAAGAGAAAATGTAAAATGAAACATTGAAGATAGGCCTTGGATGAGCCTAAACTCAATCCAAATGAGGACAAAACGAAAATCACAAGTTATCTGAATAGAAAACACATATCGATTCTCTGACCGATTTACAAAACTGCTTTTGTTTTATGAGAATCAGATACTGAATCATCTTAGTGTTAGAGCATCGAGGATGTTGGGAAGGCAGGTATGCCCTCAAATAAAAACAAATATACCAATCATAGGGTGAAAAGGATAAGAATAGGTGAAAAGAGCTATAATAGGTGTATGGACAAGGCACCAAGGGGAGAAAACAATTTAAGCTTTCTCAGAGGTAAAAAAAAGATAAAGTGCTGAGTTAAATATATTGGCATAAAATCTGTCCATCATTAAAGCAATTTGCAATACAATATATAAGAACCCTATTAGCTTTGTACACATCAATACATATATGATTTCCTTTGGTGTGTATATCAGCTTTAATACTGTGATTTTAGATGGTAAATGACAAATGCATTACTAAGAAATGGGATTGTGGTGTGGGATGTGAGAGAAATTTGTAATTTTTGCTCTGTATACCTCTGCATTGTTAACCTTTTCAATAAGTACAGTTTTTACTTATAATTTTAAAAAAAAGGAAAAAAATGTTAGGACATTGTTAAGAAGATGGTGTCAGCAGTCTCGATGTCTGAATTTAGCCAAGGTGAAGAAGTCTCTTCCAGGCAGAGGGAAAAGTCACACCGAAACATCAAAGAAAGGTAGCACATGTCACTTTCAGGGGACTATCTGACTCAAACTCAGGATGCATCTGGAGAGAACTGAAAAACGGAACTGCGTAGGTAAATGAGAGGCAGCTCATGGATCTCCAACGTCAAGCTAAAGTCTGTGAACTTAACACAAATGACAGAAAGTAAAATAATTTAAGGCAGACGTGGTCAGTCATGTTTTAAAGGAGAAACTCTAATTACGGAAACGGGTGAAGACAGAGGCAAAGATTTGACCTACAGATGCTGGGGAAGAGGACATGGCAATAGGTAAGGAACTGAAAAGCGTCATTGTACAAGCTGTATTTTTTACTTTTCACATCACTACTAGCGTCTTTTGTTTTCCATTAAAATGTATTTGGTTTAAAAGAAATAATCTGTTGATTATTCTTTCATTTATTCTTATTTCTGTTATTTTAAAAAGTCCAGAGCACTGATTTTATAACAAGAAATCCTGTCTTAGGGGAAGCCAGTTAAAGTAAATACAGAAATTTTAGAACCTTGCGGAGATAAAAGCCTATGTCCACCACTATCCCTTCCCTGCTACCTTTTCTCATGCTAGAATTTATGTTTACTTGAAGGCTTTCCAGAAACTATTTCCTGTCTGTGAAATAATGTGAGATATGTATATTGATCTCTGCCCCTGGTTCCTGACATAGAGCTCCTAAAACCCTTGTATTTCCTGAGTGATAGGAGTGTCTGGCCTAGAGCTCCTAAATCCCTTGGCATTTTCTGAGTGATAGAACATCTTTTGTTCTAATGAGGCAACTCTTGGTGGGTTCCTGGATGGAGACTGGTCACCAGAAAGAACGAGCCACGGTTAGAAGCTTGGAATTTCAGCCCCACTCCCCATTCTCCAGAGAGGAAGTGGAGGTAACAGTTGATCATGTCTACGTGGGGAAAGCCAGCCCTGGTGGTCTAGTGGTTAAGATTCAGCGTTCTTACCAGTGTGGCCCAGGTCTGTTTCTTGGTCAGGAAACCATAGCACCCATCTATCAATTGTCATACTGTGGCGGCTGAGTGCTGCTGTGATGCTAAAAGCTGTGTCACTGGTATTTCAAATACAAGCAGGGTCACCTATGGGGGACACGTTTCAGCAGAGCTTTCACAGCATAACCCACAACAAGCTGACTAATCCAGATCATTATCTTACTTTATTAAAGAAAAGAATTTAAATTTAATTCAGTTATTCTTTTCTAAACCTATCTTTGCTGTATGAAAATCCCCTCATGAATCTTCCACCTAAACAGCCTGCCTAGGAATTTGGGTCACACCCATAAGTAATACCTATTTCTGGATCACTTGCTCAGAGATTATATATAAAGCAAAAAAGCATTGATTTAATGCTGTCTTTACTACTTTCCTGCTTTGTCATCTTGGGACGATTTCTTAAACTTTTTGAGTCCCAGGTTTTTTTTTTTTTTGAAAAATGATGCTTATTGTACACACTTCCTAGAGTCAGTTTGAAGATAATACCATAATCACATTATGCAGATAAGGGAACTGAACCTCAGTTTCATAGTTTATTATTTAAGATATCTTACTATCATAAAAACAACAAGGCTAGGGCCAGCCTCGTGGCATAGTGCTTAAGTTCGTGCACTCCACTTCAGCGGTGTGGGGTTTGTGGGTTCAGATCCTGGGCACGGACCTACACACTACTCATCAAGCCATGCTGTGCTGGTGTCCCATACACAAAATACAGGAAGATTGGCACAGATGTTAGCTCAAGGTCAATCTTCCTCACCAAAACAAGCCCACAAAAACAAAAAGAACAAGGCTTGGTAGAAGTGAGGAAATTTGCCTCTCTAGCCTTTACTGTGTAGTTTGGTTTATTAATAACAAAAAAATATAGTTTATTTAGGTCTTACTAAGTTTTAGGCACAATTCTAAGTGCTTTACAAGCTTTCTATTTTAATCCTAATAACAACTACTGTGGTTACCTAGATCAAACTAAATTACTATGAAAATGTTAGCCTGAAGGGATTTTCAGGACTGAGATACAGGCTTGCTTGGACTAATAAGTTATGTATTAATACAGAAACAAGCTTTGCTAACAAACTGAAAAAAAATCTCAAGATCCAGGTAAAATATATGGTGGGTTTTTGTTTGAGGTTTCAAAATTCTATCTGGATATAGTTATGATGATTTTTGTACTCAAGAAAATGGCTTCCACATTTGCTCATATATGTATAATTTATTTAGATGGGTGTCAGAGTTTCTATATACTTTTCCCAAATCTGGCTTTCCCCAGTAAGACAGGGACTAATGATAAAATCTTTAGTCGGGTTGAAACTCTCCATGTGGTAGGAATTAGTATCTGGCCAGTAACAATGTCATAGTAGTGTCATTTTTAAGAGCTAACACCGCTCATGAATTCAAAGATTGTCTTGCTGACAAAATGTTACAGTCTATACATACATGGATGAGTAGATAAGATAAATTAACACCTCTCACAGACATGTATCTGAATTGAAATATCATCTCACAATAGACTGAAATATAAGTATCTGCAAGCATAATGTGAAAACCAGAGTACCGCCACAAACAATTTTACGGAAAAGTAATGTGACGGAAAACCTATATGTTTATCTCTCATAAGAATCATAACTTTAAAGCTAATTAAACTCGTACTTTATTTTATTGAATTTATTTAGCATTCATGTTTGGATATTCATATAATATGAATAAGCTCTTGTATTATATATGATTTAATTGCTGTAATATTCCATTGGCATTATTGTATAACTCTTTTTACAATTTATAAAGCACATATATGTACATATGTGTTTGCATGTATGTGCGTGTGTGTATATATGTAATATTCTTAGTTGCTTGTAGCAGTTTTATAATGTGAATATTGATATGATTAACATCATCATCTACTTTTTCCAGATGAAGAAACTAAAGTTCAGAAAGGATAAGTGGCTTTCCCAGGGTCACCAGGACACATTTATGAAATTAATATTATTATGGCCCATTTACTTATAGGCTACATGGAAGAAATCAAACACGGCATTTCCCATTTTATCTAAATACTTATTCTTCAAAAGAGATAGTCTTTACAATCGTGCAGGTGTGAATTTTGAAATCAAGCTGACTAGGGCTTATATCACGGCTCTGTTACTACACGTGCTTCCTACAACATTACCTGGTCTTTACGGGGGACGAGTGCCCCTTCTTCTTCTTCCCTACTGAAGTTGTTAAAACACACAAGACTTTTCTTCTTGCCTAAAGAGTAGCGATGCTAGTAATGGTGTCAAAAAGAGCAATAATATCATAGACAAGGACTAATGTTATCACAATGCCCATGATGAACTAAGTTATTTTTCACATATTACCTTTAACCATCACAAAACCCTTCTAATTAGGTATTATTGTTATTATTATTATTATCATTAAATATATAGAGATAAACGTAAGTCATAAAGTTGGTATAACATGACCAAAGACATACAGCAAATTAATAATGAAGCTGCACATATCTATCTTACTTCATCACGCACATGCCCTCATCCTATGAAAAAACTAAAAAAAAGGTTCCTCAAGGAGAAACCTCTTTTAGAAAGTGTTCGTTTGTCTTCTCACCCCGTAAGACACAATTTATGAAAATCGCACTGGCCGAAACCCACAAACCAGAATATATCACATATATCACAAAAAATATCAGAATATTTCCTGATTCTATTTAAAAATGTATGGAGCAAAACTGCTTCCCTTTCAAGGGAAATGCTGTGCGATTTAAGTAGAGGCAGTTCTCCTGCAGTGTGAGTTTTCGAAGAACAAATAGGATAATTGGAATTTGACTAATAAGAAAATGTTATTTGCATTACAAAGATTATTACTAGTTGCTATATAATCAAAATCTGGATTCATTGAACATGGGAGTAATAACTCTATCTTCCCATGAGGAAAACATAGGAACACAGAGGTATTTTTGAGCTTGTTGTTCTATTAGCATCTTCTTTCTCTTTTTATTCTTTCTAAAACGTTTAATATAGTTTGGCTACTGTTTTATCGTTGGTTATTGTGAACAATGCAACCATCAAAATTACAAGGTCAGGGTAAAAGACAATAGCAAAACTAAGAATATCTGGAAGCTTGAAGGACAAAGGAAAGAATGTTATTTGTTGGAGAAATTTTGCTTAATCAAATTATTATTTTTGCATACCATAACAAAATACAATTAAAGATATGACATACACCTATGTTATTAAGAATTCAAAACTCCCTAAATAATTTCCTTTTATTCTCTCTTAAAATGTCTTTTTTTCTCATGCAATTTTGCTTAGAAAAACAGCTATTGTGTTTTGAAAGAACAAACTTCATGAAAAAAGTAGGATGTGTAATGTGCATGCTTATGTATAGTTCATTTCTCTTGATGCTGTTTTTTTAAAACTTTCCGTGAATATATCACTTTAAAATATTGAGAAATCTAGATGGAAAACTCAATATGAATATAATGAGTCGCATGCAGGCTTTCAGTGCACTGTGCCATATATTAGTAAGCCCCTCCCATAAGGTTTACTCTTCTTTGCTTTTTAATATCTTTTGCAAAAGTTGTTTTGGCCTTGGCTTTTACAAATTGCTGTCAAAATCCCAGATGCCATATGCACCCATCATCAAGAGCAAAACACAATGTTTCTTTCTCACATATACCAACTACATTTTATCTTTAGCATGGAAGAAATGGCATCCTCTTTAATTTTAATAGGTACTTTTTTTTTAAGAAGAAATGAAAAAATATCTTCTGTATTAGTCAAGGTTTTCCAGAGAAACGGAATCAATAGCATGTACATATTTATTATATGGAATTGACTCACATAATTATGGAGGCTGACAAGCCCCAGGATTGGCAGTCAGCAAGCTGGAGACTCAGGAGAGATGACAGCATAGTTCTACTCTGAAGGTCTTAGGGGTACTCTCATGACTCAGGAAGAGCTGTGTTTCAGTTCGAGCACAAACGCAAGAAAATACTGATGTGCCAGTTCGAAGGCAGTCAAGTAGAAGGAATTCTCTCCTGCTTGTGAGATGTCAGGCTTTTTGTGCTATTCAGGCCTGCAACTGATTAGATGAGGACCACTCATATTAGGGAGGACAATCTGCTTTACTCAGTATACAGACTCAAATGTAAATCTCATCCAGAAACATCCTCACAGGCACACCCAGAATAATGTTTGGCCAAATGTCTGAGCAACCCATGGCCTAGTCAAGTTGACGCACAAATTAACATCACATTTTCCTTGAAATCTTTCCCTTAAAAATATTTTTCTGGATAGTTATCTGGAAGAGCAAAATTCACTTCACTCGGCTGACACTTCACAACTACCAATGATCTCCTATTCTCCTCCCACTCCCAATAATTGATCTTATAGAGTGATTTAGACAGATACCCTGAATTTGAATCTGGACTTCACAAGGTAACTGTTGGCACATTTCTTAACCTCTTAATTTTTCTGGGAAACAGGATATTAATTATATTCATCTCGTGAATTGTTGCACGGATTAAGTGAGAATTGCAGCATCCCCTCTCTCCCACCATTACCACCACACATAAATACTTTCTCTCAATTCCTTCACCCTACTTTTAAAAAGCTTTTTCCTTGGAGCTTATCAATCTATTTTTCAATAATAGATTGCTGTGTAACAAATCACCCCCAAACTTAGAAACTTAAAACAACACTTGATGCATCGTTTGTCACGGTTTTGTGGATTGGATAGGGCTCAGATGTGCAGTTTTTCTGGCACGTGTGGTGATGATTCAGGTTGCTTATGCAGCTGCACTCAGGTGGGGATCAGCTAGGGATTGGAATGTAAAAGAGCATCTCAGTGGTCTGTCAATTGGTATTGGCTGCAGTTGGGATCCTTCAGTTATCCTTCATGTTGCCATTCTTCTTTCAGAAATCTAGACCTGCTTCCGGTTTAAAGTACGGCAACTGGGATCCTAGAGCACAGAGGTGGAATCTATCAGCTTTTTTATGGACTATTCCTGTTACTGCCACAGCCTCACTTTTACCTCGTGCTATTTTTCAAAGCCAGTCGCATGACCAGTCCAGATACAAAGATAAATAGACTCCACCTCATGATGGGAGGGTTAGCATGTACCAAGGGAAAGATCAGGGATTGTTGACGGCCATCTTTAAAGGCACTCTCCCATACTATCTTACCTACTTGTATTAGTTTCCTAGGGCTGTCATTACAAAGTACTACAAATTGGGGGCTGAAAAACAGAAATTTATTATCTCACAGTTCTGGAGGTTAGAAGCCAGAGGTCAAGGTATTGGTAGGGTTTGTTAATTCTGAGGGGAATGAGAATTTGTTCCATGTTTCTCACATAGCTTCTGGTGGTTTTCTGGCAGTCCTGGGTGTTCTTGGCTTGTGGGAACAACCTAAATTTCCGCTTTCCTCTTCACATGGCATTCTGTGTGTGCGTCTTTCTCCAATTTTCCCTTTTTTAAGGACACCAGTCATATTGGATTACAGCCCACCCTAAGGAGCTTATTTTAACTTGAGAACCTCTGTAAAGACCCTGTCTCCAAATAAGGTCACATTCAGAGGTAGTGGGGCTTAGGATTTGAACATATGAATTTTATGGGGACAAATTCAGCCCATAACAATATTGTAATTTACTTGATCTATTACAGTCTATGTCTATTGCTTCCTGCTAGTGTCCCTCACTCTAATACTCTGTGATAGCAGGGACCTTATGTTTTTGTTTGATTGTTAATGTATCCCAAGTTCCTAAAACAGTACTTGACATAGAGTAAGCATTCAATATACATTTCTTGAAAGAAAAATGAGCGATGTTTATAAAAGTGTTACCATATTTTCTATGCTAAGTATTGTGCTAAGTACTATACTATGCTTTGAAAAGTACTAACAAACATTAGCTCTTATCATTATAGTGCATATATTAACTCAAGAAGATATCTTCGAATATTCTTTTCCAAAATATTCAGAAGTGTCTGTATGTTATTGTGAGACTATTAAACATGCCAGACTGTGAAAATATGTATAAGTGCATTGCTTCAAATTAGGTTAATTAGTAAAGTATTTATTTATTCTGATGAGTATGCTATATAGTTTAATAAATTTTAGAGAGACGTCTTCCAAAAAAATTTTATAAAAATATCTATTTGTTCATATTTATTACCTAGATTGATTTGCCAAACACAATTCAGAATGTCTTTGGTTGTTTCCTAAATTTAAATGTGTTGATAAAATATAGAATAGTGATATTTCCAAACATATTATGTCTTATACGTCATTTCAAAAAATGAGTTTGTTATATATCTTTATTCAATTTATCTTAGGAAATGGTGCAATTATGGGGAGAAAAAAATAACTACGGGTCACTAACAGGGCTTGAAAGTACTTATGTTTATCTTCAACTTCTTACTTCCTTCTTATAAGGGTAAAATTGCAGTAGCAATCTTCTAGGATACCTATGCCCAGAATTAAAATCCAGGAGAAACACTGCCTTTCTGTTCTCATACGGAAGAGCTACCATAAGATTAGTAGTTAAAAGCAAGGTTCTCTCACTGTAATAATATTTCAGTCACTGGCCTACAGAATAATAGTAAAGGTAGAACTTCCCCCAATTAACACCATATGCTACCGTTCAGAACCATAAGTGCTGGTGATGAATTTTTCAGTTTAGATTAATGTTGCTGTCTCTGAAAGAATGGCAAGCAATTCACCCATTAGCCATTGAGTCCAAAAAGGCCTTCATTGGATCTGCCTCCAATCCAGGCATTCAAGGTCCCCAGAGATTGCCAAGTCATAGTGGTGTGCAGAATAAATTAAAGTTAAAATATTGTCCAAAAGAGACCATATGTTTGAGCAGACCACATTTGCCTTGATGGGGGAATGTAAGTGTTAAGACAAATCACGTCGAACTTTTCATACAATTGAATTAGGACCGGAAGGAAGATGGAAATTTTAGTCAAGGGAGCTAGGAAGCTTAACAGATATCCTCCTGAGATAAGCAGACATAAGAGTGGTGGCCAAAATACCCTTAATCATTCAATATTTTCCCCTGAGAGACAGGGGTAAAAAATCTTAAATGTAGGAATGAGTGTTTTGTAGTTTTCTCATAACCATAGCATATGAAAACATAAATAAAGTCCAATATTAATACCCCACTGGCCCACATTCTAGAACCTAAATGAAGAATATTATTTACTAGCAAACAAAAAGAGTATTCTAGATTAATATTTTTTCATAGTTATTGAATTTCTATTGTGTGCCTAGTAATAAATAAAAGAAGAAAAGGTTCTTATTGTCAGAGAACTTACATTCTTGTGTTGAGAGAGAAGATGACAACATTAAATATTTAAAATATAAAGCATGGTAGAATGTGATTGGTGCTAGAGAAAAAAATAAAGCATGTATTGGAGTAGAGATTGCTAGAGGAAACTGCAAATAGGTTGCCAGGAAAGGCTTCAATGAGAAAGTGAGGAGGTGGAGGTGTGAGCTATATATGTGTATAGATGCCTGAGAGAGAGATTGCTCTGAAAAGAGGAAACAACAAACAAAGAGAAGATTGTAATAATCCGAGAGAGAGATATTTGCAGTTTAGAAAAAAGGCGATAGTGACTGAAGTGTTGAAAAGTGGTTATATTCTGGATGTATTTTTAATGCAGAGTTACGAGATTTGTGGATGGATTAAATGTAAAATTTGAAAGAGGAGAGTCAAGAACGGACCCAAATTTTAGCCTATGGTTTATTAACTGAGATGGGGAAGACCTGGACCAGAGCAAGTTTAGGAAGAAAAAATTAGAAACTCAGTTGTACACGTTAGGTTTCAAGTGCCTATTAGATATTCATATGGAGAAATTTTAGTAAGCAGTTGGAAATATGAGTTTGGAATTAGGAGAGAGTTGTGGAATGGATAGATGATAGGTAGGTAGGTAGATACATAGATGGACAGACAGATAGATGGTATTAAATCCATGAAACTAGATGTTATCACTGTGGAGAGTGCATAGACTTTAAAGCGGGTATATTCAAAGATCAAGCCCTGAGGAACTAATGACCAGCAAAACAGAAGAAAAATCAAGAATGTGAGGTCCTGGAAGGCCAATAAAGAAATAGAGTTCCATTGTATCCAATGCTTGTGATACATCAAGTAAGATGAATACTAAAAACTGATCACCAACTTTAGTAGGTGACCTTGAAAATAATAATTTTGGAGGAATGGTGGGAGCAAAAGTCTGCTTGGAGAAGTTTTACGAGAGATTGGGAAAGGCAAATTGGAAACAGTGGTATAATTAACTCTTTTGAGAATCTGTACTGCAAAAAGAAGAAATGAGGCAAAAGCTGGAATGGCGAGTCAAGACAAGAAAGAGATTTCTTAAGATGGTAGAAATGACAGTATGTTTAGAAATGAATAACTCACCAGAGAAGAATTTATGTTGTGAGAGAGAGGGGTGAATTACTGGAGTCACGTATTTGTGTTTGTGAGGGGGAGTTAGTCTTGTGTAAAAGCAAGTGTAATTAAACCCTGTTCCCAGGCTGTGAAGGAGAGTATCTGGGTACAGACAAAGTTTGGTGGGCAAATGTGGTAGTCGGAGCTTGTAGATGTTTTCTTTTGATTCCTACAATTGTCTAAATGGTATAAGAAAGTTCATCATCTGTAAATGATGATGGAGGAGGAGGTATTAGAGGTTTGAGGAGAAGAAGAAGGTAGGAAATAGTGTCTAAAAGATAAGCAGAGAATAGACTTTGGAAGTGGAATATGATTCATGGACAGCAATAAGGGCCAAGATTCGGGATCATGAATGTAAAAGTAGACCAGTTATTATTTATGTTCCTGTGTTTTCTTCAGCCTTGTTCATCTGCATGGGTCAGGACAGAGTAGGTGTTAATTGGAATTAATCAAGATGATTGTTTTACCAAGAAAGGAAAACAGTGATGATATAATGGCATTGAATGTTTATGAAAAACAGATTATAATCAACAATCTTTGAATTTTCAAAGTAACTTCTTGAGCCTCTGTTTTGATCAGAATGACTCAACCTGGTTCTTATTAACTGTCCCCTCTAAACCAAGATACACTTATCTACCCATTTCTCTGAAATAGGTATGTCTACAAATATACCCCCAAGTCACCTGTACTAAAGAGGATTATAATAGATGTCCATCCATGGGAATAAAATTAAGTAAGGATTAGGATACCCTAAGGGTTCAGTTACTTAGTAATATTCTAGACCTTCAGAACATGGCATTTTGTATACCCTTTTTCTTAGGGTCGAGACTCCATCTAAACTCTTACCCATGTATAAAGAATAGACCTTTGGCCGGAAAGGCTGTTGCATATGGCACCTAGATTGACATTTCACATCACTAAAAGTTTGTTCATTTAATTCATATTTCAGATTTTTCCATTGACTCCAAAATGTCCTTTCTAGTCTATCCAAACTTTTCTCAACTCAATACCATGCTTTGTCTGGTTATAGCTAGTTTCAATCTAGTACAGTCCCTTTTGATAGTTTGTTACTAAGTTAAATGCTATTTCCTGACATTATATGAAAAGAATAATCAATATTCCTTGAGGAGACAAAATATTGAAAGACTATCTCGACTGTTCATTTTTGTCATAAACCTTTTCCCAGAAATGACCAAGGCCATATCTTAGAGGTAATAACTTCCTTTTCATAGGCCTCATCTTTCTAGAGAAATCTATATTACTCAATATAATTTCTGACACTTTAAAAGAATTTCCTGGCAGGCACACAGAAAGGTAGGGCCATCCTGACTTGTTATTGGCACAGTCAGCCTTGAAAATCCAATAGTTATGAAATGTGTAAAAATCTGCAGTCATGAAATATATTAGATAAAAATAAAAATTTCCCTTAAAGACTAGATGATATAGGATGTTTAGACAGATCACAGTCCCAGTAAATCAAGAATACCATCTAAAGAGAATGACACTGAGGAGTGAGGTTCAAGTCACCTCAACGCATGCTTTTCAAATATCTTGGAAATCTGTTGCTACAGTTGTGAGATCCACAAAGGTCACTTCACAGCATGCTTTGGGTGCAGTATGTACTGGGTCCTCTGTGACATGGCTCATTCTACTATCCCCACTTCCTTGCCTCTTGCAGCCCATTGTAAAGTGCAAATCAGAATAACAACAAGCAGAAAGTAAAAGTGAGGAAAATAATGCCAAACAAGTAAATGTTTCAAAGAAAAGAACATATTCAGTCTTGTCTTGTTTCATTGTTGAGGGAGTCCTTGTTGAAAGTTGGAGTCCTCATGGTTGGCTGCCTAACAATATGATGCACTTGTCTTGCTAGTGTTCGCCTTCACTCATACTCCTAAAGATGAGGAACCATCTCTGCTAAGATCTTCAAGGTCAGAAAATATGGAATAGTGTGAAGGTTAAGATTGGGTGGATAACTCAAAACTGTGGATAAAACCGTCTCCTGCTTTGTACTCAGGCATCGTACACCATAAATCTTTAAGACACATCCAGAGCCATACAAAAATATTAGAATTTGGAGGATAGTCAGTAATTATCCAAGCCAATCCCTACTTTACAGAAGAAGAAACTGAAAACCAGAGAATTGAATGAACTTAATTTCTCATTAACTTGGATCAGAGCCAGAGTCACACTACATCATATTCCACTATGTCACAATCATCATTTTTATCAGCCATTCCTGTTAATATTTTAGGCTAATGGAAAGTGCCATTTTTACTCCAGCATACTCTATAAAAAGCATATCAGATTTGGAAGTAGGGACAGAGATATTCATTGCAATCAGAAACAGCTAAAATGTGCAATAGTTAGTGATTGGATTCTATATCCAACTAATGGAATACTAAAATGTCATAAAAAGTCACCTTGCAGATGAATATTTAATCACTCAAGATTATTGCTAAGTGAAAAACAATATATTCAGATAACAAAATAGCAGATACATTATGATATTCCTTTGCCAAGTAAGCGGATGGATAACAGCGATGATGTACCCAAGCGTCATCAGTGGATTTACCTGGGGTCTTTTATCTCCATCCTATGCCATTTTATTGTATTTCTCCTTTATTTTTTATAATGAAAGTGTTTCACTTAAATTATCAGAAACATGCTATTTTTAAAACATCATTCTTGAAGTGTAATTATGGCAAACACTGTGATTAAGTTCTTTTCTTCTAATTGGAAGAGCTATTTGCAGATGCGTTATTGGGCACTTCTCAAGCCAGTTATATGTTTCCTAAATCTGAAAACATGAAAGCAGTCATTTCCTTTCTTGGCTTTCTACCAAAACCCTTCACTGATTAAGCGAAGTGAGAGTAAAACACATTTGCAGAATCAGAACTTGACTTTTAAAAGTGAGATTCAATCCCTCTGAATGAATAATCCTCAAAGTGACAAAGGAAACAATCAACTTCCTGATACATGGATATCTAAGTTTGGAAAAATGCTACAATCGCTATATAATACTCACCTGCAGTAGTAGAAATGGTCAAAGGAAAACCTAATAAATAAAATTACCCAAATTTTCCCCAAAAACCTAAATAAAAAATGCATAATGTAAGAATAAAAGATTTTGACTCCTAACAATACTTTATACAGGTACAAAGAAAAAGTGGCAATGACAAAATGTAGGTGTTAACATATTAAAAACACTGTACCAACCTATTGTGAGAGAAATTAATTGGTGGGGAAACAATGGGTCTCTTTCAGATCTTCTTTCATAGCCGTGAAACGTAAAGAGGGATTGCCTCTAACTGAAGGCCCCATAAGCTGTGAAAATCATTTGAATAGGAAATGTGCAAACATAAAATTCACCACGCATTTATATAAGCCTTTGTGTCCCCAAATTGTAATTCAGCATGCGTTATTAAAAGATGTAAATACAAATTTATGCTTTATAGAATATTCAAAGTAAAATTCTAAAGCACCTAAACAAATCCACCCAGATAAAAAAAAGTCTTTAATTTCTAGCAAAATAATATATATTAACTGTAGATATTCAGCAAGTCACATAGCCTCTTAAAATGTCAATTTTTATGAAGACACACAAATAGTATACTCATAAACATTCATATCCTTGCAGATATTATACCCTGACTGTCACATTCCTTCATTCAACAGATATTCATAGAGTTTTTGTCATGTGCTAGGTATTATTCTAGGCACTGAGCAACTGTAAACAAGAAAAAATTTTTGCCCTGATGGAATTTCATTCTATTGAACGACATACATCCTTAACTGAAGAGTTATCATGCTCTATTATTTGTCTGACTATAATAAAGATCATATGTGTTGTACCTAACAACAATTCTGTGTAGTGTATGGATAAAAAAATAATAATACGGATATGACTGTTTCCCTCGAAAAAATTTGATTCTAATTCTAATTGTGCATATCCTGGAACACCTTTCAGAATATATGAAAACTCAAGTATGCACCAAAGGCTTGTACATGATTTTATAATTGACATGACCTTAGGCGTTACATTAACATGTGAAGTGCAGCGCTACTGCTGTGGGAAGTTTTTGAATAGTATACATAAAATATTCATGGTGTTGCAGAAATGAGGAGCCCCTTTTAAGATTTTTCTCTAACGGAGAACACATTTCTGGACAAACAGATATTTTAAATGACCAAACCTATTTGTAACCTGCTGTACCATCTTACACCTCTACCAACAAATTGTGACAATTCCAATTTCTCGACTTACTCCCAACACTCGTTATTATTGAGAGGTGTGCACTGGTATCTCATTGGGCTTTTGATTACCTTTTCCCAGATTCAAGTGATAGTCAGCATGTTTTCAAGTGTGTATTGGCTATTCCTATAGGTTTGTTTGTGGCATGTCCAAATGTTTTGCTTCTTTTTCAGTTGGCTTGTTTGCCTTTTTACTATTGAGTTGTAGAAGTTGTGTATGTATCCTGGACACCTGTTCTTAGTCAGATATATTTTCTGCAAATATTTTCTCTGACTCTGTGGCAATTCTATTATTTTTCTTAATGATATCTTTTTCTGAGCAAACATTGTAAAACTTGTTATTAATTTTTGACGAGGTCTTAATTTGTCAATTTGTTTTTTCACTATCGTTTTTGTCTCTGGTCTGAGAAATCTTTGCATAGCCTCAAATCACAAAGAAATTCTCTAATACTTTCCTCCAAAAGCTTTAAGGTTTTATCTGTTTTGTTTAGATCTGTGATGTGTCTTGATTTAATTTTTTTTTATGTTGGGATGGACAGGGCGAGTTATAGTATCTCTTTATTCCAATGAAATTTGTTGAAAAGACTAAATAAAATCGGGTTACATTGTCATCCTCTTAGAAAATCCAAAAACCGAGTGAGTGTGGGTCTGTTGCTGAGCTCTCTGTTCTGTTCTGCTGATCTATCTGTTGATCCGTACGCACTGCCACGTGTTTTGATTATGTAGCTTTATAGTAACTCTCAAACATGTGTAATTCAAATTCACCAACTTGGTTCTTTTACAAGATTGCTTTTGATATTCTACATGCTTTGCATTTCCATATGGAATTTTAGAATCAGCTTGTCAGTTTCTAAAAGGAAGTCCTGCTGGAATTATATTTGGGACTACATTTAATGTATAAATCAACTTGTGGAGAGTTGACACATTAACCATACTAAGACTTCCAATCCATGAAGTTGTTTATCTTTCGAGCTTTTTTTTTTTTTTTGAGGAACATTAGGCCTGAGCTAACATCTGCCGCCAATCCTCCTCTTTTTGCTGAGGAAGATAGGCCCTGAGCTAACATCTGTGCCCATCTTCCTCTACTTTATATGTGGGATGCCTGCCACAGCATGGCTTGATAAGTGGTGCATAGGTCCACTCTCAGGATCCCAACCGGTGAACTGCCGGCCGCCAACGTGAAGCACATGAACTTAACCACTACGCCAATAGGTCGGCCCCTCAAGCTAATTTTTAACAAGTCAACATTCTACAGGAATATTAACTTTGTTTTTCAATGACATCAGTCATTCCTTGCCAGCTTCATGTCTAGTTAGTCTCCTCCATACGTTTGAACACAGGGATCATAAAACATGCAGACTGAATCTTCACTGTTTATGCTCTCTCCAATTTTTCATAGGCCACACTGCTCTCAGTTTCCTTATATCTATTTTCTCTACACATATATGCTACCACCATTGAAGACGTTAAAATTGACACCTCTGTCATATGTTTTCATTTCACAGAAGAACTCATCATTCCATAACCCTATTACACGGTTTTTATCTCCTTGCTGTTCCTTCTATTTATAATACTATTCCATCACTTTCCGAACTTGCAAAATACTGTACATCCTTTAAGGTGAAATTGAAATATCGTTTCTTTGGTATAGACTGTCCTAAACAATTCAAACAAAATTAATCACAATTACATGGGTTACTTAAGCCTTTTTTATCTCTTTACTTTATAACACAGCATATTTTATGATTACATGTTGACAATTGTAATCGTCTATGAAAACTTGGTATGCAAGAAATATACATATCTTTTTCTATTTCGTCATAATATATCATAAAATATTTCAGACAGGGGCCGGCTCAGTGGCGCAGTGGTTAAGTGTGAATGTTCCACTTCGGCGGCAGGGGGTTCACTGGTTCAGATCCCAGGTGCAGACATGGCACCGCCTGGCAAAAGCCATGCAGTGGTAGGCATCCCACATATAAAGTAGAGGAAGATAGGCATGAATATTAGCTTAGGGACAGTCTTCCTCAGCAAAAAAAAAAGAGGAGGATTGGCAGTAGTTAGCGCAGGGCTACACTTCCTCAAAAGAAAAAAAAAATATTTCAAACATATAGAAAAATAAAGAGAATATAATAAATACTCTATACCAGTGGTTCTCAGTCAGAGTTGATTTTTCCCTCCCAGAGCAAAACGTTTGGCAACATTTTGGTTGTCATAACTCGGGGGAGAAGGGGTGGGAGGTTTGCTACTGGCACCTAGTGGATGGAGGCCAGAGAGGCTGCTAAACATCTATTTATAGTATTTATACTATCTTACAATGCACAGGACTGTTCCCACAGCAAAGAATATGGACCAGAATACCAAGAGTATAGAGGCTGAGAGAATGTCCTCTATACACACCATTCAACTGTATCAGATGTTAGTATTTGGCCCAATCCAAATCTAGCTCCCTACTTAAATAATAAAATATTACAAATATATTTGAAGCATTCACTTACTCTTAATCTCATTCTTCACCTTCCCTCTTTAGAGAGAACAATTGCCCTAAAATTGATGTACAGAGCACCATATATTTGTATATTTTATTTTATATGGATCAAAATTATGTCCTGCTTTACATATTTATTCTATTTATATGTCAGGTATCATACAGTCAGATATCTTGGTCATTCATTTTAAGAGCTGCATGATTTCCATTGTACATCTATGCCACTGTTTACTATCCATGGATATTCTTGTTATTAGTGCTGTGGAGTTAATTCCTACTCCTAGTGACGCTGTGGACAGCAGAGCGGAACAACCCCGGTCTTTTGCGCCATCCTCTCACCTTCTTGCGCTCTATCAGACAATGCTCTGCTGCTATTCACAGGGATTTCATGGCCAATTTTTCAGAAGTTGGTGGCCAGGTGTTTCTTCCCAGTCTGTCTCAGACTGGAAGCTCTGCTGAAACCTGGCCACCATGGGTGACCCTGCTGGTATTTGAAATACTGGTGGCATAGATTTCAGAATCATGGCAACACACAGCTGCCACAGTATGACCACTGACAGATGAGTGGTGTGGTTCCTTGACCAGAAATGAAGCCGAGCTGCAGTGGTGACAACATAGAATCTTAATCACTAGATCAATAGGGCTGGCTATCCATTGGTATACTAATGGTCATTTTGTTGTTTTAAATTATTCCTTATGGCAAACAGTGCTGTGATAAACTTTCTTGTTATACATTTCTCCTTGTGTATAGTGTGCTAGGTTGAATAGTGTCGTCTAATTGTCCACCTAGAACCTCAGAATGTGACTTTGTTTGAAAACAGGGATTTGGCAGATGTAATCACATAAAGGTGAAGTCAAAATGGATTAGGGAGGGGGGCTGGCCCCGTGGCCGAGTGGTTAAGTTCGCGCGCTCCGCTGCAGATGGCCCAGTGTTTCGTTGGTTCGAATCCTGGGCGCGGACATGGCACTGCTCATCAAACCACGCTGAGGCAGCGTCCCACATGCCACAACTAGAAGGACCCACAACGAAGAATATACAACTATGTACTGGGGGGCTTTGGGGAGAAAAAGGAAAAATAAAAAAATCTTTAAAAAAAAAAAAAAAGGATTAGGGAGGGCCCACATCAATAACTATGTCCTTATAAGAAGAGAAAGATTCAGACAGAGAGCCCCACAAAGGAGAGAATGCCACCTGACAGGTAGGCAAAGATTGGAGTGATGCATCTGCAAACCCAGGATTGCCAAGGATTGCCCACAGCCGTCAGAAGCTCTGAGAGAGCATGGAACACATTCTCCCTCAAAGTCTTCACAAGAAACCAATTTTACCACACTTGGAATTCAGTCTTCTGGCCTCTAGAGCTATGAAAGAATACATTTCTGTCATTTTAAGCCACTCAATTTATGGTGGTTTGTTACAGAACAAACTTTAAGCTTGTAAAACAAAACTTAGTTTACCAAATTCTCTTAGTAATTAAACCAAGAAGAAGAATACCCAGGTTATAGCATGTGTACATCTCTAAATTATTAGTTTATGACATTTTTTTCTTCATACTCTTTCTTACCTTGGTATCATCAGACTCTTTAATTTTTGTAAATCTGTTGGATGAGACAGTATTTCATTGTTTTCATTCACCTTTCTATAATCATTGGTGACGTTGTGTACCTTTATAATTTTTTCTTTATTCAATTCTATTATTTTATGAATTTTCTATTTATATGATTTACCCATTTTGTGTTTGTGGGGGTATGGTGTTTGCCTTTAAAAAGAAAATAACATGTAGGGTGGTATAATGTTTCCTGGACACTAAATCTTTGACTAATATGCATTGCAAATATCTTCTCAAAGCCTGTGGCTTATATTTTAAATTTGTGTATATTGTCTTTTTTTAGCAGAAGTTATTTATTTGTTCTATCAGTCTTATTTTTATGGTTTGTTCTTAGTTTCTGTGAAATAATACATTCCTACTAATATCATAAAGCTATTCTTCTATATGTTATTCTAAAAGTTTGATAGTTTTATTTTAATATTTATGCTTTTAATATATGTGGAATTTATTTTTGTCTATGATATGACATAGAGATCTACTTTCTATAAAAAAATCAATGTTCCTTTCACCATTTAGTGAGCAATATATTTGCTCTGCATTTGGTTGTAATGCAACCTCTGCCCTATAAATAGTTTGTGTGTGTGTGTGTCTGTGTGTGTGAATGTGTGTGCGTGTGGCTCTGTGAGTTTTCTACTCTGTTCCAGTGACCTAACTGTCTATTATTGCCTCTATAGCATGTGGTCTTAATTACCATACTTTTAAAATAGTGCTCATATATGAGAGGGCCAATTGCCCAACTTTGTTCTTCTTCAAATATATCTTAGAGATTCTTAGCCCTTTACAGTTCCATAGGAATTTTAGGATCAACTTGTCAAGTTCCACAACAAACTCTAGAGGAATTTCAATTTAAATTGCATTGATTTCAGAAATTAATTTAGTGCTATCTGACATTTTTATGGTCTTGAATCTTATTCAGAAACATTAGTCTAGCTTACCTCTTTTTTCTTAATTTAGGTTAATAAATTTTAAAATTCATTTGTAACATTCTTGTACTCTTGTTTATTTTAGATTTACCTATGCATTTTATGATAGTTCTTGCTATTATATGTATTATAATTTATTCCTATTTTCATTGGCTATAGATGGTGCATGAGAACACTCTGGTTTGTACACTTATGCATCTCCACTGTCCTTATTGTCATCTTATTACTTTGAATAATTTATAGATATTCTTGGATTTGTTTATGAATTAGATCCTATGTCTTGAAAATTAATAGTAATTTTGTCTCTTCTTTTCCAATTATTATACAAATTTTTGCATTGTCTCGGGCTTCTGATAAATGTTCAGCAGTACGGCTGATGGTGAGCGTACTTGATTTCCGTATAATTTTAACAGGACTACCACCAAAATGTCTTATTTAATAATACTTCTAAAGGCTTAGTGAATGCCTTTAACAAGGTAAAGACTTGTTTTAATAAACAGTTTGCTAAATTTTTCATGATAAATTAATGATGAACTTTACAAAACTTTTTCAAATAAAGGCAATCAATGAGTAATCATACAAACCATACCCAATAATTTATAAATACTGTTACTAGCAGGTGACAAGTTGTGCTCCATTATAAAAAGTGCGTTTCTGACATTTGTTTACTTAATCTTTTTTATGTTAAGCTTTGAATTTCTTCAAATCTGACATTATACATATGTCACCAATTTTAAACTTCATATGGTTCAGATACATAAAGTGTTTATAAGAACTGTATGTGTTTTTGAGTGTTTATATACTTAATCAAAGTATTTTATGCTCTTTTGAGCAGATATTTATTTAATCAAGTGTTTAAATGTTTTAGGAAGTGTAAAATGGCTGAACCATATGTAAGATTTCAGAGGTACCCTGGAAAGAAAGCAAATGAAACATTAGAGGAGAGATGAAATAGATTATGAAATCAAAATGAAACTCTATGGGATGAGTACTGGCAGAAAACTCAAGAGAAGAAAGACTGTATATAAGAAACCACAAAACATAGACAGTGTAATGTAAGATATGCAAGATATTGAAGAACAGAAGTTAACACTTAAAACTAAGCACAATAATATTTTTACTAGCAGCTCTTAAGATTGACTAGACTGGCACAGGTTATGCTGAGTAGAGCCAGTTACTTTATATTACACATCAAGCACTGGAATGTTTTGGAAGCTCTTTTATCCAACTTTATATGTTTCTAATCATTGACTAGTGTATCTCATTTTTTTAAAAATATTTCTAGTTCCAGGAAGTCTATACATATACTCCGTGGTCCTGGCGAAACCAAATTCAGCATGGTCACATGATGATAGCATGAGAAGCACAAAGGAAGTGGGAGTGAATGAAGGAACAGCAAATACCATTTTGCACCTCACAGTCACTCTAAGGCCTCACTCATTGGAACGGTGGGGAAATCCCTTTCCTATTTAAATAGTTCTCTCTCTGTGTGTATGCTCTTCACCTCTCTAAGCCTCACCCATCTCTTTCATGACTTTTCTTTTGACTGTCTGTCTCTGACTGTGTATCTTTATCTCAATTTCCAACTCTCTCTCCTATATACACAGAAGTAAATGATAGAAATTGACTAGACTTATTTGTCTTAAGGAATAGACCCAGCAAAAGCAAAATGTGTGTTTAGAAACTTCTATGATGCCTAGGCTAATTAAAATTACTCAAATATTCAAAAGTAGTTGTGTTCACCATACAAAAAATATTTTCCAAAGCTGATTGTGTATCAGAATATGGAGATGATTGGCATGAAGGAAGGAAGGAAGGAAGGAAAGTCAATGTTTCCTCTTAGGTGCCCATGTGCCTGGCACTTCTGCTCGTATTACCCTATTCAGTCCACACAACCACACTGGGTATTGACTGTGATTAACTTATTTTGAAAATAAAGATAAAAAGTTTACATTAGATTAAATATCTTGATAAAGTTCATAAAACCAACATTTGAATCCTAGTCTATTGGATTCTGATTTACCAGCTTTTTCATTGGACAATTTGGACAATCACTGCAAGCAACAGGTTTATTAGGCAAAAGCCAATTATTCATTTGATATGAAACCTGCCCTGGGATATAATCGAAAAATGGAATATCTTAACAGACAAAACAAGGGAGGCTCCTGGGTACTTGGAGTGTAGAATATTTACCCAGCCATGTAACTATCTCATGTTTCCTTCGGAAACAGTCCTGACTGTACAAGAAAACTAGAGCTTGAGTGGTAGGGCATGATGATGGGGGATAAAAAAGGGTAGCTATGGAGATAGATGCTATATCAGATACTTTTATCAACAAGATTTATTGAGTAAGACAAGGAACAAGGCACTGTGCTAGGCCTTGAAATGCATTCCCTCATTTAATCATGTGAGACATAAACCATGAATTAGAGAAGTTAAATAAGTTTTTCAAGAACCCACAACTGCCAAGGCATGAAATTCATCCCTCAAATATGAAACAATTTTTAGTGAAACAAAATTTCAGATGGAAGATTATATCTCTGTGATTATATATGTATATATATCTGTATGCGATGCATATATGTACTGTAGGAGAGGATGACATTTCCTCTACCCACTCTGGGTCCTTCTGGCCAAACAACGAATTAAATTCACATGAGGCAGAATGACAGGAGAAAATTAAACAAAGCTTTATAACATGTATACATGGGAGAGGCTCAGGATCTATGGTGATGGCCTGACCTGGAGACAGGCCTTTATTTTAAATTTCCTTTAGGCAGTTAGGGGGGAAAGGTCAAATGTTTTTGCTGAGTCTGAGCCTTTATTGGCTTCAGCTCAAAATAGTCCACATACCAGAGTGGTGCATCTTGGGGTGGCCTTCCCTGAACCCCATCAACACACACACATATATATTTATACACACAGACACACATATATATTCTAATGATAAAACAATTCTCAATTATATATCTATAATTTTCAGTCCAAAGTTTCTGTTTTCCTACAATTTTCACATAATCTCTCTTAAATGATGATGTAAAATATAGTCATTTCCTATCTCTTGAAATAGTTTATGTCAAAATCTATAAGTTAAGCTTTACTTGAAGTTGTTTTCTATCTATTCACAAGAAGCTCATGAAAATACATGAAGGTGGGGCCAGCCCAGTGGCGCAGCAATTAAGTTCGCACGTTCCGCTTCAGTGGCTTGGGGTTTGCCGGTTTTGATCCCTGGTGTGGACCTATGCACTGCTTGTCAAGCCACACTGTGGCAGGCGTCCCACATATAAAGTAGAGGAAGATGGGCACGGATGTTAGCTGAGGGCCAGTCTTCCTCAGTAAAAAGAGGAGGATTGGTGGCAGATGTTAGCTCAGGGCTAATCTTCCTCCAAAATAAATAAATAAATAAATAAAGGTTTTAGGTAAAAGAAAAAGAAGTGTTTGGGGGCTCAACTACCAGGAGATTCACGCTGAGCACCCCCTCTACCAGAACAACAACAATGCAATCACAGCTATAGCAATACTCCCCTTATTTATTAAAAAAGGTATAAAAATTAGAGTCACAAACCCTTGAGAAAAAATTCCTTCATCATGACCTAAGCAGAATTTATTTATATCTTTTTTAATTTAAACAGAAAGTAAATTTTTTAAAAGTTAAATTCAGAATTTTGAAAAGGGATAAAAAGTGATCACAAAAAGTAGACATAGTCACTATGATAAAAAGAAAAATGTAAGAATTTGAAAAATACAGAAAGGGAAAGACTACAAACAGCTAGTTATTTGAAAATAAATAATTATAAAAAATGGAAAAAGCAGGAAATTCAAGAGAGGAAGAAAACAACGATTGAAAATTAGAACTAGACAAGAGATATACGAGAGTAAGGACTAAGTTTCTACAGGATGATACTTTTTATGACAATTTGCTTTTAGGAATTTTTATGGAATAAACATCTTTTTTGCAAAAAAGAAACATAAGTTACTAAGCTGAGTCAAAAAGAGATTTAAAAACCTGAAAAGATAAAACCTATAGAAAAAATGCAAAAATTATCATGGAAATGTCTTCAAAATATTGCAGACCAAGAAAATGATAAATGAGGTATTTTAAATGTTCATTTAAAAAGTTTAATTTAAATGCTGTATAAACTGTGATAATTAAACATGATGGAATATTGCATAATTTATTTTATGAAGCACATTCATACTTCACAAAGGAAAAGCCAAAGGAAAAATATAAAGTCATTTGTGGATATAAGTGAAAAATATAAATGAAATACTAAAAGATTGATTTCAACAGGATATTTAAAAAATGATCCACCTCGAAAAAAGAACTTTAATCCCGTGATGGATATGAATAATCTGACAAATTATATTAACGGATTCGTAAGAACACAACAGGGGCCAGCCCCATGGCTGAGTGGTTATGTTTACGCCATCTGATTTACAGCCCAGAGTTTTGCTGGTTTGGATCCTGGGTGCGGACCTAGCACCTCTCATCAAGCCATGCTGAGGCGGCGTCCCACATGCCACAACTAGAAGGACTCAAAGCTAAAGTATACAACTACGTACTGGGGGGCTTTGGGGAGAAAAAGGAAAAATAAAATCTTTAAAAAAATAAAAACACAACAGAAATTCCGTAAAATATAATGTCTCTCTAATGGTAACTACTAGAAAACTGACAAAATGGTAGCATTCTTCTTAACATGAAAAAGCAAGAATAACCATTTTACTTGCTGATTAAAAACGAGATGTCACAATTAAAGCCAGGAACAAAATTGCCATTATAATTTTGCATTTCTTTATAACTTTTGGTAACTTTAAGGAGATAATAAACAGATGTCAAGGGAGGAATTATCATTTTTACGTTTGCAGGTAACATATTTTTATATAAACACTATTAAAGACAATAAAAATAAAAGTACTCAGGAAAATGACTTGATATAAGGAATATGTATTAGGTAGACATCATTTTCTATCTAAGAATAACTTAACCAAATTGGAAATAGTCAATTGCAATTTACTGAGTATTGACCTTATGTCAAGCACTGTCCTAAGTAATTTGTAATATATTATGTAATTCAATTGTTATTCCCATTTTTAAATAAGGACAATGAAGCTCAGAGACGTTAAGTAACCTGCCCAAGATCCCGTATCTAGAAAGTTGAAGAGCCAGGGTTTGAACTGAGTTTTGTCTGACTCCATAGTCTGTTTTATTAAATATGTTAAAAAAAACACTATGAAACTACATAGTATTAAAATAACAGTGCTATGGACAGAATTGTGCCCCCCACCCAAAAAACACTTACATGTTGATGTCCTAAGACTCCAGTATCTCAGAATGTGACTGTATTTGAAGATACGGTCTTTAAAGAGGTAATTAAGTTAAAATGAGGTAGTTAGGGTGGGTCTTAATTTAGGAAAAAGATCAGCGGTTGCCAGAGATGGCGGAGGAGAGGGATGAGTAAGTGGAGCATAGAGGGTTGTCAAGGCAGTGAAAATATTCTGTATGGTACCGTAATGATGAATACATGTCATACAGATTTGTCCTAGTCCACAGAATCTACAACACCAGGAATGAAACCTAATGTAATCTATCAACTTTGGGTGATTATGATGTGTCAGTGTAGTTTCACTACTTCTAACAATTGTACCATTCTGGTGGGGAATGTGGATAATGGGGGAGACTGTGCCTGTGTGCGAGCAGGAGGTATATGGAAATCTCTGTAACTGCCCCTTTATTTTACTGTGACCCTACAACTGCTCTAAAAAATCTGGTCTTAAAAACATAAAAATGACCAAAAATTATGGTATAGGTTTGAGCTTTCTTTAAACAACTCATTCTTTTGCAGGAAAGGAGTGACCAGTGTAACATAGTTGAAGCAATGATCAGAAGAAATACATATTTTATGTTTATACCAAAAATTGAGAGTCTGCAATTAGCAAATTATATATGGATAAAACGTAAAGTCAAATATAGAAAAAAAGGGTCATCATTTAAAAATTGATGAGAAAAGATATAAGATCTCAGAATGAGTAAAGATATTTCTAAGCTTATAATCAATAGACAATATCAGGAATAAACACCTAGGGATGGTTTACCTCACTTATTTTCAGTTAGGGGCTATTTTGCCTCCTCAGGGGCTATGGGGCAATGTCCACAGACATATTTAGTTGTCACTAAGGGAATGGGGGGCTACTGGCATGTAGTGGGTAGAGGTTAGGGACACTGTTAAACATCCTGCAATGCACAGTACAACCCCCAATAACAAAGAATAACCAGCCCCAAATGTCAATAATGCTAACGTTTAAGAAATTTTGATTTAATTCCCACCAATTTGTACTTCTCAGGAATTACCAATTGTCAAGGGAAATTGAAAGTACTTTACTCCTAACTGGAGCAAACCTGCTTAGTTTGTAATAGAGGAATTTGTTTGAATAAGTCAAAGTATAACTGTTGGCTAAGATATGATTCTTAGGTACTTTTTCCCTTTAATTTATCTGGATAGAGACTATTCGAGGTCTTGTTGACAGGAGATTTCTCTTAGCTTAACTGAGTTAAATGCCTTCCAAAGGTTGAGATACAGTCCCATTTCTGACTTTTTTCTAATGTACTCTGCGATCTTAGGAGTCATTTCCTTTCTCAGGACCTCTATGTCCGCATCTGTAAGAAAAGGGCATTGACTTAAAAATCAGAGTTTCAGAGCTGTGAGATTTTCTGTTTACCTCCCATGTGCTCCAGTTGGCACCTTCTCATTCCATGAAAGATCCCTAGGTTTCATCTTGCATCCTTTGTCACATTAGCAAAAGGAAAGTGTGAAACACCTGTCTTATTGAGACAAGAATGTCTCATGCCCCAATGCAGAACGCAGAGAAAATGAGCATTCGATTATTCACATAATCTGACTCTTAATTAAAACACTTCCCATTGGACTATTGGTATCACAGGGGGGAGGGAGGAATGAAGGACCAAACAGACATTTCTCTTCCTTTCTTTATTTGCTATCTTTATAGTGCCTAAGCTGCACGATATAACTTTTAATAACAAAATTGGGAAAATTCCTGAGTGCTACGTGGTATTCATTGGCTTCTATGGTGAGGAACACGCTGTTTCATTAGCAGCACACATTGTAATTTATCCTGTACGACATGTGTTTTAATGGCAGACATTATTTTGAGAGGAAAATGTATGGAGTTTTATGGTAAACAGATATTTTTATATTTGTAATTAAACAAAGTAATTATTTTTCATCTAATTAAAGATCATGAATTGCTAGATGATACCTGTGTATTCAGTATGCATTTTTCTAGAATTAGTTTACAGAATAAGCTGATTTCTTTCCTACTATTTGATCTCCATGCTTCTGAAATATGTGTGTTCTCTCACTCTCTCTATGTATATACATTGCATGGGGTCTGTGTGTGTATATATATATGTGTGTGTGTGTGTGTGTGCGTGTGTGCAATTTCAACTATTGAAGTTAACTCTTTTGCCCTCTCATTCTCTTCTTCCCTCTCCTCTGTGGGCAGAGGAGTATAAGGTACAGAATATTACAGAAAGTTCCCTGCAAATACCCCCACCATGACACAGAAGACTTGCACTATCAAAAGTTATTCTGTCGAATGAAATTAAACAACTGTAGCAAGAAATTATTATAGATTCAAGAGTGGCTTTCTAGGTTTCCAAAATAAGATCAAATGAATAATTTGAAAGAGTCTCTAGGCTCCCCCTTCACATTTAGTTTTTGTTTTTCAATTGTTTTGTTTTAGTAGCTTTATTCAGGGATAATATAAACAGAATAAGCTGTACATGTATAGCACACACAATTTGATATGTTTTAACGTGTTTATACACAGGTGAAAACATCACCACAATCAAGATAACAAAGAAATCAGTTACCTTCAAATATTTTCTCAGGCCCTTGTACAATCCTTCACCCCTGCGCCGCCTCACCTCCAACCTGTCCCATCTCCACACAATGACAAATACACTTTCCGTCACTACAGATTATTTTGAGTTTTCTGGAATTTTATATTTGTGGAGTCGTATAGCACGTACCCCTTTCTTTCCTCTGATTCTCTCATTCAGGATAATTATTCCATCCACATTGAATGTTTTAGTGGACTGTTGCTTTTTATTTCTGAATGGTATCCTATTCTGCAGATATAGCGCAATTTATCTGTTCACTTATTGAGGGGCATCTTGAGAATTTCTGGTTTTTGACAAAAATAAATAAATATTCTATAAGCATCCTCATATTTTTATATGGCTATATGCTTTCGTTTCTCTTGTGTGAACATGAAGGAGTAGGATAGCTGTGTCATGTGGTGGGTTCTTTTTTTTCTGTAGCTTTACTACTGTTTTATCTATGATGTCCTAAGTGCTTTACACACATTATTGCTAATTTTTATGCCACGTCTTTTTTTTTTAAAGATTGACACCTGAGCTAACATCTGTTGCTAATATTCTTCTTTTTTTTTTCCTTCTCCCCAAAGCCCCCTAGTATGTAGTTGTATATTCTAGTTGTAGGTCCGTCTGGTTGTGCTGTGTGGGACATAGCCTCAGCATGAGGAACAGTGCCATCTCTGCGCCCAGGACCCAGAATCCGAATCAGTGAAACCCTGGGCCACCAAAGCAGAACTCGCAAACTTAACCACTGGGTCACAGGGCCACCTCGGTAGGTTCTTTTTTGATTTTTAATAAAATGCCAAACTCTTTTCCAAAGGGATTGGCTGCTTTACATAGGCACCAGCAGGAATTCCAGTTTCTCTATACCCTCACTAACACATGCTATGGTCACACTTTTTAATTTAAATCATTTTAATAGCTGTATAGTGGTATCTCATTATGGTTTTAATTTATATTTCTTTAATGACTAATGATGCTGAGTATATCATATGCTTATTTGGTTTAACATATCATTGAGCAATGCGTGCTCAATTCATTTGTGCATTTTGGGGGGATGTTTATTTCCATATTATTGTTTTAATTGTTCTTTTATATTCTATTAACAAGTCCATTATCAGATACATGTTTTGCCAATATTTTTTCCCAATCTGTGGCTTGCAGTTTCATTCTTTTACCAGTGCCTTTTGAAGAGTAGAAGTTCTTAACGTTGATGAAGTCCAATTTATACTTTCATGGATCATGATTTACTTGTCACATATAAAAACATCTTTAACCTGAGTTCATGAATATTTTCTTGAAGTTTTCCTATAGAAGTGTTATAGCTTTTAAATTTAAATCTATAATCCATTAATTACAATACATGGTGTGAGGTGTGGATCAAAGTCCATTTCTTGACCTATGAACATCCCATGCATATCCCTTTACATGTTGGTGGAAAATCAATTGACCATATGTATATTGGGCTATTTCTGGACTCGGGAATCTGTTCTATTTGTCTGTTTGTTTACCTGGACACCAATATCACACTGTCTGATTACTGTAACTTTATGATTAGTCTTGATGTCAGTTAGTGTAAGTTGTTAAACATTCTCTTTCGAAGTAATTTTGGTTATGCCAGATTCTTTGCATTTCTTTATGAATCTTATAATCAGCTTGTTTTTTTATGAAAAAGCCTGCTGAAATCTGACTGAGGTAGCACCAAATCTATAGATCAGTTTGCAGGGAACATTCATCTAAAAATATTATTTTCACTCCATAAACATGATCTACTATAACTTATTTAAGATTTCTTTAGAGTGTCTCATCAATGTGTCAAATTTTCAGTGTATAGGTCTTACATGTCAACCTTTAATACTATTTTAAATGGGTTTCACATTTTCATGTTAATTTAAATGGCATATTTTATTTCAGTCAATGGTTGTTGCTGGTGGTTTCAATTTCTAGTAGTTTGTCTTTGTTTGGGCAGCTATAACCAAAACATCATAGTCTGGCTGCTTAAACAGTATTGCTAATGTATAGAACTTTGATAGATTTTTGCATATTTATCTTGTATCCTGTTAACTTACCACATGCAATTATTAGTTCCTGTAGCTTCTTGGTAGATGATCACGTCATCAGCAAATAAAAATAATTTTAACTCTTCTTTTCCAATATGAGAAGTGCCTCATTGCATGGGCTAGAATCTCCAGTACAATGGTGAATGCAAGTTGTAAGAGCAGACTTCCTTTCTTTATACCCAATATAAGGAGAAAAGCATTAAATATTTCACTATTAATTAGGATGTGAGCTGTAGAATTTTTGTAGATGCTCTTTCACAAGTGGAAGTAATTCCATTCTACTCTTAATTTGCTAAGATTTTTGTTTTTTTTCCTACCAGGAATGGATGTTAGATTTTGTCAAATGATTTGGAGTCTTAGAGATGATCATAAATTTCTTGTTTCTTTTTTAGTCTGTTTAGGGCAAATTGCATTGATTGATTTGTGAATATTCAATTCACCTTACATCACTTAGATAAACTCCATTTGGTCATGATCACCTTTTCATACATTGTTGGATTTCATTTACTGAGATTTTTGTTGTGAACTTTTGCATGTATATTCCTTAGAGATGTTTTCTCTTATGTCTATAATTTTCTTTCCTTGTAACATCTTTGTCTGGTTTTGTATAAAAGCAATGTTGGCTTCACAGAATTAGTTAGAAAGTAGTCCCATCTCATCAGTTTTTTGGAAGAGTTTATGTTGAATTGGTATAATTCCTTTTTCTTTTTTTGCTTGAGGAGGATTTGCCCTGAGCTAACATCTTTGCCAATCTTCCTCTATTTTCTATGTGGTTGCCACCACAGCATGGCTGCCATTGAGTGGTATTATGCCTGAACCTGGGCCACTGAAGCCGAGTGTGTTGAACTTAACCTCTTGGCCATGGGGTTGGCCCCTAGAATTGGTATAATTTCTTGCTTAAATGTTTCACAGAATATACTAGTGAAGCTATTTGGTCCTAAAGTTTTCTTTATGGAATAGTTTATCATTATGAATTATGTATTGCTCACTCTCCTTAGAATTCTATACCTACAGCATTGTATCCTACTAATAATCATTTTATAGAAATAATCATTTTATTTGGATGACCCTCTCGTTCCCTCTACATCTGGGTTACGTGCTCTTCAATGCATGATTAAAACATTCTCTAGGTACCTCTGCTATTGTAAAATACATATTCTCACCCTGAAATGTGATCTTAATAACAATTTATCTATATTTTCCCCAGGAAATGAACAATGTCTGACACATAAGAAGATATTAAAAATTTTTTTAATGAAATAATAATGACATCTTTAGTTGTCTGTGGCTTCTCTATAAAATTGAGAGACATGCTAAGGCAAAAAAAAAAAAAACAAAGCAAAACACCACTGACATTATTAATATCTTTGCTGATAGTAGCTGTAATGAGGTAGAAATAGTACACAACTTAGAAGTTTTGGTTTAGTACTAGCTGTGGAAATAAATGAAGACCACCCAAATGTGAATAAAAAGAGGGCATTTATCCAGAGCTTAGTACAGCAAGGCAGTCAGCCACCACCTTTTGTGTTTGGCAGAGACTCAAAGGCAGGTAGAAGAGTGGGAAAGCTTTACAGTGAAAAAAAGAGGAAAGTTTCAATCATGCTCTGATTGTTTGAAGGTTGACATGGAAAACCTGGAGGCGGGCCAACTGGAAATGAAGCATCTTCTGTGACTGGTTTGATCGTCTTTCTCTGGTTGGTCCTGAGGTGAAAACAAGAGCAAAAAATAGGAAGGAGAGCTGGTAGTTGTTGTCTACGTCCTGATATTCTGGGCCAATTGGTGCAGAGCATGTGGTTTGACTTCGTGGGCTGGTTGTTGCAGAGGTTTTCGGTAAGAGTGGGTCTCTGTCCATTTGGGCAGCTATTACAAAAACATTGAAGACCTGTGCTTAAACAATAACCATTTGCTTTTCATAGTTCTGGAGGCTGGGGAGTCTAAGATCAAGGAGTCAGCAGGATCAGTGTCTGGCGAGGACCCGCTTCCTCATGGACAACCACCTTCTCACTGTGTTCTTACATGGTGGGAGAGGAAACGGTTCTTTGGGGTCCTTTTAAAAGGAAACTAATCCCATGCATGAGGGCTCCTTTCCCTTGACATATTACCTCCCAAAGTCCTCACTTTCTAATTCCGTTACTTTAGGGGTTAAGATTTCAATATATGAATTTGAAGGGGACACATTCAGTTCTTTGAGAGTTCTATTATTAAATATCGTCTGACCATTGTCTGTTTGTATATTCAATCTCTCTTAGCTCAGCTACCTAGCAGGTGTGTGGTCCTTATGAGCATTAGATTATGTCACAAGGGCTGATGAGAAATTTGCAACTTAGAGTAAGGGACAAAGTTAAAGTTAAATATTTAACAAATGATAAAAAATAAGAAGCCAGAGTGTCAGGTTTTTGATCTAGAGCAGTTACTCTCAATGTGCTGTATGGGAAAAGCAGCTCAGCATCTCCTAGGAAGCTGTTAGAAATACACACATAAGGCCCATCCCAGACTTGATGAATCAGATAATCTGGGGGTGGGTTGAGCAGTCTGCGCTTAAAAAAATTCTCCAGGTGATTCTGCTGCTTCTGTTTCTATGATGAGTGTGAGACCACTGATGTAGAGCTAGGTTCATTACAATGTGAAACTCTCAAGCTAGGGGAAAGAATTCCCTCAACCCTGAATATGCTCCTGTAGAAGTCAACAATATGATATAAGTTACGGTGATTTGCTTAACAAGGATTAGGAATAATCACTATGTTTTAAATGTGAGATGCTCAAGTTCTTGCAAGGGATTTGACTAAATTGAGTTTTATTAGGATTGATGAAATGAGGATACTTTCTTCCCTAAAGAACAGTTTAAGCCTGAACATGAAATAAATCAAAGGAAATTCTAGACTTGGAATATGTAGATACTATTAATTAGCAGATGAGGTGCTTGGCATTCAGATTTAGCTAGAATCTCAACTTGGGGGAAGTGGCACTTGATATGCTGATTTCTGGTCTTACAGAAAGCTGGAAGGCCTTGCAAGTCCCAACTACACATACGCAGAAGACAATAAGGGATACCAAGTCTTTCATTCTCTTGAATGTAAGACCCCCGTTCTGCAGACAAAATAATCTCAAAAAGACAGTGCATGGAATACTTTACGTATTATTAGAGAGGAGGTGTTTTGATCATAGGATGAAGGCTGTTAGTATAAGAGACTAAGATAAAAGGATTAAATCGACACATATAAAAATATAAGATTAGAATACATGTAGTATTCCAATAATACAATATTAAAATAGAAAAATATTCTAATCTAGGTCCATTTAATCAGTAGGGAGACTTCCAGTAAAATCAATCATATCTTACAATCAGAAAAATAGTATTAAAGCAGTAGGATGGTGATATGAGTCTGGCTCATGTGATACACACACATATGCATCCACACGTATATGCATATATATGTATGTGAATATATACAATACGTATATAATATATAACATATATATGATATGTGTATAGGTGTGTGTATCCCTCTGAATATCCAAATCTTATTTTTCCCCAACAGGTGTCAGAAAAATTTCAGATAGTGGAAACTTGTATGCCTTAGTTTTAAATGGGAAAAGAATAATGTGTTCATAGCCCATCCAAAAGTGCAACAAATTGCCCAAGATATTGAATACTTTTACCCCTTATTTAACATCCACAAACTATTTCTGCATAATACTAAGTATTTGAAACATCATTACTCATTTAATTTATACTCTAACAACTTTTTGATGAATTTGTTTGTGTTCAGGATGTAACAATGTTTTACAATATCAGAAACAAATTACATTTTTCTTCTATGCATTCACCTCTCTCAATACACAGACTTTATAATTTATGGGCATTTTTCTATTGATCTGACCTCTCTAGGCTCGTTAAGTTCGCTCACATTTGCATTTTATGTAACAATGTGGGAAGGATGACAGAAAACGTGTCACGTTATAGACAACTTGACATGAAAATCAACTTCAGACATTATCCTAATCAGAAACGAGCTGAGATGAAAGTGCAGCACTGTCCACACCCTCCCTCCTAATTCGGGCTGGACTCACATATTTTCACTGGCCCACACAAACATCCCTATAGTGCGGTTTCAATGTTGAATTTTGTGTAAAATAATTCTACAAATCTTTACATTCCACAGGTGAAAATTCAAAGAACAAGATATTGTCTCAGAGAGAGAGAATGCAAACATGTATCATAGACACATATATATTTTGTTATATGTTGTGCCATGTATGTATGCATGTACATATCTGTGAATATATACGTACACATATGCATGTCCATGTGTGTATGTGTACATTTGTGGATATATGTATATATTCACTAATGACCGTGATTTATGCTTATAAATTACATAATGAGATCGATAAATAGTAAATAAATATGTGGTTTTACATTATATCCACAAAGCAGCTCCTTGCGTGTGGTAGACAAACTAAGGAGTGAATGAAAATAATATCCTTAAAAAGCTTGCAGTTTAATTAGCAGAGAGAACATATCAACAGACAAGCTATATGACATGAATATTTAATCACCCAATGAAAAGATAAGTACATAATAAAAGCCAATTAAAAGATAATATAAATCTTATCAAATAATATTCTAAGTACAGTACTAGACGTATGCACAGGGTGCTGTGGCATTGTAGCAACACCAAGGATTGCCTTACACAATAATTGGAGGTGTTTGTGAAGGTTGCATGAGGAAGGCAATGCATGGACAAAAACGAACGCAGAAAATAAAGAAGATGAAAAAGAAATCTCTCTAACAGAAAGAGCAATATACAGAAAGGACATTAATGAGAGAAAGCTAGGTAAACTGGGGAAAATGGAGGCAATTCAGGATTTCTAAAAGCATAAAGTATGGGGCAGGAAATGCCAAATGATGAGACTGGTGAGGTAGAAAAGGATGAGTTCACAGAGGGTCTTATATCTATTTTTACAAGCTTTGACCATGCTCTGTAGGTGACAGGAAATCTTTAGAGAGAAGATGACAAGTTGGGAAGATAGTTCAGTGATTTCTATGAAGAGTTATGAGGTTCTGCACTGGGGTAATGGAAGTAGGAACATTGTATAGAAAGATTAATTCAAGAAATGCTTAGGAGTAGAGTGATTAGGACATGACAAATGTGTATGTGATGGGAGAGGGAAGCAGTAAAGGGCTGAATTTAACCTCCGTGGTTTCTAGGAGAATATTGACAATATAAGAGAAAGAACCAGTTTGGGAGAATAAGGATGAGTTGATTAAAAAAAAAAACAAAACTAGTTTCAAATAAGAAATGGGTGAACCAGTCAGGATAATGCCTAGTGCCCAAAAATCCAGTTTGGAAATTGAGTTTTTTCAGCAATGAGAGATAAAAAGCCTGAGGAGAAACTAGAGTTGTTTCACTCACTCACAGTATGACTATAGGCAAGTCATTTAGTTTCTTTGAGACTTACTTAGATTTTTTCCCTTGTAAAATAAAGTACAATTTGCTGTGCTCTTATAAAGATCAAATGAGATAACTTCTATGAAAGTGCTCTCTAAACTATGTTTTTCCAACAGTAATGACATACCATCATAAATCAACCATGGTTCTGGTAGAACTACATCCCATATTAACATTTGTTGTCCCAGCTAGTCCATCGATGGATACATATTACCTTTAGAACAGTTTTAGAAGGCAGGAATTACTTCAAGGATAGACATCTTCCCTTAGAGACAGAAAGAAGATAAACACAAGTAAAATATTGGTAAAGAAGATGGAACTAATTGGTAAACCCATTTTGGGATTAGTGGGATATCCTGGTGGGCCAGTATGTGTTCTACTTGCCTGAAGACCTGGGCCTACTGCGAAAAATAATACAAAGACATTGGGACTCATGATTAGGGACTGAGACTTAGAAATTAAGATTCTTAAAGAAAGGAGAGGTACCAAGGCTTATAGTAGATATTCAGAGATAACAGATGCAATGAGTAAGGAAGATATTAACAAAATAACTTTGTATGTCAGATACTGACAAGGTGGCTGAGCTGTTCCTGGAAAACTAATTTACTGTTAGAAAAAAGGAACACTTTTAGGGCTGGCCTAGTAGCCTAATGGTTAAGTTCATGCACTCTGCTTCAGTGGCCTGGGGTTCACAGGTTTGAATCCTGGGCATAGACCTATGCACCGTTCATCAAGCCATGCTGTGGTGGCATCCCACATACAAAACAGAGGAAGATTGGCACAGATGTTTGCTCAGTGGCAATCTTCCTCAAGAAAAAAGAGGAAGATTGGCAACAGATGTTAGCTCAGTGCCAATCTTCCTCACCAACAAAAAAGAAAAAAAAGAGAAAAGGAACACTTTTGATTGTAAGCTGCCATTTATAGTTCTTTGACACTGCTCCAGAGGAAAACATTTCAAATTTCTTATGAGAAGAGCTTATAAAGCACAGGAAGATTTAGCACGTCCTTTGGGAAATGAACAAAAAGCTAGACATTGGTGGGGAGAGAAACCTCCTTTCCAGGCTAGTGATAGAAATCATGATAGAAACAAAGAGATCAGTGGCAATAGTGAATGGAATAGAGAGCAAGAACTGCATTTTTAAGCTATCTAACAGTAAAAGGAAAAATCACTAGACATGCTAGATGAAGAAGGACACAAGTAAACAGAATAAGAAAGAGTAAAGAGGGAGAGTGAAGGGATGTAGGTAATCAAATGAACTTTTGGGACATGGGCTAGAGTAAAATTATAATCCACAACCTTGACTGCACCTCCCCACATTCTCAATAAAGTGGTTCTATCACATGTATATTTACAATTGTTCATGAATTGATACATTCCATATGGGTAGAGAGGCCTCTTACGTGTTTTGAAAGTACAGGCTACAAAGAGGACCAGACAGAGGACAAACTGAGAGAATAGATGATGAACTTCAAGACCTGATGAACTGAGAGAATTCAGAAGTCTCTCTCAATGAGGCTGATGGACTTACTGAGTTCAGTTTGAGCTGTTGTTAGAAACAAAGAGTATGCTAGTCATCTGGTTCCAAGACTCAAAGGGATTAATATGGTCTTGAAGAACAAACACTAACTTGCCATACAATGTCTACAACATTGGCACTAGTAGTGACTTAAAGGTGAAAATATCTAGTTATTTTTCCTTACTACAATTTATCCTACCTTGCCTCTCACCACATTTCACTATTATCTCCAGCCTACTGTGAATGGGAATGCTCCGTGCTAGCAATGTGATCCTTGCATTCAACCATGTGTAGAGTATCTTGGCCTGCACACTTGTCTAGTCAAGGATAAAAAGTTAGAAATTTTTATCTATGCCCATATGGGGAGAAATGCCAGTCTAAGGAAAGTACAAGAAACCAGGGCGAAAGGAAATGATATTCAGTGATATCATGGAAGAAAACTATCTTGAATTGAATTTGTAATCCAATTATCAAAAGCAAGCATCATAGTCTATTCAGAATGAAAATAAATCATACACAAATGTTTTGATAAGTTCAAAAGCTTTTCATAAAATTTAATGACCCTTTCTAATAGAATCAATCTATACTATAATAAGAACATAGAGATATTTCCCTCACATTATTAACAACAAAAATATCATAAATCAAGGACCAAAATGATATTTAATGAGAAAAAACTAGAAGCATCTTAATCAGTAAAATAAAGAAATAAAAGGAAGACTACAATCATCATTATTTAAAATTAGTTGAATTGAATTACACTGTAATGGAAAAGAAAAAGAACTGCATAATTTATCTAAATGGAGGAGTTCAAATCATAATTTTCTCCAATGCTAGTAATTTCTCACTAAAAGTAACATCTGTAAAGCAATGGTAGTGTTCAGAAATTTCTCAAAAATCTATTTCTTTGTTAAAAATCGATAATTTTGCACTTAATGAAATAAATTGGATATATAATAAAAAGGGAAAGTCAAAAACAAAGAACTAACTTCATAAAATGTGGGCCATATGAAATAATATACTACCTTAATGAACATAAATTTTAGACAAATAAATTGAAAGATAACATTCTTGAATAGGAAGACAATATAATACAAGTGTCACATCTCAAAATAATTTAACAAAATTGAAAAATGGGTTATTTTTTAATGAAGTTTGATAATTTGATTTTAAAAAGCAATTGAGTCTGAATACAGAAGAAAATTTAAGAAAACAGTTAAAAAAAGAGATTTGCCTGTTAATAAAACATAATATAAAGCAACAAAAATTTAAATGATGTTGGATTAACACAGAAATATGCCTTTAGCTTAACAGGACATAAAAGAAAAACAGTGAAGTATGAGAGAATGACTTATATAATAAAGATGGCATTCAAATTAGTAAGAATAAAAATATTATTTGATAAATGGCATCTGGAAGTGTGGCTAACCTTTGCTAAAAATGAAATATAAAAATATAAAACAATATAAAAATAAAATACATCATATTTTTTACAAAATTCTGGATTAATTATATTCTTATTTTTGGTAATTCAATAATGTACTAAAGCTGTAAGATATTAATTGTACAATATTGGTTGATCCTTACCATCATAACATCAAAGAGCTTTGTATTTTGAAATTCCATATGAAAAGTACTATTAACATTATTAATGGAATTATAAAGCAAACATAATATTTATTTAAAACATGTAAGTTTAATAATAAGGCCTTTAGGAATGTATTCAGCCACTCTATATCACTATTTCCTTATCTGTAGAATGAGGCTCATAATTGTATCTAACTCTTAGGGTTGTTGTGAAGATTAATGATATGTACCAAGTGTCTAGAACAGTCTTAGGTCAGAGCTTACCCCCCACATGTATATTAAATGCAAAATAGGTGTTGGCTATTATTTGAAGACCATCAGCCCCATGGATCATTGGGCTAAAGGCATAAAAAGACATTCATAAGAGAAGTAATATATATAAAACAAATGTATTTATGAAACAACCAACTCAATAGCAACCAGAAATATTCATGCTTCACCTTCAGATTAGCAAAGATTAAGATAAATTGTGATGAAGAAAGAGATCCCTAAAGAAAATGAGAATTGCTGTTTTTTGGAGGGCCTTTCAAGAGACCTAAAAGGAATACAGTTTGACACAATGATGTGACTTTTTAGAATTTATCCAAAGAAAACAATTTGACAAATGCATAGTAGAATTACAACAACGGAAATTTAGAAATGACTGAAAAGAACACTGTAGGAAATTGGTAAAAAGAATTATAACTTATGACTTATTGAAACAAATAAATGCTATTGATTCTTTAAAAAGTCTGATGTATATTTACTGGCCTAGAGTAATGTATACAATTAGTAGTGAAGAAAAATAATGGAGTTTTGTGGCACAATGTGTAACATCATCTTCTGTAAGATCATTTAAAAAGTTATGATACTTTAAAGAGGGAATTTACCAATGATATACATACCTGTAACATTTTGTTTACATTTTTAAGATCTTATGAAAGTTTGCTTTGCCAATAATTTTTAACGCCAAGCCAAGGTCTTTTCTTTGAATGTCACCCCAACTAGAATTCTTGTTTTTTTAAAAATTTTTAATCCTAGAAATAAGTTTGGGATGCTAGGAGACAGCAAGTGACTCATCCAGATCAGGCTTTTGGGAAGAGTTAATAAAAGTTCTAGGTGACATTCCCATCCTCCGTGATCTGCAATCCCCTTTCCTTTAGAAAGATTGGACAGCCATCGTCCTCTCACTCCACACCCACCCTCCCGCCATAGCCCATATCTCTCCCTTGAGTACCCTTCTTGTGGGAGGAACACACATCCCTGCCCCATTGTCAAGGTGGGCCATGTGACCTGGGAGTGGAAGTGACTTTCTGTCAGTTCTGTACAAAAGCTTGAAAACCACTGCTTGTTCCTGGAAGCTCTCTTGTTCTTTCCCAATGCCTCAAAAATGGCACATTCCAGGTGGGGGCTGCCTTTCAGTCTGGGTCCCAGGAAGAGAAGACAGGTGGAGCAGAGCTGCAGCCACCTTCCAGCATCCTCTGTGCCACGTAAATGAAAAACTAACTGTTGTCATCATAAGTGACTAAAAAGTGGGGGTTAGTTTTTACCTCGCCATACTTTAGTGGAAGCTAATTGATGCAGGACTAGTGACAAAAGTGTGGGCAGGTTATAAAGAAACCCAAAAAAGCAGTATCTTGCCCATAGATCTGCAGAGTTCAGTGGGCACCAGAACATAGAGAGAGAGCTGTATGGTAAGGGTCGTGGGACATCCCCTGAGGGATGCACCAGCTTTTCCCCTGCTCATCCCTCTTGCAACCTCACAGGCAGGAGCTTTAGAACTCCTAATAAACCAAGAGTTTTGATTTACTGATTAGTTGTTTGCTTTTTTATGTAACGGGCACTGTGAATTATTGTATGGATCATGTTTCTTTTTTGATTTTTGGCACTAGAAAACTGAGAGACACATTTGAAATTGGCCTACCCATAGAAAGTGTGCAGGAAGTTTGGGTTTAGCATTTTTATATTAGCATCATTCCTGTCTCCATTTTGTGTTCTAGCCTTTCTTTTCTTTATTTTTTTATATGCGTGTATTGTTTAAGATAGATATAAGCTTATTGACTGTCAAGTATTTTTTTTCAAAAAATATAAAGGAACAAATAAACATATGAAAAATAAACTATGTATGTATTAAGTAACCAGCCTTGACGGTCTAGTGGTTAAGATTTGGTGCTCTCACCACTGTGACCTGGGTTCATTTCCCGGTTTGGGAACCACACTACCCATCTCTTGGTTGTCATACTGTGGCAGCTGCGTGTTGCTGTGATGCTGAAAGCTTTGTCATAGGTTATTTCAAATACCAGAGGGATCACCCATGGTGGACAGGTCTCAGCAAAGCTTCCAGACTAAGATAGACTAGGAGGAAGGACCTGGCCACCCACTTCCAAAAAAAATTGATCGTGAAAACCCTATGAATAGCAGCGGAGCATTGTCTGATATGGTGCAGGAAGGTGAGAGAATGGCGCAAAAGCCTGGGCAGGTTCCGCTTTGCTGTCCACAGTCACTAGGAGTTGGAATTGACTCAAGGGCACTAATAACAAATGTATTAAGTACCTACTATTTGCCATACATGCCTTATATATACTGAATGCTTTAAAAAAAAAAAAACCCTGAGATTTATATTATTACACCAATTTATCAGATGAGGATAGGACCCTCATAGAGGGTAAGCAGCTTGCCCAAGGTGGCAGAAGCAGAGGACTTGAGTATGTGTGATTCCAAAAAGTCTCATTTATTGCGAGCATTCTAAATTGGCCAACTATTTACTATGTATTTTAAGCTCATTATGTTTGAAGGTCAGTAGTGATTATAACCTCATGTGACAATTAATAAGAGCAATCAGGTATATTTGAACATGTAATGCTGTATTTCTCTTTAGTCTATGCTATATTGTGCCTTTAAATTAAAGCCCTCGAACATCACATGCAACCCATCATTAGCTCTTTGCAAAACCAAAGATTCTTGGGCACCCCTAACACGCATCCCCAGTGCTTTGATCATTAAGTTTCAAAGCCATGCCAAGTTTGCCTCTGATTGCATGGCATGCAGCCCTTAGTAGCTTTTATTTTTATCTTCATCCAAATAAACAAATGCCTGGAACAGAAAAGCAAATCAAAGATGAAATTTTATAAGAATGTCAAAACAGCTAGTTTATTCTTGTTCCTATCACTCCTCTTTTAATTCTCCACACATAGATACAATGACATTGAATAGGAGTAATTTAAGCAGAAATAACAGGCAGATAAATGGCTCTGCAGAATAAGCTTACGTAAAATGTTAGGAAATCTAAGCTTTGATTAAATCAAATTAATAGCAAATATTCACGGAGCCTAGGGATGTCAAGCATTTCACTGAGCATTATATACATTTATCATTCAATATTTTTTATAACAACAGTGCAAAGTAGCTACTATTATCATTAGCATCTTACAAATGAGGAAACAGAGCAGGAGATAAATTGTTACCTGTCCAAAATAAGCAGCTAGGAAATGGCATTGTCAGAACTGTAGCATAGACATGTCTGAATCTATATCATTATGACATCCAACTCCTCTGGGGGGAAATGCCTTGTTTGTACTCTTATAGGTAACCCAGAGGAAATATTATTGTCTCAGGATGGAGTAAATTAAATAATGTGCTTACCACTTCCACTTTCCCAAATTTTATTTCAAATTTTCAATCTCCCTAGAGTGTTCAAATTTACCCTGTTCCTCCTGATCATAGTAAACCTATCATTTTCTTCATTTCATTTCTTTTCCAAAGCTCATGATTAGATTTATGCAATAGTTGATCTACGTGGAGAGACCTGGATTTCTTTAGATCCTTGATGTGTCAGTTGAAATGGGAAGTTTTCAGTATATGAAATAGTGAGTTATTTAAAAATAATGGTTAATTAAAGCTGAGACTGTTTCTCATTCTTTGGATTTGTAAATTTTTCAATTAATCAAATAAGCTCATAATTGTGTGTTCCTCGTAGTGGGTTTAGTGGTTCGGTGGTTCTTTCCCCATCATCCATTTGATTCTTTCCACATTTTGGGGCTGCTCTGCTGTTGGGTGGGATTTACTGAACTCCCGAATCTAGAGGTGGACCCTCTCTAGTATAAAACAATCAAGGTAACCCCATCTACCTTTGCACAGATTAGTTCATATTTCTTGAACTAAGACAATTAGCAACCTGTGTGCTCTTTGCCATAGGAATTTGCTCAGGGGTGATTCAAGCTGAAGAAGACTGAAAGCTTTCATCAGGTGGTTGTAGAAACATCTCCCATCTCTCTCTCTCTTTCTCTCTCTCTCTCTATCTCTGAAAACCTTCGCACTGATTGCCGCTGTCAACCAGCCTACAAACACAAGGACAAAAAAAATACATTGGGCAACTGATCAAAGAAGAAAAATGCTGGATCCTTGATGACGTCTTTAAGCCACTGTTATCTACTAGTCATGCAGGCGGCCCCTCCTCCAGAATACCAGTTTGTAGAACCATAAATTCCTTATTGTGTATGTTAGTTTGAGATAGATTTTCACTTACATTCAACTGAAAGCATCTCATTTCTATAGCTGGGATTTCTACCCAAGCTGATGGCTGTAGAATGGTCACGGAGGTCAAGCTCAAATTTTGGCTGTGTTATTTTAGGATGTATGATCTTAAAAAAAATGATTTAACTTGTCTGAGTTTTAGCTTTATTATCTATAAAAGTACGCTTACTCTGGGTTATTGTTGGACTTAAAATATTGTAAATATTATATGGAAAACACCTTGGATGGCACCAGTTGCATAAAAAATGGGTATCATATTTAATGAGAAACAAGCAATTTTATCTGCATTAATCTGTTCAATTAAGTCCATCTGATTCCAGGTACTTCAATTGTTCTGGCATTCCTATTGGCACTACAAAACCATATTTGGCTATATTTTTCCTTTGCTAGTATTTTTGAAGACTAAGCTTGCTTTTCCTCCTCTAAAACGCTGTTCTTTTTGAGAGGAACTTAGTCTTCCCTGTACTGTAAGTGCTCATGGCACTCAAAACAATGTTTTTTATAGAGCAGGGACTTGATAAATCATTGTTTCTTCTATACATAAACATATCATGAGAGAACACTGCGTATAAGAGTGAAGCAAGCACTGAAAAGACATTCAGAAAAATACACTGCTTTCCCAGAGCTGCTGATCAACTTCAAATTTAGTAACTATTATGCACACAAAATCCTATTTTTAACTTGAGATTTTCCAGGCATTGTAAGATTATACAGAAAAAAAAGAAAAATAAATATATTTTCAGTAATTATACTGGGCACTTGTATATATCGTGACATATTTAACATTTATTAACTCTCAGAACAACAAATATTTATTCATTTATACAATTATTCAACAGATAATTATTGAGCCACAGACATTGTGCTAGACCCTGATGAATTTCTTTCTGTATGTTGTCACTTGATTTAAATTAAATAGGTAGTTATAAGAGATCATTAGGCAGGTAAAAATTATTATTCCTATTCACATAAAAAGACAGGAAGTCATTTGCCCTAGGTAATACAGATCATACGTGATAACCTATTTCAATTCGGGACGCTTGAAGGATACAGTGGAAAACAAGACATAATCTCTCCCCTCAGTAACATAAGATTTACTCTACCCAATATATACTTGATGGATATTTGTTGAATAATTAAATTATTTTGAATCTATCTTCCTCCAATTTCCATGTCATTTCACTATGTGAGGCTGCATTCAAGAAATCCGCCTTTCAGCTATTATTCTGAAAATAGTAAATAGTCTATCATAAATGAATCGTATGTTTTTGGCATGGTCAAGTCCCATTCTACTAATACATCTGTTTCAATTATTAAAAGACATTTTTAGGCTCTCTTGTTTGAATATTGAATTAAAACGTATTTAATTTTATCTGAATTTTTTTACTGCTTTGATTTGGAAAATACATCAGAATTTTAACTTACATCTATAAGTATAAATTAATAAACTGAGTCAAATCAAAATAAAAACATACACTACATATATTTAATCGAATCAGAGTAAAAGAATAAACCAGAGGTCTGTCCTATGCCATCAAGATCACTAACTATTAGTTTGGTTCAGATTAAGGATAATCAGTTATCTGAAGAATTTTTGAGAAAATGAACAGAAAAAGGAATGGGAATTATCAGAGCAAATAAACAACAAAATCATTCTGGACACCATTCCAGTCCATTGAATGGTATGGAATAATTCAATTGTCTTTTCAGATCCCCACCTCAAAAATTTCTTATGCTTCCACTACACACTAATTTACTTTAATAATTTTTCCGGAGCTGGTACCCACCAATTTAGCCATACTTAAAGACAGTTAAAGCAGTGATTCTCAACCTAGTGCCCATTGGATACTTTAGGAGATTGGCAGTGCTCTGGAAATCACATACATGCTTATGGATATATGGGTATACAATTCTTATGAGGCTGGGTTCTGTGGCTTCCTTTGGATTCCCAAATAAGTACATGATCAAAAACAGTTAAGAAACACTAACTTGGTTCCTTAGCTTATTCTTGCCTTTATTGACCTTCAATATTTGCCCACGAGTTCTTGTTGCAGGTTAAATCCACAAATTCTGTAGCCAGATTTCCTGGGTTCCAAATTCCTACTCTAACACTAGCCAGCTATGGTACGTTTGGTATGTTATTTAAATATGTTAAATGAAGACATTAATCCTATCTCACAAGATTTTAAAGAAGATTAAATGATGTAATAAAAGTAAAACGCCTAGAACAGTGACTGGAAGAAAGAAAGCACTATTTAAGGGTTAGTATTATGCAAGTATTATGAAAGAGTAAGAAAGTATTATGCTAAAGTAAGTATAATGTCATTATTACTGTAAAAGCCCATGATACCACCAGTCATTAGAGTACTACTTCCAAACTATACTCCCCAGAGCACTGAAACTCAGAGTGGCTATAAATATTCTATGAAAACTGTGTTAAAAGGGCAAATAAGTTTGAGAAACATTGCATATTTTTCTGAATAAAGATTCATAATATATGCTAGCTTCTTAAAGATGATAGGGATTTCTTAAAGAAACATGTTTAAATTCACTTAACTACATATTTTTTCACCACAGAAACCTATTTTGGTGGGAATACCTATTATTTTCTTGTGGAGCTCACAATTTAAGTAATGTTATCCTACTGGATGGTGGTCACTTCGCTGCAGATAATGAGATGGTACCAAAATATAGTTTCTTCTTCAATTAGTATCATATAAGGATGCACTTAGTCACAGTATTTGATATAGTAATTTCCAAGTTGATTGGGTCAATTACAGAGTTCTTTATTCTTAGAAAGCTGGGAAAAGTAGAACAGCCTCTCTCACACACATAAAATGCCCACACAGAAAAATTCCATTTTGAAATTGCCTGGAATTGAAGGTCTGATCATAAATTATTTAGGAGAAGAACCAACAGTTAAAGGTAATTAATTGACTGGCAATCTGAACATTTCCATAGGTCTCCTCAGCAATAGAATCAGCCAGATATCAGACATTTATCAAAAGCCAACATCAAAATATGTGGTCAAAATTTAAGTGGTCAGTGAATTCTATTGTTTTAGTTGCTTCTATCTTTGAGGATATTTATATATTTTCCATGCTTTGTCATCAGAAGCATATTTTGTAAGTGATTTTTGGAGATGTATAAGTTGATATGAGGCATATGAAAGAATCTTTAAAAACATATCTATGTGAGTTTTCTAGAGGTTCCATGACAAATTACCACAACTTGGCAGCTTAAAACAACAGAAATTTGTTCTCTCATAGTTCTGGAGGCTAGAAGTCCAAAATCAAAGTATCAGCAGAGCCATGCTCTTCTGAAACCTCTAGGAAAGAATCCCGCCCTGCCTCTTCCAGCTTCTGGTGGTCCCAGGTGTTCCTTGCCTTGCGGCTGCCTGACTCTAATCCCTGCTTCATCTGTACGTGGCCTTCTCCTCTAAGTGTCCTTTCCTTTTCTTATAAGGACACCAGTCCTTAGATTTAAGGCTCACCCTAAATCCAGGGTGATTTTATCCCAATGTCCTTACCTAATTACATCTTCCAAAACTCTATTTCTCTGTACATATAAATAAGATCACATTCTGTGGTTAAGGCAGTGATTAACTGAGGAGGGAAAAGATCACTATTTAAGCCATTATAATACCTCCTGGCATCTGCTATTAATTTTTGATATTTAGAAAGGCTGTGTAAGCTAATCAGTTAGAATTTTTAACTGGTCTTAACACAACTAAGATGGACATTGGTAGATAAAAAGGTAGAAATTCAAACTGATCTTTGAGCTATGAAAGAACACAGAAGACATTTAGGCACATGAGTTTGATAATTTCTGAGACCTATTATATTTCCAGATAATCTTGATACATTCTAAATGTCCTGTACATATGTGACACTACAGTTTATATGCAGTAAAGAGTTTGTCTTGATAACAGCTTGAAATTTACAGAGATATTAACCTTTTAACACATCAAAAAGTGCAACGATGAGTTAGAAGAAGAAGATAAATTACAGTGATTGGGATTTTATTTGAGAACTTGGGGAATTTAACAACCTAACCATCTATTCTCCTCTCTCCCTTTCACCTAAGTGTGCACAAGCTCACTTCACGAAATACATTCAAACTGAGGAGAAGAACATTTGTTAGATTGTTATGAGTCCAAAAATGTCATAATCAGTCATGATGCACATGAAGCTGAGAAACACCAATAAAATTAATACAATCTGCCCAGTTCCAATAGCAGTCCAGAAAATAGACAATCTTCAGAAGTCCATATGTTCTTCTGAACTGAGAATGTTACATTCTATTTTTTATTAGAATTAAAAATGCTATTTATTAAAAAAATATTGTCTCATAAACAAATATAAACTGACTTCTATTTTAAAAACATGCTCTATGTTCACAAAGAAATGTGGAATTTACCAAAATTTGAAGGTTCTGAAAAGGGAAGCACATTTCTAATACATTAAATAGTATACTGAGTTTAAAGTATCAAACAGAAGTCAAATGTTAGCCAACAAAGTCTGGGTGGTCTTACAGCAAATATTTGGAGTCACTGTCTATATATGAGGGACCATAGTGTTCATGCTCAGAGTACCAAATACACTAACCAAGGACATACAATTTTAATTTTGTATGAATCTTTAGCAGCTATAGCAGCTTCTCTTTGCAATTATGTTGAAATATCCAGAACTGGATCTCTCTCTCCCGCTGCTAAGAACTAGAAAACGGAAAAAATTATATAAAAATCTGCTTTTAGATAACAGACCATAGTCAACACAAGACTGGCTCCCCTGAGAGAAGGGGAACAAATAAGTAAGCTTGTCATTTTCCTGGAAACACTTGTTCCATATTGCTGTACATGGAGGGAAGAACCAGAGAGATCAGGAAAAGGAGTTCCACTGAGCCGAAAGGACAGAGAGTTTAGGGAAACCAATAGGATTGGAATTTGTGGGACAGGGTATTGCGGATGAGGGAGTAACTCAGAGAAGGAGCTTCAAATATCTGCAGAGGCCTCTTTGAGTCTCTGTCTGAATTCTAAACTGCACATGCATAGAGAAACTTCACAAGGCTGAGCAAAACAAACAAACTAGCCAAAAACTAGCAAAGAACTATTAGCTGAAAAATCCCCAGAATATGTACAAGGCTAGAAGACATTTGAATTCCAACTATCCATAGTAGAGAGACTTGACTTAGCATTCAGATGATTCAGTAGGGATCTCAGAAGGTCACACCTTAGCAGTAAGTCTTACTAATAAGAGAGTAAAAGCTATGATAGAAGCATCTTAATGGAGTTTAAAATTAAACGACATAAGAATCAAGGTGATCTGGAAGAATCTACCAACACCCCATCCCCTAAAAAAATAAGAAAAACCTTTCAACATGTTTTGAAGGAACAACATGACCCACATATTCAACAATGTAACAAACATAATATCTGGCATCCAACCAACAAATATTAAATCAACAAAGAAGCAAGAAAATGTGAACCATAGTCAAGATAAAACGTAGTCATAGAAACAGATCTAGAAATGACAGGGAAAACTGAACTACAGGGAAAGGACTTTATACAGTTGTTATAAATATGCTCAAGGATTAATGGAAAGCAGATAGCAAGAATAGATATTAAAACTATAAAGATCAGCAAATTTAACTTCTAGAGTTGAAAATACCATATTCGAAACTTTTAAGAAAACTTACGGAATGGGCTTAAATGCAAATAAAACAGTACTGAAGAGAAGATCAGTGGACACGAGAACAAATGATTGAAAACTAAAAAGAGAGAGAGAAAATGATGGAGAACAGTGAATGGAATTCAGTGGCATGTGGAAAAATATTGGGTAGTCAAATATATATGTAAATGGAGTCGCAGGGCAAAACAGCATGTGAAGGAGAGTGCAGGATAATTATTTGAAGAAATAATGCCTGAATTTATTTCCAAATTTGAAGAAAAGTATAAATCCAGAGATCCAAGAAGGTCAGTAAAGCCTGTGCAGGATAAACACAAGAAAATGAAACCAAGACACATTGCTATCAAATTGATGAAAACCAGTGATAAAGAGAGAAATCTGAAAAACAGCCAGGTTTGGAGGAACATTACAAAGGACAACAGCAAGTAGAATGATGGTTAACCTTTCTCTGGAATAAATGGATGCCAGAGACTTATTTAAAGTACTGAAAGAAAATAAACATCAACCTAAAATTTTTATATCCAGCAAAAATATACTTCATAATTTAAGGGAAATGAAGGCTTTTCAGACAAGCAAAAGCAAAGAAAGTTATCACCAGCTCACCTGCACTGTGGAAAATGTAAAGGGAAGTCTTCAGACAGAGCTAAACTGCTGCATGATAGAAACTCAGATCTTCACAAATAAAAGAAGTGTACCAAAACAGTAAATGTGATGGTGGATATAAAATATTCTCTTTTGAATTTTAATACCATTAAAAATAATTGATTATTTAAATTCAAAATAATGTTGATGAATCATACAGTTTACAAGATGTGTAGAAGTGAAATGTACAAAAACATTAGGACAGGAAAGTCAATGTATACTGTTGTCAGGTTTTACATTAAATGTGAACTGGTGTGATACTATTTAACAGTATATTGTGACAGTTTAAAAATGCTTATTGTATACCTTGTGTGTGTGTATGTGTGAGTGTGTAAACAATTGAGAATAAATTGGAGAAACTGTACTCCTTCACTAGTTAAGTACTTTCTGACAACAGGACACTCTCTTTCAAAAACACAGTTAATTTGTGAAAATTAGTAAATTTAACATTGAACAAAGACTCTTAATTAATCCACAGTTGATATTCCTATGTCTCATCCTTGGCAGACGTACGGCTATTTTTGCCCCTGGTTTAGGGTATAATCTGGGATCACGCATTTCAGTTAGCTGTAACGTCTCATTCGTCTCCTTTAATCTGGATCATTTCCTCATTCTTTATTTTTCATCACCTTGATATTATTTAAGATTACAGCTTGGTTATTTTATGGAATGTCTTGCATTTTGAATTTGTCAGATGTTTCTTCAGGATGAGATTTCAGTAATGCATTTTTGACAGGAATGCCACAGAAGTTATGTTTCTTTCTCAATACATAATAGCAGGCGGCATACGATTCGTTTGTCCCTATATTGGTAATGATAACTTTGGTAACGTAGTTGATGCGGTATCTGCAAACTTTCTCCACTGTATAGATACCGTTTTTTCTCATTGTATTAATAAATAATCTGTGAAGATCACAAGACTATGTAATTATCCTTTTTCTCATTAATCTTTCACTGACAAATTTTAGCATCAAGTGATGATTTTCTAATTTATCATGCCTTCTATATTATATTGTAAGAAATAATTTTCTTTTATCCCACATTTATTTTTTTTCATTTATTTACCCATGTAAATATAGGCTTATAGATTCTTGTTTTATACAATGAGTTATATTTATTATGACAATGCTTCAATTGTCTGCTGGTGACAAATTCAGTCAATACTCATTTATCTGGAAAAGTCTTTTTTTCCACCATCATTTTTGAAGGATATTTTCACTGGATATAGAATTCAATGTTGAGAATTTTTTTCGTAAGTTTAAAGATGCCATTCCCTTCTCTCCTGGCATACATTATATTCAATGTGGAAACCATAATTTTGACATTTTTGCCAGTGTTCCTGTTGTTTTTCTGGAGGAGCTGATTTTTGGGAGTCCTTACTATGACATTCCAGAGTGCTCCTTGTGCATCTAATCTTGCAACCCATTCAAAGAGGAAATTTTCACCTGCCTTCCAGATAGGTCCTGTTAAATGCATAACGAGCAGAAGGAAGAAGGCATAATTATCATTTGCCAACATTAATTCTTTAATGATAATTAAATATAATGCTTTAGTTCACAAAACTTTCATAAGGTGGTGGCCTTCATGAGACTTGAATCATTGAAGGACAGAGTTGAATAAAACAGGGTTATTATCCTTTGGAAAATCACAGTCTGATTAAAGAGATTTAGAAGTAACAAATAAACTTCTGGTTACTGGTTCTGCAACTAAGGAGCTTGGAAGTTGCCACTCCATCCTAACAACAAGTAAAAAGCTGAACAGACTGAAAATTAATAATTCTCTTGGATCCATAAGAGAGGGGAGGACATGGGAACAGACACAGCTCCCAAGACTGGAGAGACAGGCAGGCAAATACAGGGAGTTGCAGCTTGCTGGGACAGAGGCTAACAAACAGAAACCTCCATGAGAACCAGTCCTGGGGTTCGAAAACTGAACTGTGATTGAGAAATTGCTGGAGCTGAGTATGGACAATTCAGAGAGTAAAACTCCAGGGGGACCCAGTCATAGTAGGGACCCCACAATATTATGAGATTTACCTCCAAGAGCTCTACCAGGTTCTTAGAGTAAATATCTGAGAAAAGTCCCCTCAGGCTTCCAACATGGGAAAGGGCAAATGAACCACTTTGAAATATTCCAGAGCAGTGTGTTCTTCTCAACAAGGTCTGCCCTCAAGGGAAGCTAGTTAACTAGAGCCTAATTTGCTGCTGTGTTACCAGGGTATAACCAACCTTGGAATACCCAACTCCAGCCCACTCCAGTCATCCTGTCCCACCAAAGGAGGGAGAAAAAAACTGGGAAACACCTGTGAAGTTTACTGTCCAGAGGCATAGGCTCACTAAAGACTGAGACCTAATAATAGAAGTATAGAATATTTCCCCTGCCCCCACACCTTACCACTGCATTGCTAAAGGTCTATTTACAGCAATTCCTTTTATTCAAAACATCATGTTCAGCTACTAAGAAAAAATTACAAGGCATATCAACAGACAACACAATTTGAAGAGACAGAGCAAGCATTAGTCATGGCAGGGATGTTGGAATTATCAGTCTGGAAATTTAAACCAACTATCATCAATATGCTAAGAGCTCTAATGGATAAAGTAGGCAATGCACAAGAACAGATGGGCGATATAAGCAGAGATGGAAATCCTAACAAAGAACCAAGAAGAAATGTTAGAGATAAAAACACTGTAGCAGAAATGAAGAATGCCTTTGGTGGACTTATTAGAAGACTGGACACGGCTAAGGAAAAAAATCTTTGACCTAGAGGAAATGTCAACAGAATCCTCAAAAACTAAATAGCAAAGAACAAAGACTAAAACAAAGCAGAACAGAACAGAATATCCAATGACTGTGGGGCAACTATGAAAGATGTAACGTATGCATAATGGTGATAGCAGAAGGAGAAGAAAGAGAGAAAGGAACAGAAATAATTGAAAGAATGTCTGAACATTTCTCTAAATTAATGTCAGACACAAAACCACAAGTCTAGGAGGCTCAGAGAACACCAAGCAGAATAGATGTCAATGAATTGCACCTTGGCATATTATTTCAAAATACCGAAAATCAAATATAAAGAAAAAATTCTGAAAGAAGTCAGAGAGAAACAAACCACTTTACTTATAGGAGAACAAAGATAAGAATTACATAGACATTTCTCAGAAACCGTGAAAGCAAGAAGAGAGTGGAGTGAAATATTTAAAGCATTGAAAGAAAATAAATAAATAAATAAATAAATAAATAAATAAATAAATAATAAATAAATAATAAAAAATAAAATTCTTTATTCTACAAAATTATTCTTCAAAAGTGTAGGAGAAATAAAGACTTTCTCAGACAAGTAAAAATTGAGGAAATTTGTTGCAAGTAGACCTGCCTTGCAAGAAATGTTACAAGAAGTTCTTTAGAGAGATGGAAAATAAAATAGGTAGGAAACTCTGATCTACATAAAGAAAGTAAAACCACTGAAGAATGAATAACTGAAGGTAAAATATAAATTTTATTTTTCTCATTCTTAATTGATCTAATAGATTACAATTTTTTCAAGATAATATCAGGTACATATTTGATTATGTATGCTTATGTACATATCATATATACATATATACAGATTATGTTTGCTTATATATAAGTGAAATGAATGAGAATAACGAAAGGAGGGACAGGAGAATGGAATTATTATTGTTAATATAAGGAACTCACACTACCCATGAAGTGACATATTGATATTTGAAAGTGGGCTTGGATTAGCTGTAAATGTATATTGTGAACTCTATGGTTACCACTAAGAAAAGTTAAGAAAAAGATGTATAACTGATATGCTAAGAAAGGAGAGAACATGGAATAATATAAAACGTTCAGTTAAAATCACAAAAGGCAGAGAAAGAACAAAAGACAAAAATAGGAACAAAGATCAGGGACAACAGGTGGAAAATAATAACAAATATGGTAGACGTTAATCCAACTATATCAATAATCACTTTGAGTGTCCATAATCTAAATGCACCAATTAAAAGATAAAGATTGTCAAAGTAGACCAAAAAACATGACCCAACTATATATTGTCTATAGGAAACCCACTTTAAATATAAAGATACCTATAGATTAAAAATAAATGGGCTGAGAAAAAAATATACTATATTAATACTAATCAAAATAAAGCAGGAGTAACCATATTAATTTCAAACAAAGCAGAATTTAAAGTAAGAAAGGTTATCAGGGATAAAGAAGGGCACTACATGATGGTAAAGTGGTCAGTTCTCCAAGAAACCATAGCAATTCTTAAGGTGTATATGGTAAAATGGAACATTGAACTACATGAGGCAAAAACTCACAGAACTGCAAGGAGAAATAGATGAACCCATTATTATAGTTGGATACCTCAACATCTCTCTCTCAGAAATGGACAGATCCAGCAGGCAGAAATAACAAACATGGAAATATATTACAATAGGTCCATAAAACGGATACGGAGGTAATAGAAAATACATCTATTCTGGGAGATGGAATATATGTCCCCAGTGGCCTATTTCTTATTTTGGAGCGGCTCCATTTCCTTAAACAATCTTTCCAAACTTTAATTGAAAGCCATGTGTTTGTAACATTTATGCAATACCTTGTTCAGCCACAAAGAAAAATGTTTGAATCCAGCAGCAGATGCCAACTTTTGGGTCAAAGTGAAACATGCAACACTGTATTTACTTCATCTTTTCTAAGCATCCATCTGTTTAACCTATCTGAGTACCTTAAACTCTATCTTCTTTTAGTTGTAAACTCACATACTCAGCACACATGCGTGCATATCAATAGGCACATCATCATCATCATCATCACGATTGAGATACCTGGTCAGCTGAGCCTTTGACTCACTTTCTGATTTCCTAAAATAATAATAAAGCTAACGTTTTATTTATGCAAAAGAATGTCTACGCTCTTGTGAAAAATTGGCAAAAAAATAAATCCTCTACATATTTACCCACCTCAATGTTCATTTTCCACAAGGAGCAAGTTGCCTCAGATTTTCTAGTCAATGATAGCAGATATTTAAGTTTCTCTAATGAAAATTGTAAGTAGTGTTTAAGCCTTAAGTTGAGTTTTAATAGCAGGATGACTTCTATGTCTAGTTGCTTAACCACATTTAAATAAGAATTTCATGGGAAAATAGCTTTCATACAACTTTTATAGAAACTTCTAGATAAGGAATGTTTACCAAGTGAATTCCCTTGGCTCTTTACCAGTAATATCCATTTGGTATTTATGATCTTATATGTGTTGTTAATAAATTTAATAATGGATTTCTTTAACTTCAAGATGTTAATCTTTGGCAAAGATGAATAATGTTTAGATGTGAAAGCCAGGACTTTGAATAATAGTTCTTAAATCAGTCCCACTTGATGCTATCGCAAACTACTTAAAATCATGTAAAGAAGCATAAAATTTTACCAGTTGGTCATCTTTTACATGTTTCTAATGTAAGTGAACTAAAGTACAATGCAGATAGAGTTAGATCAAACTAATTTATTCCTTTTAAACAAATCATAAGATATTAGTGGTTCAACTGCCAAGTAGAATGAGAAAGTACAACGTATTCTAAAATTCCTAGGATTTGCAATTCGGGAGAACTGAGTATGAAGCCTGTCTCAGTCACGTAATCATAAGTGTGCAACTGAGAATGACGTGTAATCTTTTAGTGCCTTAAATTTCTCATTTTTATAATGTAAATAATTGTTCTTAATTCTCAAGATTATGTGAAAACTAAGAAATATGTAATATACACAAAACAAACAACATGGATGGTTTCTGGTAAGTATTAGATGTTACTTTTCCTAAAGCATTAATTTATAAAATATTTAGTACCAATAAATGCAAATTAAACACTGGAGGAAATAGAATTATGCAATGAATCCATTATTTATGTGTTGTAAATATTCATTATTCTCTCGACTTTTTATTCAAGGTTGATTATTTTTATTCATGTTGAATGTCATGTATAGTCTTTCTTTCCTTACTCTTCAACTCATTTGTTACCATGTCAATCAAGTTTTTAGAACAGAGTAAGAAATCTGTTTTGCCAAAAGTAATGTACACACACATAACCACACAAACATATTCACTACTTGATGAAATCAACCTGAAGTTAAATATTTTTATTTGTTTACCCTTGGTAAAATACAGCTTACTATGTTTACGAAAAAAAGAATAAAATTTATGTTGAATGTCAAATATCTCATGTAGAGCCACTGGATGAGTTAAGTGGAAAGGAATGAAGAGCATAAGGATTGAATTTCTGTGAAAAAATGTTTGAGTTTAAAAATTAAAGAAGGAAATGCTTAGAGAACCATGTGCTATATCTTGCCAAACCTAAAAAGTTTGAAAAATAGCATGATATAAAGAAATGTGGCTTTGTTCACTCATAATGCATAAATGCATCCTAATGCGTTCACTTTTATGAGAACAAAGGAATGATGCTCTACAGGAATTTTCTAATTTGCCTAATTTTCTTAAAATTCTGAATTTCATAATGGAAAATGGAGATGCCTTTTAAGGATAAGGATAAGGATACAGCATCTCCTTTTCTCCTCCAGGCCCTAGAGTGTAATCTTGTCTTCAGTTTAGAAAGCCCCATATATGCCAGCTCATGTGTGAGTATCCATGACTCCCAGCATATAGCTCATAGTCTATCACGTAACTAGTGATTAATTAACATTTTTGTTAAGTTAATGCTATACTATGTCTTATAATATACGTTCTAATAAACAAATCAGCGTGATATTGAATAGGCATTTATTTTTCTTAACTTTCTTTTGTATTCCCCCCTGCAATTTAACAATCTCATTTCCAATGAGTACATTTTTTTCAACGATCATTTATATTATGTTTTTAAATCAAACCTTTAGCATTATGTAATATTCAATATAGTTAATAAATACCATTCAACAAAAATCTGCAGTCTAGCCTCTTAGCAATTTCAATAGAAAAGCTGAATTTCATTTACAACTGATAAAATATTAAAAACATTGCAATGCCCAAAAAGAGTTTCTTTGAAGTTATAAACAGAAGAGGGTTATAAAGTTGTAAGAGAAATCATGAAAATATTTACTGTAGAGTTTTCCTTTCATTAATTTTATAAGCCAGAAGATAATACAGATAGTTTTAAAGTTCTTGTAGCAGTAGTTACTCTTGTGATTGCTTTCTTGACCTATTTTTCATGTGGTTGCCATATGTTTGGCTTCAATACGTAGGTACTTTTTGATTTACCTCTCTGGCATATCAATCATTTTATAGTGGAAAAGTTTCTCTTACAACATGCACTGGGGCCATTGAATTATCGGAAAGCTATCCACAAAAAGGTAAGACAAGGTGGAGGTGGGTAATGTGATTCATTTGAATCAAGACAGACTGAGGCGTTGAGTCCAAAGAAAACTTTTTGAAATTCACAATTAGTCCAATATACATATATCTGGGCCATTTCAGAGTAACTGTAGACATGATGCCACTTTTTTGCCATGTGTGTTTGATCTCCTTTAATCTGGAACAGTTTCTCATACTTCTTTGTATTACATGAAATTAACATGTTTGAAGAGTAGAGGCCAGTATTTTTTTTTTTTTTAATGTTCCTCAGTTTGAGTTTGTCTGGTGTTTCCTCGTGTTGAGATTCAGATTATGCATACTGACAGATTATGTGTATAACAAAGTTGAATTGTGTCCTCCTTAGTGTATCATATAAAAAAGTAGGTGTATAGGTTTGGCCCATTATTGGTGAAGTTAATTTCAGTAGTTTAATTAAGGTGATGTTTATCAAATTTCTTCACTGTAACATTATTATTTTACCATTTGTAATTGACAAGTAATTTTTGGAAAATAAATTGAAATTATGTATCTCGTTCCTTAATCAAACTTTTACTACTAGCTTTAGCATATATCTCTGAATCTTTATGCAACTAATTATTCCATTGATAGTTGAAAAATGATAAACTTTCCAACTCTACCATTTCTTCTGCATTTATTGTTTGGCATTCCACAATAAAGAGCTTTCCCTTTTTCTCTCCTTCTTTCTTTCTTTCCTTCCTTTCTTCCTCCCCTCATTCCCTTCTCCCTTCCTTTCTTTCTTTCATTCAGTGTGGACACATGAATTTTATAATATATTATTTTTGATATTCAAACTACCCCTGATTTGGGTGGTGAAAGTCCATTCAAGCTGTTTCCTCTGTCCTTATGACACTTCCTTAAGCACTTCCTTAAAAAGTGATGATAAAGAGTCAGCCATTCAAATATCTGTGGCAAACAGCATATCAAGGCAAAGGAAATTAAAAATGAAAAAGTGCTTTAGCAGGAAGATTATTGGTATTTTTAAGGTATAACAAGAAATCAAGTGCTATTAAAAGACATCAGTGAGGGAGAAAACGATACGTTAGGGATGAGGAGGTGAACAGACAAATAGGATCCTGAAGACTCCAAAAAGGAATTGAATTCTATTCTAAATAAATTGAGGAGGCAATGGAAGCATTTAAGCACTTGCAAAATATGATCTAATTTACCATTCTCAGGGATCACCTTGGCTGCTATCTAGAAGTACTAAAATGGGACAAGAGTGAAAAAAGGAGAAGAATAAAGGGGCTATTGCAGAAGTTCAGAAATGTGATTGTGGTGGTTTGGACTAGAGGAATAGCAGCGAACAGGGGAAGAACGTCACAGGTGAGAGCTATTTGATAAATATAGTCCTCTTGGCTTTAGTGGACTAGATGATATAGGGAGTATGGGCAAGAATTAAAAATAAGTTCTAAAAGTTTGACCTCAGTTACTAGATGGGTGATTGTGCCAATAATAAAATGAAGAGTATTTCTGAAGGAATAGGCCTTTTGGGGGGAAGTTCAGAAATTCTCTTTTGGGAAAGTCTAACTCTGAAGTACTTAAGTGCAAATGTCGGGTCTTGGATAGAGGAGTCTGAAGCTCACAAAGGTGTTTAGTGGTAGAATTATAAACTTGGGAAATATAAACGTATATATGTTACTTAAACTGGAAAATTGGATTACGTATAAGAAAGTTATTCTGTTTCTGAAAAACTTAGTAAGTATTTGCTTCTAAATTGTTTTTTATGTTTTTTTTTTGCTGGGAAAGATTTGCCCTGAGCTAATATCTGTTGCCAACCTTCCTCTCTTTTTTTTCCTTCCCCAAAGCTCCAGTATATGGTTGTATATTCTAGTTGTAAGTCCTTCTAGTTCTTCTATGTGAGCCACCACCACAGCATGACAGCATGGCTACTGACAGGCAAATGGTGTGGTTCCATACCTGGGAACTGAACACTGGCCACCAAGGTGAAGTGCGCTGAACTGTAACTGCTGTGCCGTCAGGGCAGGCTCAGTAAATATTTGTTTTATCCATTGTATTATATCTATTTGATTACCATGAAAAGGTCTCATTTTTATTATTTACTCGAGAAGTTGATTTTTAACTAAATCAATAATAAATACTTTTGACTTTCTACTTAGGTTATATATGATCAACTATGTAAAAATAGAATTTTCAATAAAAACCCTTACTTGATGAAAGAAGTAATGTCTACAGTGGTCCAATCTAAATAGATAACCATCTGTCTATCTCTTTAGTACATAAGAAAATTGATAAAAATTTGAAAATGGAAAATAGAATGAAAAATTATCATATATTTGAGTTGAGAAAGAAGATAATAAAGAGAACTTGAGAGAAAAAAGAAATTTTTGAAGAATATATTGCTGAGAATTTTCCAGAAACAACATGAATTTCTTGATAAAAATCAAGAATTTTAAAGTTTTGGTAGCACAATGAATCCAAAGCACATATATTTAAAAAAATTACACCTTGATATATCTAGTGAGAGTGCAAACCATCAAAGAAAATAAATTTTTAAGGATAGAAATCTTACAGAGCAATGACAGGTGGACTGACAGCAGACTTTGCCACAGTCATGAAAAAGGCACAAGTGAATGGAATACTGTCTTTCATGTGCTGACAAAATATACTTACTAGTGAAATAAGTGCTTCCTCACTCATGATGAGAAGAAGGCAAATAATCTGCTACTAAAACTTCTCAAGTATTGTGCCAAGGTCCTAGACAGAGCAATGAGAAAAACATAAGAAGACATACAAGGAATAATCAAAAGGAAGAAGGAAAATTGTACTTATTCACAGATGACGTAATTATGTACACAGAAACTCTAAAAGAACCTACAGAAAAATCTATTAGAAGTAACAAAGGAATCTAGAAAGTCATTCGACATAAAGTCAGTATTCAAACATTCATTACTATATATGAACAAATGTAAATTTTAAATTAAAGAACAATATAATTAAGTGCAACCACAATATCAAATACATAGGAAGAAATCTAATATAATATATGCAAAATATCTGTTCTGAAAACTCTAAAAATTACTGAAAGAATTTAAAACACCTGAACAAATGGAGAGATATACAAGTTAATGTATTGTAAGACAACATTTTTACAACATAAATTCCAAACTGATCCATAGATTCAATATAATATAAATCATAATCTTAGCATATCCACACGTACGTGTGTGTGTGTGTGTAAACATTTGTAAGCCTATTCTAAAAGCTATATGGAAATTAAAAGGACCAATAACAGTCAAGACAATCCTAAATGAAAATATAAATTTGAAGAAGGCTTTCTTTTATTTAAGCCTTAATGCATGTTATAGTAATTAAGTCAGTGTGGTAATGTTCCAATTATAGACAAAACACTCATGAAGGAAGACAGATAGTTAAGAAATATAACCAAGAAATAGTCACATGATTTGTGACAGAGTTATTAAAGCTATTATTTTTTTCACCAAAGTAAACCATCAGGAAAGGGAATAGACAAGTCACAGACCATGAGAAGATTTTAGAAAATATGTATCAGACAAACGACACAGGTGTAGGATATATAAAGAGGTCTTATACATCAATAAGAAGAAAAAAGGAATCCAATGTAAAAACAGGCAACACATTTCTACAGGCACTTCCCAAAAGAGGATATACAAGTAGCCAATAAGAAAAAAAAGGTGCTCAATATCATCAGTCTTCAGAGAAATGATGGTTTAACCACAATGACTAAACTTAAAAAGACTGACAATATCAACTGTTTTCAAATATGTGGAACAACTGGAACTTTCATACATTGCTGATGGAAGTGTCAAACAATACAAACACTTTAAAAATTTACTTTTAGTAATCATTAAAGCTAAATATATATTTTAAAATGATATGCATTAAAGCCAAATACTATAAACATTTATCACCTTACAGTTTCCATACATTAGGAATCTGGAAACAGCTTAGCTGGCTATTTCTTGCTCAGGGTCTCTTACAAGCTGTAAGTGAATTGTCAGCTCATCCTACAGTCATTTCAAAGTGTGGGAGAAGATCATTTCTGATGCCGACTAACATGACTGTTGCTAGCCTTAGAAGAGCTGCTTCCAGGATCATTCACGCCACTGTTGAAAGTCTTCAGAAAATCTACTTTTGAGTTTTCTCAGTTGGGCATCTTTATAGGGTTAACTAAACTATCTTTCAGAAATAAACAGTCTGAGAGAGAGAGAAAGGGTACCCCAGGCAGAAGCCAATCTTTTCATGTCCTAATATTAGAAGTAATGTCACATCATTTCTACTGTATTCTGTTTCTTAGGAGTGAGTCAGTAAATCCAGTCCACGCCCAGTGGGAAGGAATTACATAAAGGATGATCCCCAGGAAGTGGAGATCACTGGGAGCCATCTTAGAATTTGCCTACCCCAACTACCAAATGACACAGCGATTTTAGTCCTGAGAGTCTCAGAGAAATAAGTGTATATATCCACCCAAAGATAGGAATAAAAACATTCAAAACAGTCTTATTCATAATAGTTAATAGCTGGAAACAACCTGAATATTCACCAGCAAAAGAATAGATAAATATGTTTTGTGATATATATAAAATAGAAATTTCCAAAGCAATAAAAAAAGAACAAACTAATGCAACACCTTGAGTGAATCTCTCAGATATTATGTTGCATGAAAGAATCCAGACATAAAACAGTATATAATATCACGTTCTAGGGATAAACAAATTTTGTGAATCAACAATAGTGGTCACGTATGGAAAATGAGATTAGACTGGGAACGGACAAAATAAAACACTTTGAGATTCTGAGAATGTTCCAGATGTTGATTTGGGTGATATTATAGCTGGTGTATACAGATATAAAGATTCATTGAGCTAGTTCAAAATCAGTGAACTTTACATAATTTACTATACGTATATTATAACGTTAAAAATATTGCTGTTTGGAGACAACTTACTGACATCCACAAAGACAGGTTAAATTTCACAGTATGACTCTGCGAGGAGGGCATAGGTTACAAATTGCTTAGTGAGTTTGTAAAATCAATGAACAGTCAAGGTCAGGCATTGTGCAAAAAAGAAAGAAAGAAAGAAAGAAAAAGTCTCTGCAATCTTAAAGCATATATAAGAACTTTCCTCCAATTTCATAGAAATCCTATAAATGCACATGATATTACCAATAATGAGTTTTGAATCAGAAAGAAATTTGTAAGTAAATCTCTTACTTCGTAGCTGTTACTTAATAACTCTTGTATATAACAAAATATGTGAAATGAAAGATACTTTCATAGCAACTTTATAGTTAGCATGAAGAGGAAATGAAATAATAATTGCAAAGCTAAATATATATGCCCATTGGACAGCAATGATCAATATTCGATAATGATTTCCATTGGCATGGAATTACATGAATTTTTCTTAAACTACTTGTCTGTTTTCTCACATGTTAAATGAGTGCTTTAGACTTGAAGAGACATGTCTCCAAAGAAGATGTACAAATGGTCAACAAGCACATGAGAAGATACTCAGCGTTATTAGTAATTAGGAAAATGCAAATCAAAACAATTTCACACCCATTAGGATGATTTGTATTAAATAAATAAGTAAATAAATAACAAGTGTTGGCACTGATGTGAAGAGAGTGGAACCCTCATACACTGGTGGTGGGGACATAAAATGCTGCAACAGCTGTGAAGAACAGTTTGACGTTTCCTCTGAAAATTAAACATGGAATTACTACATGACCCAGAAATCCCACTCCTCAAAGAATTGAAAACTGGTATTCAAACAAATACTTGCATACAAATGTTCATAACACTATGCCCAATAGTAAAACGTGGAAACGACCAAAATGTCCATCAACAGGTGAATGGATTAACAAAATGTACATACCCATACAATAGAATATTATTCAGCCACAAAAAGGAATGAAGCATTGATACTTGCTAGAAAACCTCAAATATGTGCTAGGTGAAAGAAGGCTGATGCAAAAGGCTCCTGAGATAAGCTTACTCACGGTTATATTGTCTCAGGTGTTGGAGGAATAATGGATAACACTTACTGAGCATGTATTCTGTAAGGAGGGCTTCATGGAGAGACAGACTCATCTAGGGCTTTTTCAGATATATGATATTTGAAAAAGAAAAATTTGATAAAAGCAAAAGACTTGTATTAAGCCTGAGTACAATGCTTTCATGGAGAGTGACAAAATTGGCTTCACTAGAATCTATTTTTCCAAAAAGGAGTTCTTTTGGATTCTACCTAGCTCTAAACAGGGTTGAAGAATTGTTTCATCATGTGGCATGATCAAAAGATACATTACAATTCAGATGTTCTAAATGTAAAAAGTAAATTTTTTTTATAACTGATATCATATTGCTCTCTATCAACTCTGCCCAATAGAACTTTCTGTGATAAAGGTAATGTTCTATATCTAAATTTTCCAATATGGCAGCCACTAACCATTTAGTGACTACTGAGCTCCAGAAATCCAGAAATGTGGCTATAAAGAACAGGAAATGAATTTTTGAATTTCTTCAACTTTAATTTTATTTAACTCCATTTATTTGACTTTAGCTTGATTTTCATTAAGTAACTTAACAACCGCCGTTCTGCATAGTTCAACTCTACTCTTCACCCTACTGAAAATGGTTAGATAATGTCACTTTGGTGCAACTTTAATATATTTTATCTCTTCCAGTTTAAACTCATTTTAAGGCTTTCTGAATGTGTTCTCCTGACTGCTCCTATCCTAGCCCTTCTTCTGTCCTATCCCCAAGACAGCATCTGAGGGTTGGGATGCAGTGGGAGTGAGAGGACTGTGTGTTTAGCATTGTGGGAATGTCATCCACTCCTTGTCTGAGGTGTGTCATTATCCTTTGTCTCTGGACCTTGGCCTCAGTTCTCTTGAGTCCTTGGTTTTGTAACTGGGTCCAGTCTCTGCTATATAGCTAGTCCTTCTGGTCATCTGGAGACGTGGTTGTGGTAAGTGCAGAGGAATGGTAGTTCTCCTAATCAGTTAGTGATCATGCTAATCCTTCAACTTAATGACTGTGAATCTTGCCTCTGCTTCCATGAGTGGCCTTCTTCTGACCCCAAGGCCTATTCATACCCACTGTTTCTCACCAAATATCTGATTCCTGGCTCCTGGGAGTAAACAAATCTTACCTACTCTCACTGCAGGGGCTGGTGTACTCACTTCCCTACGAGGAAGCCCTGGGGTCCAACTCAAGCCTTTCTCCAGCCATTGCAACCCTACTACTCCCAGGCCAGACAAAGCAGGATTCTTCCAGAGGCTGCCAGAATCTCCAGGCTTGGTCAGGAAGCAGAGAAGCGGCACTGAAGTTTTGGGAGATACTCCAAAACCTCTTGAGTTTTTTGGCAAAAGAAGATCAGTCATATCCTCTCTCCTTTCTCTCTCGCCTGCCCACCCGACCTTAGCTATCCTTGCCAGTCTTGGGAGGAATTTGTCAGTGGAGTGTTAAATTCCTTCACTTTAAAGCTTGCGTTCCCCCTAGCTATTGACTTACTTTGAGATTAATCCTCTAAGTTTTGGTTGTCTGTATGTAAAAACCCAGCTTTAGGAGGTCCAAGAAATCCCCTTTATTTGATTTTCAAACTTTGCCTTTGAGCTTTTGTAGAAATGCAGTGTATGACTCAGAGATGCACTGCCAGATTCTTCTTCAAGGAAAGATTTGTAGTCTCAGCTGTCAGCAGCAGCCTCAGCTGCAGGGAGCTGCCTTACCCTTCGTGGGTTGCCCTGCATACAAACCACTGAGTGGGCGTTACACCCACAAGTCCCTAGGAGTTGACCTACCTAAGGCTTTCTCTGACTTGCGTGGCAAGTCCACTTCTCCCTCTGCCTGATCCTGCTTCCTTTCACTCTTTTCCACAGGTGTGAATTCCTAATACATTTCTCACATGCTGAACTCTGTCTCAACATCTGCTTCCAAAAACTCAACCTGGGGCATTTGGTTTGAAGTTCAAAGCTAAGCATTGGCTTTTTTTTTCCTAGGCAGTGTCTGCCTGCCTCTTATCTATGGCAATAAACCAAATCCCCTTGGCTTAGTCTTAATTGCAAGATGATAACAGGGAGAAAACATAAATTTTTTAAAAAGAAAAATACTTTGAATGATATTTTGAAACATTACCCTGCCCTACTCCTTTACTTGGCTGCATTGACCTCGGGGAATTGAGGTCAGAAATCTGACTTTTATTCATGAAACTTCTCTGGTAATTGACTTTCAGGAGAAAATGAAAGTCAAGACCACAAAATGTAAATGTGTTCAGCCGTGTTTCTCATAGGCTTAGCACATCAAAATCCATATCTAAGACAAGTTTTGATAATTTCACTTAAAAATTTCCCTAATCATGTATTAATAATTTAACATTAACACAGGAGCAAAATTTCAACAACCATGACATTTCCCCTCTCTAGCCAAAGGATTGTTTCCCTGGAGAAAGATGGGTATGTTTTATGATTCCCTTTCATTTGCACCTTATAAGTGCCAGGACCTTTGGCTGATTTCTGCTTTCTCTGCATATAAATTGTCCAATGTTTGGGTAATGCACCTCTCACAAGGCATTCTATCTAGGAGGAGCTGCATAAGTAATGACACCTCATGTAGCCGGTACTGCCAGGGAATGAAAGGTTTTATATAATGAATTATCCAAATTGCCAAATGCATATTTTCAAGTGTTAGAAATTTGTAAAACCATCTTAGATGAAAAAATTTCTGAAAAGCATTATAGACTTTTTTCTCTCAAGTCTGGTCCATCGCTCATGATTTGTGTAGATGCAATGCTTGGAAGATTAGTGATACTAAGGATGTTGCAGACTGTCCCAAGCTACTCCAGGGTTGTCTTCCTTCCACACTGGTCAGCCGGCTGATACTCCTTAATAATCTTATTTTATATTTATATAGATCAGTTTTATTTCCTGATAAAATGTAAATCTAGTTTTAATTTTTTAATTAATTAATTTTTACAGACAAAAAGCTGTATATATGTAATGTATGCAACTTAATGAGTTTGGAGGTAAGTATACTCCTGTGAAACCATCACCATGATCTATGCCGTAAACATATCTATCACTTCCGAAAATTTTCTCTCACCCTCTTATTTATTATTCTTTGTATAAGAGCACTTAACATAAGATGTGTACTCTTAGCACATTTTTAAGTATGTAATATAGTATGGTTAACTATAGGCCCTATGCTGTATAGTAGCTCTCTGGGACTTATTCATCTTGCATAACCAAAGTGTTGTACCCTTTTACTAATACTTTCCCATTTTCCCCTTCCCCCCTGACCCTGGCAACCACCATTCTACTCTCTGCTTCTCTGTGTTTGACCCTTTTATATTCCTCATATAAGTCATATCATGTAGTATTTGTCCTTCTGTTTCTGGCTTATTTCACTTAGCATAGTATCCTCCAGGTTTGTCCATTTGATCACAAATGGCAGGTTTTCCTTCTTTTTAAGGCAGAATAATATTCCATTGTATGCATTTACTAAATTTCATCTATCCGTTTATCTGTTGATGGGCATTTAGATTACTTCCATGTCTTGGCTATTGTGAATAATCAAACTGGCAAGGGTAATGTGCAATATGTGTTAAAATTTTTTAGACCAGAGTTTCTGTCCTTCTTTGATCAGGGTGTCTCTGATTTATGGCCAGCTCTATAACTGATATGTACATCAGTCTAACAGCTTCTTTAATACCTTCAACCATCCCTTGCTACCAGCTCCATGACTTTACTTTAGATGCTTCTTTCCCTCCCTACCCAAAATCCAGAGGAATGGGGTAGTGCCAGTTACCACTCATCCATAAGTCATTTATCGTACATCCATATGCTTTCCAGCTTCTAAGCTATTGTTGTTGGGTCTACTCTCCCATCTCCCAAATCACATGATTTCATGAGTTTAAAAAAAAATCTGTTTTCTGAGGATAAAGTTTAAGGGAAGCAAAATTTGATGTTCCATCCCTCATACTTTTGACATGTTGTACTTCATCACTCCCTGCATCATTGTGGGCTAGCATCAGATTTTCTTACACTTTACTCGCCACAGTGTAGCCTTCTGTCACCATGGGGTTGGGAGCAAAAGCAACAGAGCAAAACAGCAATAAAAGCACTTGTATGAACAAAAATCACATCTTCAGAATAAAGTACCAGGACACCATAGTGGACCACATACATTCACAGGCCTACATCTGCTGCTCCTGTGTGTGTTACTTGATGTACTTGAGCTCATGGTCAACCTTTGCTTCCAGCTGTAGAGTTTTCTGCTTAACCCTGTTTATCTACTCTGAGTTTTCAGCATAGCTGGCTTCTAGATGTTTCTGACTCTGCATTTTTTATCAGGAGACCCTCTCTTCTTATTACTCAAATCTTGTCAATACCCATTTCTAGCTCTGGACACACATGTATACATGTTGCTTACATAAGTCTTGCTTGTAGACGTTCACACTTTGTAAACTTTGCTTCTCTGAAGTTCTACCCCGTAAACTAGGTTGTAGTATCCTCTGGTATCTATCTAGTAATATCCTATAGCATTCCTTTTTAAGACTCTCAATTTTCTTCTGTTATGTGGCCTAAGGATAAGCCTTAAGTCTCCCATTCTTCAAAATGCTCCCAATATTGGTTTTCTGATTATGTTTCATTTCTTTTTTGATCACCTTGATTATACTTGGTAGGTGCCATGTTGATTACTCTGGCCAACTTCCCGTACTAGTCTCAATCTGCCCATTTTATTTTTCTAATTTTTTTTCTCACTCATTTCACACTCAGGTTTTTTTTCCTGGCTACACATTTTTCCATTGGACATGCTGCTTTAGAGCAGAATTTTAGTAGAAAAATGGCCCTTGTAAAAGTACATCTTTCTTTGCTCATGATAGTTTGTTTGGATTTGCTTTAAAAAATATCTCCTTTGTTTAAACCCATTCCTCATTTAATTAATCTTTTTCTTCTTTAGACCAAAAATGGTACACAGTAGAAAAGGACATAGGATACAAGATACTAACAATGCCTGTGTTTTCATTACTGTCTGTCAAATCCCTGGAATCAAATGATTAAATATTTTTAAGCTGTTTTAACCTGTTTTCAAATAAGAGTTGAGGGTCTATCTTGCATTAGTTATTGCACCAGGTTCTGGGGATTCAAAGATAAAACACAGCTTCTCCTCTGAAGGAAGATCACTGTGTAGAGTGGGGAGAAAGTGTGAGAAACAGTTATTGCAATAGACTGTCGTAACTTTAATATAGAGATAAGAATAGTTAATAGATAAGCCTGGTATTGGTGAGTCATATAAATCAGAAAAGAGTGAGCATCTCCTTACTCTTTCTGAATGTATCGCCACCTGCTTTCACTCCATTTTACCTTTCTGTTGAAAGATAGCATAGTTTCTGAAAGAAAAGTCATGCTTGGTACTAACTCAGGGACCGAAATAGGATCATCTAAACCAGTTTCCAAATTTCCTCATGCCCTTTTTGTTCCTCTCATCTCCTGATTTCCATTTACTGGGCAGCAGCTTCAATTCAACCACGAGCTCACAGATTGGGCAGACATTTTACCTTACACCATTCCCGGGGCATGTCTGATTCCAGCTTGTTTTCCCATTTTTTATTTGTTGGAGAAATATGTGAACCAAAAGGTACACATAGTAAAATGAAAGCTCATTGTACTATTTTATGATGAGAAGTAGATAATACTTCACGTTTCATATTCATCGGAATAATTTCCTTATGTTCCCATCGTTTGGCCATGGGGAATTTCTTTCACACTAAAACCTGTTCCCTGGCTTCGCAAACACTGTCTAGCTCCAGGACCCTTTTGACCTCAGCAGTCTGTTCCATTGCTGCTGAAATAGTGCTTTTTAAGGAAGAAAATATGTTCTGATGTATTCCTTCACTGTTCCACGTATGAAGTTCTAATTATCCATAATGGAAATTATACACATATATTAGGAGGGAAAAGACCTTTCTCAAGTATCATCTGTTTCTTTCCTATTGTCTTGTCAATCTAACAAAAAGTGTCAGAATACGAACTTCATGATAATTAGATTCCATCAAAGATCTCATGATATTGCCAATCCGGGTTTACTGACCTTTTGTGTCATGAGGTTTTGAGGCAGTTGTACATTTTAAAATCCAGCACATCATGTAGTGACCAATTCAGTATTTGTGAACCATCCAGAATATATTTTGCATGTTCCAAGATGCTTTGAAAAATTATCAGCTCCACCCATCACTTTATTTCTGGTATTTTATGATCTTTTGAGATTTAAAACACTTTGTATGTGATACACACTGCATATTAAAAGGCAAGCCCTTTATATTAGAAGTTAGCTAGAATCTATTCTTACCGAATAACTTAGAAAAGTCAGTGGTATAATGCTGGCTATTCTTTGGCAGGTCTTTTCATAATGAATACATGTGAATTAGTTACCTTATTGGCAGGGCCTTAAAAGGACTGTAATTTAGAGGTTAGACATGTCTTGCATTGTAGACTTTGGAATAGCATGCAATGAGGTGAACAGTTTATTATGAAGCTTGAACAGAGTGTATTAAGCATTCAGAAGACTGATTCCTTTCATGCCCTTGATAATAAATTCACTTTTTTCATGCAGTGAATTCACTTGAGATTCATAGTCTCCTCATAAACTTTGTAGTAAATGTTTAACCTCAGATTTCAAATGCTATAGTACTTTTTATGACAATAAATGTTGTCCCTTTGGGATTGTGAATTTGGTGATCACACTAGGACTCCAGTTAGAGAGAACTTACCTCCCACATACAGTATACGGAGGTCTTGTTAGAGTATTTGATTCCCTAAATTCATTAAGATTATTTTTAAATACACATATGCATCCTGCATTTCCATGCACATGGAGGAGTTTTTCTTAGCCTCAATATGATTAACCCTTAAAGCAAATCGGGAATCAAAAATTATTTGGAGTGCAGCCTTTGCTGTGTTGCATGAACTGTGGCTGAATTGTACTGTGGAATATTCTAACATCCAATAAATGCTATGAACATTTCAAAGCATATTGATCTGAAATAAGGTTTTCTTTTCTTTTTCTTATTTCTAAAAAAGAATGCCACAATTCCAGATTCTAATACAAAACCTGAAGCCATTAGGTGCGCTTTTTGATAAGGTGGTAAGGAAATAATAATACAAAATGCCTAGGTAACTGTCTCACCTGGTCTAACAATTCCATGGGCTGATATCGGAAGAAACTTATATATAGTCTATAGCACCCAAAATAAGACTTTTGAATGCTGACAATGTCATTAAAGTCTACAAAATAATTGCCCTAAAATTTTAATACATCATATAACCCAATTAATAAGCACACAATGACAAAATGTGAGAGACAAAATACAATTTAAAATATGTCTTGAGTGCTTAGCATAGGCAAGCACTGAGGTAAGTGCTGTATTGTGGAGGAATCACAGATTAATATGATCCAATATCTGTCAGAATAGCCAAAGCAATAAAAACAATAGTATGTTATTAAAATACACAATGCAAAAAAACAAGGCAACAAATAATAAAATAAAAGTTTTTATCTTGCTCTTGTTTTTCATCTAATGTGGATTCCCAGGGGAGACTCTGTGTCATACCAGTCAGCGACATCCCAATTGCTATTACATGCTCACATAACTGTCCATGACAGAAGGGGAAGAGAATGCTGTAGAGTCTCACGCTTGGAATTAAATACTCTGGAAGTGATATATGTCACGTCCATCTAAAACTCATTGGCTAAAATAATCCCATGGCCCTTCCGAACTTAATTGGAACAGGGACATATAATCTTCTTATGAACCCAGAAGGAGAAAAGAATCCAGTGAACATTGGTAACATCTGCCATATACACAAGAGCCTCCATCTTGAAGGTTAATCAATACAGACAAACAGGCACATGAAAGCAATCACTAAATCATTCATGCGAAGATGCACTTTTTCATGATAGTAAAAGGTACAAGGAGACAGTTAATTTTGAACTTAACTCTCAAAAAAGATAATTTTACTGGAAAAGAAAAAGAAAAGGTAAGCCTGAGATGAAAATATGCATTCCAGGAGACAAAGATTACTTCAATTTTCATGGTCTTATTGTTGTCTCTGAAGACATCTCTTTTTTACTTACCCAGGAAAACAATCTCTGCCACTTCACAGTGTCTCTTTTGTTTAAAAGTTGGTGGCTATCTTTACTGGCATTAGTGGTTAGACTTTGAGACACCATTTGATATTATTTATCAAAACGACGGTACAACTCTCATTTAGGATGCATATTAATTTCAGACGGCAGTTTTTAGATGAAACAAATATTGGGGAATCAATAAACTATAACTGGATTTTAAAAGACAAAAATGTCGGGAGTCTCCATGGCCATGATTCTATTGTGCTGGTAGTCATTTTTTGGAAATTAAACGCTATTGAGACAGAGAGTAGAGAATTTTGACCCGAGCTGAATCAGACTAGCCCCAAGCGATATACAAACTGTATGATTTTTCTCTTCAAGAGGTCCACATTTTCTTTTTAATATCTCTTTCTATCAGCAGCAAATATAAATGTAAGACACTCGACTTCAAATATAGAATGTTCAAGTTGGAAGTGTCTAGGGAGACACACTGCCTTTGACAGTCCAAAGCAGCAGAGCAAGAGAGAAAATCTGAAATACGGTGAACAGGATTGTGGCCGGTAGCACCAAGTCTCACTGAAGAGTACGCTGCAATCAGAAATGGTTGCAAAAGAAGTTATAGGGAACCCCCATGGTGTAGGGGATAAGGATGTGGACTGGAAGCCAACTGCCTAAATTTGGCTGTCAGCTTTACTAAGCCTCTCTCTGTCTCGCTTCTTTTACCTGTAAAATGAGAACAGAATGGTGGTCAAAAAGAGAAGTGGGGATGGCCAGTTATTTGCAAAACCACTTGCATGTCATGGAGCTTTCAGGGTCAATAGTATAGAGCCGATCTCCAGAAATTTGCCTCCTTTTACTCCCTAATGCCTAAAATGCTTCTACACCAAGCTTAAGACTTTAATATCCATTAGCATGTAATTCTCTCTGAGCAGATAAGTCAGTATTAGTCACGCAAAATGAGTCTTTAACTTTCATGAGAGGAATTTAGATAAGAATAGAAGGTAAAGATATGAGGCCTAGAGGATGAGAGAAACGTTCAGGACAAATGCTCCTGACAATACCTGCCAATAAAAACAAGGCAAAGCAACTAAGCAAACAAAATCCAACAGTCTCAAGAGAAGCTGGTGCAAGCTAGAAAATGAGGCTACCAACACAAGCTTTGCTAACTTTGCAGCTATACTAAAGGCAACTAGAGCAGAAGAGTTTCAACGGTGTCATAATAATCCATAGTGGGTATCTGCCATATATTACTAACCAGGTCATTATTTTCAGGCAATTATATTTTCTCCACTTACTTATTATTATAGAAAGATTATTGTTATGAATCTTCTGGTGTGTAAATGGGTTTTGTTGCCTGCAATCGTGATATTGTCTTAGAACACATGGTTATTTTCTCCTCTTACTTTCTCAATTTCCCCCTTGAGCTGATATATAATATAAACATATTCCTCTACTGAACGTTTTTCCTCTGAGTGATGTGGTAATCATTCTCCATCGGTGAGTTTGGGGGCCTCTGTATACTTCTGTCTTCCAGTCTTGATGATCCAGCGTCATGGACCCTCCATGATGGGCTCTGTAGGGTCTCCCTCACATGATCGTATAGCCAGAGGATTTAGACCTCAGGTCTAAAGGGTTAGGGTTAGGGTTAGGGTTAGGGTTAAAGCAGGCTTTGATTTGAGTTTTTGTTTGGTTTGTATGATATTTAAAACAACAATATTATTAAACACGCATTAATCTTGATGTAGTGAAAGAATTTTGGCACGTGGGTTGCTTTACGCATTTGCATTACTTTGCTTGATACCTGTGGACATGGAATTTTTGACCATTTTGCCTTCTTGCCAGAAAACTTCCCCATCCCTAAGGGAAAGACTGCCAGTGGGAGTCTGCTACACATGTCACCCATCTGTGGTTCTTTTTTTCATGGACTAGACTGCGAGTTCCATGAGAACTGGGAACATATCTATTTTGTCCATCACTGAATGCTCATTTTAGCACAATATCTAGCACATAATGGAAACCAAATACATGTTTGTTGAATAATGAAATTAATTAATCTAAGCTGATTCCTCTTTGTTTCTACTATATATCCATTCTTAGATTCTGGACAGATGTGAATTTTCTTCCTATTTTCATCCTTATGTGCTAAGTATAAATAAAAAGTAGAGAAAGGATCCTAGATATCTATGATTTTTTGCCATCATAAAGCACAAGAAGCTTTTATCAGATGCTAAATTATAGCAAGAGTAATATTTGCTAAAAAGTCAATCCACGTTAACCCAGTGAGTTAACTAACTTATACTCTCCATGGTCACTATTACCTTTGGGATGATGGCTCAGGAGAGCCTGGAAAACAATCTCCTCTCCATTGCTATCTCCCAACGCTAACTCCTCCCTGTTCTTTTCTAGTCATGCAGCTCACTCAAAATTCTCTTGGAATTTCCAATTCTGTCTTGCCTAGTTTTTCCATATGCAATTTTTTCTCAACTGGGATTAATTTCCCCATCACTTCTCACCTACCTAACTCCTAAGCACTATTTATAACTTGGTGTAGGTAATACATTATCAAGGGAACCCTCCTTGGCCTGAAAGCCTGGCTAAGATGTTGACTGCTAAATCTCCCAACAAGCACCCTGCACACACCAACTTTCACCTTGTATTGAACTTTTCTGTGCATTCGTTTGCCAACCCCTGCCCCCGACCCGCCCCACTGGCCTATACACTTTCTAGAGTAATGAGAGTGTTAGCCATTATTATATCCCTGGCACCTAGCATGACACCTGATATTTATAGTGCCTGATATATATCAAATAACAATGGATGAGGTATCTTAATGTTCTATGTTGCATTGCCTCTAGAGGCACGCTATCACAACTCAAATATTCCTCCTGTGATTTACAATCATTGTTAGTCAATGCCATTCTACTGGGTAAGGGCGACACATGAAGTCAAATTGTCCCTGAGAGAATATCAAGATGTAGGCATGCAACTGGGAAAATGAAATACTGAATCCATGCTGATAAACATGCAGGTTGATTTTGAGTGGGATTTTTTAATTGCAATGATAGATTAATTCTTCAGATAAGTCTCTTGTTTTTCCAGCTTTATATTGAACTATTACTGACGTAAAACATATGTTAAGTTTAAAGTATACAACTTGATGTTTGATACACGTATATATTGTGAAATGATTACAACAATAAGATTAGTTAACACCTCCATCCCCTCACATAATTACCATGTTTTAAATGCATGGTGGTAATATTAAAGATCTGCTCCCTTAACAGCTTTGAAGTATATGATAGAGTATTGTTAACTATAGTCACCATGTTGTACATTAGCTCCTCTGAACTTATTCTCCTATGGCTGGAAGTTTGTGCACATGGACCAACATCTCTTCATTTCCCGCATCCCCCAACCCATGGCACCAAACATTCTACTTTATATTTTCATTAGTTTGGCTTTTTTAGATTCCATATATAAAACAGAATATACCATATTTGTCTTTCTTTGTCTGACTTACTTCACTTAGCCTAATGCCCTCAAGATCCATGCATGTTGCTGCAAAAGTGGTATTTTCTTCTTTTCTTTGGCTGAATAATATTCATATGTATATAAACATATATATATATATATGAATACACCACATTTTCTTTTTTCATTCACCTGTCAGTGGATACTTAGGTTATTTCCATGTCTTGGATATTGAGAATAATGCTGCAATGAACATGGGAATGCAGACATCTCTTTGGATAATGACTTCATCTCTCTTGGATATACACTCAGAAATAGGATTGCTGGATCATATAGTAGTACTAATTTTAATTCTTGAGGAATATCCATAATGTTTGCCATAGTGACTATGCCAGTACATTCTCACCAACAGTGTACAAGGACTCTCTTTTCCCACTAATATTTGTTGTCTGTGGCTTTTTTCATAATAGCCTTTCTAAAAGATATAAGGCGATATCTCGTTGCTTTGATTTGTGTTTCTCTGATGATTAGTGATACTGAGCACCTTTTCATGAATCTTTTGGCCATTTGTAGGTCTTTTTTGGGAAAACATCTATTTAAATCCTCTTCCTATTTTTTAATCAGATTTCTTTTTTTTTGCTATTGAGTTGCATGAGCTGCTTATGTAGTTTGCTTATTAACCCCTTATCAGATATATGGTTTGCAAATATTTCCTTTCATTCCAAGATTAGTTTTTCATTTTGCTGATTACTTCTTTTGTTGTGCAGAAGTTTTTGAGTTTAGTGTGATTTCAGTTGTTTGTGTTTGTTTTTGCTGTTTGGGCATTTGGTGTCATATCCAAAAAATCATTGCCAATAACAATGTCGGGGAACTTTTTTCTTATGTTTGCTTCTAGTAGTTTTACAGTTTAAGGTCTTACATTTAAGTCTTTAATACATATCAAGTTATGAGAGTAGTGTAAAATTCGGGTCCAATTTCATTCTTTGGCATGTGAATAGCCAGTTATCTCAACATTATTTATTGAAGAGTCTATCCTTTCCTCATGGAGTTTTTTTGGCTCCCTTATCAAATTTTAGTTGACTGTAGAAGTTTAGGTTTGTTTCTGAGCTCTTGATTCTGTTCCATTGATATATGTGTCTGTTTTTATGTCATTATCATATTGTTTTTATTACTGTAGCTTTATAATAAAGTTTTAAATAAGGAATTATGATACTTCCACTTTGTTCTTTTTTTTTCTGGACTGCTTTGAATATTTTGGGTCTTTTGTGGTTCCATAAGAATTTTAGGATTCCATTTTGTTTTCTACTTTTGTGAGAAATGCCATTGGAATTTTCAAAGAGATTGTATTCAATCTATAGGTTGCTTTGAGCAGCACGGACATTTAATATTAGTTCTTCCAATCATTGTATGTGGGAAATCTTACCATTTCTTTGTGTCTTCTTCAATTTGTTTCATCAATGTTTTATAGTATGCAGTATCTTTCATTTCTTTGGTTAAATTTATTCCTAAGTATTTTATTCCTTTTGATACTATTGTAAATAGAATTGTTTTCTTCATCTCTCGTCAGATAGTTTATTGTTGGTATATAGAAACAAAACTGATTTTTGTGTGTTGATTTTGTATCCCCAAAATTTACAGTACTAGTTTATTATTTTTTGAAGTTACTTGGTGAAGTCTTTAGAATTTTCCACATATAAGCTTGTGTCTTTTGCAATTAGAAACAATTTTACTTCTTCCTTTACAATTTAGATGCCTTTTATTTCTTTTTCTTGCTAAATCTTTCTGGCAATGACTTCCAGTACTATGATGCATAGGAATGGTGATAGTGAGCATCCTTTTCTTTTACTAGACTCTAGCAGGAAAGCTTTCAACCTTTCACTATTGAGTATGATGTTAGCTCTAGGTTTGTCACATATGACCTTTGTAATGTTGAGGTATATTCCTTCTAAACCCAATTTATTGACTTTTTATCATTAAAGAATGTTAATTTTTGTCAAATGATTTTTCTGCATCTATTGAGATGATTACATGATTTTTATCTTCTATTCTATTTACGTAATTCATCAAATTTATTGATTTGCTTATGTTGAACCATCCTTGCACTCCAGGGACAAATTCTGCTTGACCGTGCTATATGATCCTTTTATTATGCTATTGAATTTATTTTGCACTGAGCAAGACAGGAGCCTCGGCCTGTGTGATCCAGCCTGGTGTTGAGGTAGGTCAAAATACTGGGTATTTAGTAGTCAGTTTGGTGTTTGTCCCAGCCAGGAGCCTGGGTTTATGGGTGCCCACATGCACCCAAAGTTCATGGGAGGCTGATTGGTAGCCTGGGGCCACAGGAGCTTCCTAGGGCTTTGGGAGCCTAGCAAGATCCTGGTGCCACAGGAGCCTCCTGGAGCCATAGAAGCCAGCCAGCACCAGGGTGAGCTGAGATCCAAGGTTGGTAGGAGACTGCCAGGAGCCTGGTGCCATAGGAGCCAGCTGGTGATGGGGGTGCTGGGAGCCTAGGTTTGTGGGAGCTTACTAGGGAACTGGAACCCCAGCAGCCACCCAGGTCATGGGAACTGGATGGCACCATGATGAGCTGGGTGCCTGGAGTTTCTTGAGTTCTCCAGAGTCCTGGTGTCATGGGTGTCACCTTGGGGTGAGGGAGCTAGCAGGTGCCAGGTGAGCTGGGGGCCTGGGTTCATGGGAGCCCACTGGAAGCTATGTAGTGCCATGGGAGTTGGCATGGTGCTGGAATGTCCCAGTTCTGGGGTCCACAGTGAAGTTGCATTCACTTCAATCTCCTTCCCCCATGAGGCAGTGTTACTTCTTCTTTTTTTAAAGTTCTTTTTTTTTTTGAAAAATACTTTCTTTCTTTCTTTTTTCTTTTTGGTTAGGAAGATTGGCCCTGAGCTAACATCTGTTACCAACCTTTCTCTCTTTTTTTTCTCCCCTAAGCTCCCCAGTACATAGTTGTATCTCCTAGCTGTAGGTTCTTCTAGTTTCTGTATGTAGGACGCCACCTCAGGATGGCTTGATGAGGGGTGCTAGGTCTGCTCCCATGATCCCAACCAGCAAACCCTGGGCCGTTGAAGTTGGGCCTGCAAACTTAACCACTCAGCCACGGGGCTAGCCCAAAGGCAGTGTTTCTTTCTGCACTGGGCTACCTGGGCTTGAGGTGAGAGGATTATGGGGGTAATGTGAATTTATCTTTCTTACCCTTCTCAATGCATCTTTTCTTATTTCTGTGCTTTGCCTGGCTGTGGGAATCCCTCGACTGGAATCCTTAGCTCTTGTGAATGCATTTTCATGAGAGGATAGTTCTTTAAATCGATGTTTGGTGGAGGGGGCACAAGCACTAAAAACATCTTTTTGCTGGTGTGACTCCTCAGGCAATTCTTAAGGAAGAGAAAACTGTGAAATGTCATCAAGACTTATAAAATTATTACTGTTAATGATATAATTGATTGTGAGGACTATAAAGTGAAAAGATCAAGATAAGCAACATACTTATTAAGAACTCAAATATAGCAGTGCTTTCTGAAAAGTCAAGAAAAATGAGGTTTGATGAATGTGAATTTTTTTCCATATTCTAATATTGAAATACTTTAAGATATATTTAAGGCAAAGCATTTATGCTTTACAAGGGGTAAAGACAACATAAAACACTCATTATTTTGTTATCTTTCTTCCAACTTATGGATGGAAAGCACAGACATTGATATAATTAGATTCTCTTGGGGAATGTAAGACAATCAGTGTCTGCTTCACAATATGATCCCATAAGCAAGTCTAAGCATCATTGGGATACCTGAAAACCTCATTTATTTCATCCATTACAAGTAGAAAAATATTTAAGGGGAAAGTATCTTTTCAAAATTATGCAACACATCTAAGATTATTGTCTTTCTCAGGACCTACACATAAGCAAATCAAGTTTTTACAAATATATGAATGCATTTTACATTTTTTTATGACGAATGAACTGTGAGAAAGCACTCTGAAAGATTAGACAAAACAAAGATAGAAAAATGATAAATATTTTATGAATAAAGGATAAATGTCACATTTAATAATTAATTGTAGATAAAGAATGAAGAAATAAAGACTAGAATGGAAATTAGGATACCGTACTCTAATCTCTGCTAATCATTGAAAAGCTACCACACAAGCCAATTTTCCATTTCTTACTTTTAGTTTTCCACCTGTAAATTTGTCAAAAGGCATCTGTGCAAAGAGCATCAGAACACACATCAGGGCACTAGATCTTGGCTCATCTACCAACCGGCCCTGGGAGCCTGGTCCAACCCCTAAACCTCTCTAAGTCTCCCTTACTTCAGTCCACTTAGCTCAACAACTATTGAGAGATCCTATGAACAAGGTTCTCAGATCACACAGAACACTTGCTGTCAAGAAGTTTCCAGTCTATTTAAGGGGAAGATGAGGCAATTATATGCCTACCTGTAATGAGACTTTGATCAAACTACCCATCAGCTGCTACTGCTGGTAAAGGTTTTCCTCATAGTAATGATATGTGCTCTGGACACCCACACAGCACCAAGCAAGCACTCAGATAGCAAACAGAATTGCTCAGAATCACTCCCATTGTATCAGGAAAAGTAGTTAATCTCTCCAATTTTTAATCACTTGGTATATAAAGTAGGCATAATAATAACTATCTTGTTCTCTTGTTGAAAGAAATAAAATAAGCATGAATCTGCATATAAAGTACCTAGAACATTGCCTGGCACAAGAGATAGCAGCTTTTATTGTTAGCATTTCCGTATAATCATCATCACCATCATCATCATTATCACTACCATTACCATTCTTTCCTGTTTCAACTAGATAGTTGGTGAAACGTGTTAATACAAAATAATTAGCAAATTGTCTAACAAAATCTTGGCTCTGCCGATAACCAGCCATGTGACCCAGGGCACATTATTTAGCTACTATAACTTCACTGTGTCTCAGTTTCCTTGCTTTCAAAATAAGGATAGTACTGTCACTTACCTCACAGGATTGTTGGAAGGGTTAAATAAGATAATTATTGAGCACAGAATCTAATACACAGCAAGTCTTCAAGAAAGTTTTTTTTTTTATTATTGTAAACACTAATATTACATTTGTTCCTTTCTTCCCTCTTTGTTTTTGGAAAAATATCTAACCAAAAATAAATGGTAGTTATTACTACTATTAGTAGGAGTATATTTATTAGCACGAATTGCTAAACCTTCTTAAGAAAGGGATGTGAAATTAATGATAGTAGCCATCATTAAGTGAGATCATGAAAGCAGTTATTGTAATCTAAAGATGAGAGGGGTCTGATTTGGTTGAGTTGTCTCTTTATTATTGACGTAGAATTTCTTACCCAGTTGATAAAGACATTTTACCTGGAAGAATATTCTTTTCCTCAGAAATGACCCTGTAAGATGAACAAACTGTAGGAAACTAAATGAGAAACATAGAAATGTCAGTGGGGGTTGGAGGGAGTCTGAAGATTTTGAAAAGGAATCAGTGGAAAAGAAAGAGACAGTTCATGCTTAAAGGAAGAGAAAGTAACACCGTCGTACAGTGAGGAAATAAAAAGTATTTCTGGGAAGTAAGGATCTGCTGATGATATTAGGCAGCTGTGTGGAGCCTGGCAGACGATGAAGAGTGTCAAGACCATCAACATGAATAAATTGGAGGTCAGGGGATCATGCTGCTCATCAGTCAGTGTCACTGGTGATGAATGTTTCCAGGGGAAAGGTCAGTAGATGAGAGGTGACTAGAGTATTCCAGGGAACAGTGCTCTTCTGTTAAATAGGAGACTCTTGGAATACTGACACGTGATCGTTAAACCTGCCATGTCAGTGAGCAAGGGCCAAAATCAAATGGAGAGTGAGGACTCCAAGAGCTGTAATAAGCTAAAATGAACGGATAAAAATTAAATGTCTTTTTTCTGAACTGTTAGATAATTCACATGAAAATGCCAACTGCTAATTTCTTTAAAAAAATATGCACATGATATCAAAACAATTGCAAGATAAGCCCATTTTTTTTTTTTTTGGTATATAATTGTTTAGGTATCTCTGATGAAAGCAAGCATGTAGAACCATAACCAATGGGTGCAACCTCTGGTCAAGAGCTCTGTTGACCAAAGACAATGCCAGGAATTAAGCAAAGCTCATTTTTAAATGGGTGCATATTATTTGTGTGAAGTGGACTGACAATTTATAGAGTCAGAGCGGATTAACTCATTTTTAGATCAAGTGCAAATACATGTATCAGGCAAGGCATGATGATGAGCAGAATGTGCCGGAATCACACAGACCCAGATCTAAGAATTGTTACCTGTGCAATTCAGTCCATTTTACTGGGGCATAGTTTCTAAACCTGAAAAATGGGGACAATAAGCCCTATCTCAGATATATACTTTAAATAACACAACGTGTATAAAGTATCTGGTAAAGTGAGAGGCATGTGTTAGGTCATTGATAAATGACTGCATGAGTGCATGTGAATATGCATGTATGTCACAAAATTTGGGCTTATTTTGTTTCAAATATTAGTACTGATTTTATTCATAAAATTCATTTTTTCAACAAATATATATTGAGTCTCAGGTACTAGTTAGGTGCTAGAGATACAGAAGTGACCCAAATAGTGCAAGTCCCAACCTCACAGAACTTACATTCTAGTGAGGGGGAGGTGGAGGATAAACAAATACAGACATAGCATTTGTGACAGCACTAATACATCAAGGTACATGAGATGCAGAGGGTCATTGGGGCAAAGGTGGGAAGGATGTAAATTTAGAAATATGTGGTCAATTGTGATTTTTTTTTAGGATGATTAGCCCTGAGCTAACACCTACTGCCAATCCTCCTCTTTTTGCTGAGGGAGATTGGCTCTGAGCAAACATTCATTCCCATCTTCCTGTACTTTATATGTGGGACGCCTGCCACAGCATGGCTTGATAAGCAGTGCATAGGTCTGTGCCCGGTATCTGAACTGGTGAACCCTGGGCCGCTGAAGTGGAGCTCACAAACTTAACTACTAGCCCACGGGGCTGGCCCATCTACTGCGATTTTAGAGAGAGGATCCATCAGTGAAAAGATAAGCGGTGTGTACAGACATGAAGAAGAGTGAGGGAGCCACGTGGGCAACAGGAGAAACACATTTCAAGCAGAGGGAAGAATCTGTGTAAAGGCCTTGAGTTGGGGCACGCAAGGAGAACACTGTGGCTGAAGCAGAATAGTGAGTGACTCTAGTAGGGGGAACGTCCTGAGATGTAGTCATGATTGGATCACAATGGGCCTTGGAGGCCATTTGAGGGACTTTGCTTTGTACTCTGAGGGAGATGAGAAACCATTGAAAGTTACTAGTAAAGAAGCGACGGGTGTTGACTTAATGTTGCAATTACTCTTTTAAATAGGTCTCCAGGAATCTCTATTTTAAATTCCCACAATACCAATGAAGAAGTGGCTATTCTTATCCCCATTCAGGTAAGGAAATGGGGGCTCAGAGAGGTTAGGTGATTGACCAAGGCCGCATGACCAGGTAGTGGCTGAAGTGGGTTTCCAACCCAGGTAGGTTCCACTACACGACCTGCACTTTTTTTCATTTTCAGTCATGTCCATTCTATTCCTTGCCATGTCTAATCTATACCTGTGTTCTGTAATAATATTTCTTTGTTCATGTGTTCTTCTTCACAGTCTCTACCTTCAACACATTTTCTCATTTTAAGCATCTCACTATGAAGTGCTTATTTATTTATTTTAGATTAGAATATTAACCACTTCTAATCTTTAATGAAATATTCTTTATAGGAAGGTTCAACTTTTCTTGGGTTGTCTGTTCTTTTATTTCTTCCAGATTATGTTTTTCCTTGGTCTTTTTTGTGTCATTTCCATTTACTTTCCTCTTTTCTTTCTTTCCCTCTCTCCATTCCTCTTTTCTTTTCATCTTCCTAGTTTTCTGCTTTCCTTCCTTACATCCTTCTTTCCTTTTTTCTTTCCTACCTCCTTTCCCTCCTTTCCTTCCTTCTTACCTTCCTACTTTCTTTACTCCCTAACTTTTCATCTCTTTTGTTTTCTGAAGTAAATTATATTTTCCTCATGTATTAAGTCATTTTCCTCTAATATTTTTGGTCATCTCTCTCTCTCCTATTTTTCTCGTTTATTCATCCTAAGGTAGAGCCCATCTAATTTGTGTAGCTCACCACACCAAAGGATGATTGCCACTAACAAAGGCTTGGAAGCTTATTAGAAATTCACCACCTCACACTCTGCCATGGGATCTATATTTTAACTGGATGTACAGGTGATCATAGACAAATTAATGGTCTGAGAAGTACTTTTCTTGCATAATGGGAGCTACAGGGCATAGGACTTGTCAGTCCTACTCACTGTCCACTGACCCTTTGGGTAGAATCTTTTTTTTTTTTCATATTTATAGCTGCAGAAGAGTTCTAGATAGCAAAGTTAATCCTATAGCCATTATCAGGAATTATTTGAAGTCACCAAGACAGTGGAGTAGGAGACCCTAGCCCCTGTCTCTCACAAAGATCAACAATTAGAGAGCTATCCATCAATAAAAATAACTCTGGGAGACTTCAAGAGTCCACTGTCAGCAACACAGTGAACAAGGAACCTGAGAAAAACTCCACAAAAAAGAAAGGAAGAACAGCTTCATTTTGCCTGCATCATTCTATTCCCTAGGTTAGCACTGCTCTGTGCCAAGAGAAAACTCCCTAGTTCAAAAGAGTTCCCTTTACTGGGAAGGGAAGAGCTGGTAGCTTCCCCACCCTTTCAGGGCACTGCATGAAGGATACACTTCAGTTTAACTCTCCCCAGAGACCAGCCAAGTGGAGACTTCTAGAGACAGCCAGGAGCAAGGGCTACCAATAACAGCCATGTAGTAGGAGTGACTGTGGTTCCAAGTGGCCAACTCTGCAGAAGAAGCCTACAGTGTTCTCTGCTGAAGAAACCAACATCCAGCACAGCTGCTGCAGACCCTCTGTAAGCTTCACCACCAAGGTTTTTACATTCAAAGAGGTCAGCTTCCTGAGATCTTCCCTGTTCTCTCCTTCACCCCCTCACTCTCCACCTTTGACCCCAACAAGAGCCTGGAATCCATACAGGCAGCCAGTCCAGCCTTCTGTGGCTGCATGAGTGCAAGACACCAGCCTAAACTGCCCATCGCTGACACCTACCACCATACATGAGCTTAGGTCTAAAGTAGATAAACAAAAGATAAAGAGAAGGGAGTCAAAATATGCCACTATGGAAAATCATTAGTTCACAAAGGAAGACAGCAAAAGAGAAAGAAGTGAACAAGGGAACCACAAAATAGCCAGAAGACAATTAACAACATGGCATTAATAATTTCTCACCTATCTATAATTACTCTCAATGTAAATGGTTAAAATTCTCCAATCAAAGGTCATAGAGTATGGGTAAAAATAAAAAACATGACCCAACCATATACTGCCTATAAGACGCTCACTTCAACTTTTTTTTTTTAAGTTTTTTTTATTTTTTCCTTTTTCTCCCCAAAGCCCCCCAGTACATAGTTGTATATTCCTCGCCATGGGTCCCTCCAGCTGTGGCATGTGGGACGCTGCCCCAGCGTGGTCTGATGAGCAGCGCCATGTCCACGCCCAGGACTCAAACCAACGAAACACTGGGCCGCCTGCAGCGGAGTGCACAGACTTAACCACTCGGCTACGGGGCCAGCCCCTCACTTCAACTTTTAAGGACACATATGGGCTTAAAGTGAAGGAATGGAAAGAGATATTCTACACAAATGGAAACCAAAAGAGAGCGGGTGTAGCTATACTTGTATCAGACAAAATAGACTTTAAGTCAAAACTAATAACAAGAGATAAAGAAGGTAATTAAATAACAATAGAGGGGTGAATTCATCAAAAGGATACAACAAATGTACGTCTATGTGCACCCAACATCAGAGCACCTAAATATATGAAGCAAGTACTAACAGATCTGAAGGGAGAAATAGACAAACTATAATAATAGTAGGGGACTTCAACTCCCCACTTTCAACGATGCATAGATCATCCAGAGAGAAAACCAGAAGGTTTCCTGAGAGAATTCTACCAAACATTTAAAGAATATTTATCACCAATCCTTCCCAAAGTCTTCCAAAAATTTGAGGAGGAGGGAAGACTCTCAAACTCATTTTAAGAGGTCAGCATTAGCCTGATACCAAAGCCAGATAAGGATACTATACGGAAAGGAAACTACAAGCCAATATCCCTGATGAATATATATGCAAATATTCTGAACAAAATACTAGCAAAATATTAGCAAAATACCTGAATTCAACAGCACAATAAAAGGATCATACTCCTGATCGAGGGATTTATGCCTGGGATGCAAGGATGATTTAAGATACACAAATCAATAAATGTGACATGCCATATGAATAGAATGAAAAAATAAAATCATATAATCATCTTGATAGATACAGAAAAAGCATTTGACAAAATTCAACAACCAAAAAGTTTCAACAAAGTATGTATAGAAGGAACATATCTCAACATAATAAAGGCCATATATGACAAATTCACAGCTAACATGGTACTTAACATGAAAGGTTGAAAGCTTTCCTTTTAAGATCAAGTATAGGAAAAAGATGGCCACTATCACCGTTCCTGTTCATTGTAGTACTGGAAGTCTTAGCCAGAACAATTAGGCTAGAAAAAGAAATAAAAGACATCTAAATTGGAAAGGAAGATGTTTCTAATTGCAGAAGACACAATCTTATATACAGAAAATCCTAAAGACTCCACCAAATAACTTTTAGCACTGATAGACAAATACAATAAAGTTTCAGGATACAAAATCAACATACAAAGATCAATTTTGTTTCTACACTAACACTGAACTATCTGCAAAGACATAAATAAAATTCCATTTATGATAGCAGTAAAAACTTAGGAACAAATTTAACCAAAGAAGTGAAAGATCTATACATTGAATAGTATAAGACATTGGTGGAAGAAATTGAAGAAGGCACAAATAAGTGGAAAGGTTTCTCATGTACATCAATTGGAAGAATTAATATTGTTAAAATGTCCATAATATCCAAAACCACGTACAGATTCAAGGCAATTCCTGTAAAATTCCAATGGCATTTTTCACAGATGTAGAAAAAACCTATCCTAAAATTCGTAGGGAACCACAACAGATCCTGAATAGCCAAAACAATTCTGACAAAGAAGTACAAAGCTGGAAGCATCACACTTCCTGCTTTCAAACTATATCACAAAGCTGCAATAATCAAAAGAGAATGGTACCGACATAAACATACACATTGAACATGGAAACAGAATTGAGAGGCCAAAAATAAACCCACACATATACATCAACTAATATTTGATAAGAGAGGCAAGAATACTCAAGGGGGAAAGGATAGTCTCCAATAAATGGTGCTGGAAAACTGGATATTCATATGCAAAACAATGAAATTGGACCTGTATCTTATACCAGTCACAAAAATTAACTCAAAATGAATCAGGGATTTAAATATAAGACTTGAAACCATAAAACTCCCAGAAGAAAACATAGGGAAAAAGCTCCTTGACATTGTCAAGGCAATATATTTTGTATATGACACCAAAAGCACAAGCAATGAAGGCTAAAATAAACAAGAAATTACATCAAATAAATAAGCCTCTTCAGAGCCAAGAAACAAGCAACAAAATGATAACGCAACTTATGGGATGGGACAAAATACTTGCAAATCGTACGTTTGATAAGTGGTTAATATCCAAGATATGCAAGAAACTCATACAACTCAATAGAAAAAAAGCAAAAAAATTGGATTAAAAAGCGAGTAAAGGACCTGAATAGACATTTTTCAAACAGACACATACAAATGGCCAACAAGTGCATGAAAAGGTGCTCAACATCACTAACCTCAAGGAAATGCAAATCACAACCACAATAAAATATCACCTCACACTTGTTGGAAAACACAAGTGATAATGAGTGTTGGCAAGGTTGTGGAGAAAAGGGAACGCTTGAGCACTGTTGGTGGGAATGTAAATTAGTATAGTCACTATGGAAAACATATGGAGGATTCTCAAAAAATTATAAATAGAACTACCATACGATCCAGCAATCCCACTTCTGGGTATTTATCCACGGGAAATGCAAACAGGGTTTCAAAAAGATATTTGCTCCCCTATATTCATCGAAGCATTCTTCACAATAACCAAGATAAAAAACAACCTAGGGCTAGCCCAGTAGTATAGCAGTTAAGTTCGCATGCTCTGCTTCAGCAGCCTGAGGTTCGCTGGTTTGGATCCCAGGCACTGATCTATGCACTGCTTATCAAGCCATGCTGTGGCAGGCATCCCACATATAAAATAGAGGAAGATGGGCATAGATATTAGCTCATGGCCAATCTTCCTCAGCAAAAAAGAGGAGGATTGATGGCAGATGTTAGCTCAGGGCTAATCTTCCTAAAAAAATAACCTAAATTTCCATTGACGGATGAATGGAGAAACAAAATGTGGTATGTATACATGTATATATGTATATATATAATGGAATACTATTTGGCCAGAAAAAGGAAGGAAATTCTGCCATTTGTGACAATATGGATGAACCTTGAGAACATCATGCTTAGTGAAATAAATGAGACAGAGAAAGACAAATAGTGTATAATCTAACATGTATATGGAATCTAAAAAAGCCAAATTCATAGAAGCAGTGAGTAGAATGTTGGTTGCCAGTGGCCAGGAGGTGGGGGAAATAAGAAGATATTGGTCAAACGATAAAACCTTCCATTTAGAAGAGGAATAAATACAGAGTATCTAACATACAGAATGGGGACTATAGTTAACAACACTGTATTTGTACTTGGAAGTTGCTATGAGAGTAAATCTTAAATGTTCTCACCATAACAACCACAACAAAATGGTAATTATGTGAGGTGAAGGGTGTGTTAAATAACCTTATTGTGGTAAACATTTCTCAATATATACATATATCAAATCATCACATTGTAGACTTTAAATTTACACAATATCATATGTGCACTATACCTCAATAAAGCTGGGGAAAAAGGGAAGAAATTTATCTAAGGGAGCCCTCCAAAATAAAAGTCAGACCATTTCCTACCCTTGCTCCCTCATTCTGTACACATAGAAACATAAATTTCATAAATTACAGTCCATAGCTTGCACTACTTCTAGAATACTTTCAGGTTTTGATTGTTAACTTTTTTCCCTGGAAATGCACATTTTATGGATGCAATGAGCCACAATTACTTCCTTCCTTTAATCCTCCTTCATATCCTGATTTTTTGAAAATGGAAGTCATTAAATAATCTTAGACCAACAAGTACTGATGGAAAGGAAGAACACTATCCTTCTCAAAAAGTATATCCAGTTCTTCAGTCTCTGGGAAAATGGGAGAGCAATGATGTCTCCTTCTCTCCTTCTAGCCCAATGAGTTTCCTCTATTCTTGATGGCAAAACATGCACTGGAAACCAGCTGTGTTTCTTAGGTCACTGCTATAATTAGAAAATCTTTCCAGGTTCTGAAAAATCCAGCTCTGAGAATTAGTTTTCAATGTTCTCGTGAGACTCCGAGAAGTTAAAATACCTTCCCAAATTACTACGTGATAGAGCCAAGAGCCAAGATGATTATACACACACATGCACACGCACACACACACACAGTGAGTCTCAATCTAATGCCTTTCTACTAACAAGCACTGCATTTTTTAAGCAAAATCTGAGGAATATCAACACGAGTACTGTCCTATGGCATTAGTATCACTCTCCACTTCACATTGCACTGCCATTTTTACAGCTGTTGTGGTCCCACATCTTCTAATTACATTCCTAGGTCTCAGACACCACAAATATCTACAGATCACCTTCTTTTCCTAAATCATGGCTTGTATGTGGTGAAAACTGGTGCTCTCCCCCTTGAGCCCCAGCTGTTTGCATCATGCTGTGAGAGATTGTGAACTGGGTGCTGGACAGCTGCAACCTCAGTAAGAAGAAAAGACCAGCACAGGTGTCTGCTACTGAAATCTTTGATTGGTTTGTTCCCATGTTGAATATGAGCACAGAGAACAAGTAACTCTCTTCCCAAAATATTTGCATATCTTACTTTTATCTCATTGTGTGGGGGTCGTAGACTTACAGAGTATGGAGCACCATCCAGCTTATAAAGTCAGAAATGCTTTTGTTTAATCTAAGATAATTTAATTGTGCTTATTTTATGTAAATTTTAAAGCCACAATAATATTATTCATAGATTCTAGTCCAATGGCTCTGTGTTTCTCAGGCCAGCGTTACCTGCTTTTTGCCATACAGTGTTTCACTCTGAGTCCTGTAAGCCTTACGGATCTTGAAACGTTCAAGGACTGGAAATAGCAAATGCGAACCTGGGGGTCATTATATCAGCCAAGTCACTATTTTACTTGGAAAATTTAACTCAGTCAAACGAAATAGTAATATAAGATGAAACCTATGTGTATTCAACTGCCAAAAAGTCTATTTATTTTAAATGACTTTTATTTCCTCTAATAACACTCCTGGAATATCACTTATAATATGGTCACTTTTTAAATTGTAGCAGTTTTAGTTTTGAATGTCCTGAAGATATGTATAACTAATTAGTCCTCTGAGCATATTGATTAAATTCATTTATATTTCATAGTTCCAGAGAGAGAAAAAAGTATTGGTGAAAAGTTATTCTAAAATACTGCACAAAGAAAATGAAAAAAAACAGTTAAAACAACCAAACATTCAATGTAAACTCTTATTGCCAATAAATTTTAGTATATTCCACGATAAATTATCCTTGTTCTTGAGACTGTGCCCACAGATATTTTTCTCCCTTTAGTAATTGTCTTTTCCTGTCCCAGCAATTTAATGTGGTGAATATGTTAATATTATTAACTTATTCTAGACCTGCACATGATGCCAGAAATATTTTAAAAAGGATCTGCTCTGCAAAAGCTCATTCTCAGACCTGCTTATAAATTGTGAAGTGCTATGGGTCAATTCAACAAGCATTTAGTGTTAATAATTAATCCAGCAATAGTTTTGTGGTGGGAATTATATGCCAGGCACGTTTGTTCGACTCTAGAGAGTCAGAAATGAAATGGCAGTCAATCTGAGCTCATTGACATTGGAATGAGATAAGAATTTTGATGGTATTGAGATAGTAAGGCACAAATATTATTACTATGCATAAAGCATAGATCTGGGCCCTGCAATGTACATAGAGAAGCATTATACCTATAATATATACACATATTCTACCTGCGAGTAGCTCACAATCCCATAGGGTAAATTAAGTTTGTACCTCGGTTGAAGAAGATTGGATTTTTCCCAAGTAGACCCCATATCCCTACCAGAGGAGAAGGAAGGCATATTTCCAGGACCCAGCCTGTAAGTGGGTATATTTTCTGCTGTTATTTTTGCCTCAGAGTGTCAGGTATTTTTCTAAGGAATGCTGGAATAATAGATAGTAAATGGTTTAAAGAGGGAATAATCATATTAGTTTGTTGCCTTTCTCTTTTTCAGAAAGAGACTCTACATTCTGGTGTGGTTCTTCATAGGATAAATTTAATCCCCTGTGGGAGACCTCTCTCTTTAAAGGAGTTTGGTATTTCTTGTATCAGTCATCAGCAAAAGACTTGGAGGCTACATTCATTTCCAGTTGCTGCTATGACAAAATGCCACAAACTTTAGTGTCCCAAAACAACAGAAATTTATTGTACAGTTCTAGAGGTAAGATGCGTGAAGTGGGTCTCACTGGGCTGGAATAAAGGTGTCGGCAGGACAGCATTTCTTCTGAAGGTTCTCCAGGATAACCTGGTCCTTGCCTTTTCCAGCTTCTAGAGACTAGTTGCATTCCTTAGTTTATGACCACTTCTTCCAACTTTAAAGCCAGTGCAGCATTTTCAAATCTCTCTCTGACTCTGATCTCTTTTGCTCTCTTCTTTTATTTTAAAGGACCCGTTGTGATTACATTGATCCCACCTAGATAATACAGGATAACGTCCTGAAGTCAGCTGATTAGTAAACTTCATTACATCTGCAACTTTAATTCCCCATTGCCATGTAACGACGTATTCTGAGAATCTGGGTATTAGGACACAAACATCTTTGACGGGCCCTAATTCTGCCCACCACAGGGGTTTGACCAAGAACCTCTGAGTCGCCTTCTCTTGGCTATGAATTTCAACTGGTTTTTGTGTTCTCTCAGGTACACCCACATAAACACCCTTGCTGGGCAGAGAGTGGTCTAGGAGCCGAGTGAAAGGGTCCCTACATGGGTCATGAAGTGAAGAGGAGTTATATTTATCTTGATACTTTCTTGGACTATTTACTTTTTGTCATTTCTGAACCCTTAGCAAAATCTTGTCTATCTCCTTCTTCATTGTGCTGGTCATGTTTGCAGGCAGTAAGAGAACAGTTATGAGGCCAAATTTGGGCCTTCAAAAAACAGCACCTTGTAGACCAGGAGGTATTAATTCTCCAAGGAAAAGGTCATTGTTAGAGAACAAGCTTTGAGACTATAAGACTGACATTCATTTACACCTGCCATTGCTCATCACTTGTCAGTATTGGAAGATGTGGGCTTGATTTTTTACTATGGCAGCTTTCTTTACATGGAGTAGTCCAAAATTAATCAAATGTGATGTAATAAGTAACTTAGTACAGGAGGCCCCATAAAGCTATGATTTCAAAGTACCATGTAGTGAGGGCAATGAAGCTCGTGGCAAGAAAGATATTCGGTGTCAAAATTTCTAATGTTTCTCCCTTCAGCTCTACTCATGGAAATCCCTGCTTGATGTACCAGCATAACTATAGTTGTTAATTGGGTCATTGTTCCCATTTATTCACTCTCATCCATGTTAGAATTGTACATCCATGACGTTTGCCATATGATTATGTAGTGCTTCCTGGTGTGAGCAGAGTATATGTTGCTGCCCTGTTGATGTTGGGCATGGCTATTTTACCTATTTTGACTAATGGCATGTGGGTGGAAATGGCAGTGTGTGGGCTATGTGCCTATACCTTAAGAGGCCCTGCTTGTTTCTGCTTATTCTCCTGGGCTCCTGCATTTTCCATGAGCCATACAGGCTTGAGGTAGCCTTTGCCCAAGGAGAAGGAATGACATGTGGACAGACCTGAGTTCTAACCACAGCCTGCAGCCCAGCTGAGTTAATCCTTTGTAGACATGTAGTCATATGAGCACGAAAAATAAATGTCTGCTTCATTAGTCACTGATATTTTGAGGTTATTTGTTATATACTATTATGGGAAGCCATATCTGATTACTACAGTATCCAGAATTATACTAAAAAGATTTCTGTTGATTGTATCATCATGTTTTTGATCATACAAATCAAAATGAGTCATCCTTGTCTCCATATTTTCCTCAACTTTCACACATAATCAGTCAGCCAGGTCCTATAAATAACTCCTATTAAATTTCTCCATACTTCTCCCTTCTTCACTAACCATCTGCAAACGTTTTAGTTCAGGTCAGTACCATTTCTCTCCTTGATAATAGCAGAGCCTCCTAGCTAGACTACCTCCATCTCAAGCATTCCAAACCATTCTTCACAGTGATCTAGAGTAACCTTTCCAAAAGCGCAAGGCTATGAGTGCCAGACTCCTGAATGTAATCTGTAACTGTCTCTCTATTCCTTAGACAATGAAGGTCAAATACATTGTTGTGACATACTCGGCCTTTCACTATCTGATTTCTGCTGTCATTCTCCCACATACATCCTATGTCTAAGCCCAATCATAGCATCAGAAGTCCTTTGATATGTCATATGTTAGCCTCATTTTTATCTTTCTTCAAAGACAAAGTCTCCTTTATTAGGAATGCCCTTACTTCATGTATTCATAATTAACAATTAGGCATGCTCTAAGACTCAGAACAAAAGTCCTTGTATTAGTAAAATATTTCTTGACTTTCTCTCTCCAGGAATAATTAGATGTGCTGGCCTTAGCTCTGATAGTCCCTTACACAGACCATGACTATGGTACTTAGACTATTAGAACTGACAGCATGTTTAGAGCCACTATAAAATACTGAGCTTGTTATTCTTCACGGTCCTAGTGATGTGAATAGTTCCTGACAGATTACTTTATGCATTCATTCCTTCATTTGTTCAAAAAATACTGATGAAGATCTTATATGATAGGTGATGCTTTAGGCATTGTGGGTAAAACAGTGAATGAAATGAACAAAGTCTCTCTAATACTTCCATAGCTCCTATGTGCAAGCACAGTCATAAACATATTTCATATTTACCTGATTTAATTCTCTCCAACACTCTGAAAAGTTGTATGGCATCTTCACTTTACATATAAAGACTTTGAAGTTCAGAGTGTCTAAGAAGCAGCTAGTGATCAGCAATTTCTCACTTCATCTAATTATTCTTTCTCTGATTTTTTCCCCCTGGTATGGATCAGTAACTGAGCTCTGTGGATGTTGCAGTAACTGTAAAAGACAGGTTTCAGTTATTTGTTGTTGGAGAACAACTCCAGGTCACAATGACCTAAGATAGCCATTTTACCTTTGCTCTTGACTTTATGAGAAAGGAATTCAGATGGTTCATTGCTGCTCTACATGGTGACAGTTATGATTGGAAGATGCACTTCCATATGACTTCTTCACTCATGCTTGGTGTCTAGGTTCATCTTGGTACCTCTTATCTCTCCTCATCTCTTCTCTTTTCTCCCATCCTCTTCTCTCTCCTTCCTTCCTTCTCTCCCTCTCCCTTGTTTTTCCCTTCTTTGGTATCTCAAACATCAGGCCTCCCATTGCTTGAGCTTTTCAGAGCATAATAGTTTCTGGGTGGTATTACATAAAATTGACTTCTTTCTCTCATTCATAACTCAGCTTCAATGTTGTCTTCGCAGAGGTCATCCTTGAACAGCTAATCTAGGATAAGTCAGTCACTATCAGTTCTACCACCCAGTATTAATTCTCTGCATAATACTTATCAATATCTTATTTATTTACTCATTCATTTATTCCCCTTAATTTTCACTTATTTATTCATTTGTTAATTCAATAAATAATATTTATTGAGTACCTACAATGTACCAACCACTGTTCTAGAAGTTTAGCAAACATCAGGGGGGAAAAAAAAGGAAGCCCCTAAGATCCCTCTTGGCACAGCATATCACCGCTAGGATGTGTACTCCATAAGGGTAGGAATCTAGTTTATCATACTCACCATTGCATGTACAGAGCTTAGAAAAATTCCTGACTTGTAATAGAAACTCAATGAACATTTTTAATTGACCAAATGAACAAAATTACTAGGATGGGGCTGCTATGAAAAGGGACAGAAGGAATCTTAGGGTGGTATGAGAGACGCAGCAAGGGAACTCATTATCATTTGAAGATCACAGGAGAGCTCCTTGCAGAAGTGATGTTGAAGCTGAGAGTCAGAGGATAAGTTGAAGTTAGAGGAAAAAATAGCAACATCAGTGGACACAGGCCTTTCACCAGAGTGATCTGCTTCCCAGTGATAGAAATTAGATCTGAGATTCAGAGGAAAAAAGAATAATTGCAGGGAATATACAATTTTCTCTTTTGAGGGGTATTGAATATAGGATATATATTTTTTTCCTATTAAAATCATTGTAACTTTATTTCAAAATCCTAGCTACTGAAACCATATCTTATAATTATATAGTAAGATGGTTTTCTTAACCATCACGGTACATTAACTTTTCAATGAATGCTTTAAACTGATGTTCTCAAATGTTAAACCAGTTTTTGAATTAAATTGAATAGTTATTTTAAAGGCACATCTAGTAATCCTCTTTTAATCATAGATTCAAAATGTATTGGAATTTTACTTAGGGTCTTCAACAGCTCTTTAATATTACCTGGAGGGTTTGTGTTTCAAATCCCTCTTTACTCCAAGCTTCTTTTATCAATTACTATCTATCCACAGCCTCTTTATTTGATTCTCGTAAGTCCTGCATGGTCTCACCTATCCTAAGATTTCAATTTTCTCCCTGTCCTTGGGATGTCTTTTGTCTTGAAGATATGACAATCACTCTGACTCTGCTCTTTCAGAGCGATAGAAGAAAATGGTATTTCAAGATTTACCAGCATTTGGTTTTGCCTCACATAACACTTGACTACACTAACTTTTAGCTTCAGAAACAAGTTCATCTATAAATTATGAAGCCACCAGGAAATATGCCACATTTATAAATTTTATAAGTACTCAAACACTTGTATATACGTTCATGAGAATGTTAATACTTAGTAGTACAACAAACAAATCAGAGCTAAAACTAGATGTTCAAACAAAATAAAACTATATGTTATTATGTGTGATATCATCAAATCTATCCTTCTTGTACATCCACAGGTGGAGTCACCAAGCCCATTCTCCTGATGTTTCATTTCATAACAAACATATTTTAGTAACTAACTCTGGACTCTCACTGCCCCCTTATTCCTGTGGAGGATGAGGGATTTGGAAATTAGGGAGAAGAAACTAGGTAGGCAGAGCTCAATCCACTACCCATTCAAATACAGAGTTTGGCTTCCAATTTTGGAATTCTGGTCCATTTTTGTCCCCATTGGTAAGTTGACTGGTAAAGGCTCACCTGTGACAAGGTAAGGCTGATTCTGGGGAGCAGAATTCTGTTATCACACAATGAGCCATGCTTTCCAGCAATTCTGTCAATTATGTAAATGATATTTTTTTCTCCATGTGATAAATTCCTTTATATATTTCTTAACAGGTTCGTAAGTTGGATGGGAGATAGTAATACCATTTATCGAGACACTTCAAATATCAACACTGTAGGACTAACGTAGGAAGTGTATGGGGGAATATGGTACTGAAGTTCCAGAGTATTGGGCTCCTTGTTCTTGCTATGCCATTAAAAAGTTGTGTGTTCTTGGGTAAATTATTTAAACTCCCTGAACCTCTGTGTTTCAGTCACTAAACTGAGGCAAATGGACTAGATTAGTGTTTTTTCAAACCCTAATGTACCCACAATACTAAGAGAGGAAGTGGAGGAACGTCAAGTGGAAGGGAAGCAACTTTGGAAGTCCCACATCTGCTTTAACAAGGGCAGCCCTACTCTGACTCCCAATAAAACTTTGCAACTAAATATCTGAAAACCATTCCATGAGATGGCTTCTATTATTTCTTCAATCTCTGACACAGTGTCATCACACAGGTGATGACTTGGTATAAAAGGAATTATGCCGTGTTGGAACAAAGCCAGACTAAGTTTGGATCTTGACTCTAGCATACACGATGACCTTGGACAAGATTTACAACAGAGTTGTTGTATGGATTGATGAATGGATGGATAGATACATACATAGGTAGAGATATGCCATTGTTTACATTAAATGGAGTGGCATGTGGGCAATTCCTGAAATCAAGGAGAGTATTCAATAATTGCTGTCATTCCTATTATCCCCCATTCTGTCTTTCAGAGGGAGAACCTGTTAAATAATAGCATCAAATATTTACACAGTCTTAAACCATTTTTACACATGCCTTGTCTAAGTTGATTCACATGATTCTCTAGTATAAGTCCACATTAATTTCCTCCTTTTTAAAGTGAAGAAAACAGCTCAGTGGTCTTATGTATCTAATAAATGTCAGGCTTGGTGTTTGAACCTGGGCTTTCCAATGCTGAATCTGTGCTAATGCCCCTGGACTAATAAGCCCGCTCTGAATGAGTCACACATATTCAGTTTCGCCTATCATCATCAGTTTTTCTGGTTCAACTCACCCATGCGACTCCTGTAAAATGAAATTGGCAATTGTTTATGGCATCAGCAGTGGGTTGTTATGTCAGCTCATCTACTGAGGCAGCCATTGTGAAATAACATGTGCAATGACCCCTCAGTGTGAAGTCTAGCACCTATGTCATATTTGTCATTGTTCAGCATTAATATCTCCCCTGCACTCCTTAAATACACCTTACAACTATTCACATCAAGGTATTTGCTCTCAAAGCGACTCGATTTCCAAGTTTGGGAAAATTGCAGACTGATAAGCATGGCTTTCTGTATGTAAACACAATACTTGCTTTTTGCTCTAGGTGAAATACTATTGAAAATAATGTTTCAAAGGAGAGTTTTGGATAGTCAAGTTGTAGGCATGCTATATAGAGAGAATTTTTGTTGATTTGGTTAAAACCAGCCAAAGTCCACAGGAAATAAAACCCAATACTGCCATTTTTTTTTCTAATTTCTGCCCATGTAACAGTAACTACTTTCTAGGTGAAAAATCAAACAAGCAATGAAGCTCTGCCTTCTGAAATGATGTTTTTATTGCAGGTGTGCTACGAATACAGTTATTAAAGATTCTTTGAGGTTATCTCAAGTCCCAACTAATTTCTCTTACCCTTCTTACTCTTTCTATTCTTTCTCAAGCCACTCATGCAAAACAACTAATAAGCGGACAAGCAACAATAAAAACAAAAAAATAAGAAAAACAGTAGCACATTCCCATAGGGCTAGCAAGAAAATGAATGAGGGTTATATATGACCTATTACCTTTTAAACTTGTGATATTCTTTGATGCTTCTCTTCCTTTCACACCCCACTCCAGTCCTAAATCAAGTCTTGTCATATTAACCTTAAAAAGATATTCAGATTTTGATCCTGTCTCTCTTATTCATTGGCCACACCCACAATCACCCATTATTTCAATGGTCTCCTAACCAACCTTTTTGCATTTGTGTTTGTCAACAGAGTTTCATCCCAACACAATAGACTAAGTGATTCTCTTATAATGCAAACCAGATATTGCCTTTCTTTGGTCTGAACGCTGCAATGACCACCCATCTCACTCAATCCAATATCCAAAATCCTTACAATGGCCTATGAGGCCTTATAAATTTTGGCCCCTCTGTACCTTTCTTGCCACTCTCCTCCTTGTTCTTTTGCTCCAGGTGGACTAATCTTGCTGTTTCATACAAGCACCTGGCCCCAAGCTCCTCCTGCTTAGGGCCTTGGTACTACCACGGTCTTTACTTGGAAAGTCCTTCTCTGAGATCTCAACGTGGCCCTACCCCACCCTTCCTATGAGTCTTTACTCAGATGCTATCATTTCAGTGAGGTTTTCTCTGCCCACTCTAAAATTGCACATTGGCACTCTATCCTCTGTTCCTACTTTATTTTTCTTCTGAGCCTTTGCTACCATGAGCATATTACATATTTTGCCCACTAATCTTGTTTATTTTCTGCCTCTCCCATCTAGAAGATAATCTCCACAAAGACAGGACGATAGCTTGTATTGCTCAGTGCTTTATCCCCAACACCTAAACCAGTACCTGGAGCTTGGTAGGTATCCATTAAGCTTTTGCTGAATGAGTGGCTCTCTCTCACATTCACTTTGCAGGTTGAGCCCTGATCAGCACAAAGAAGCTCAGTTACTCTGTACTGCATCATCTTCAGAATCTATACTTTGGTCACATGATTTCTAGCAATATTAGCTAGATTTTAGTGTGACTTTGCATAAGCCAAACTACTTTTCTTCCCTTTTATGGAAAATTCGTATGTAAGTAATAATGAAATTTAAATGAGACAATGTGTATGAAAAAAAGTTTCTTTTTTAAATAACTAAGAGAGAAGCTAACTTTATTAGTCTCCCTCTTTTTCTTTTTTTGCAGATAAAGATTTGTCCTAAGCTAACATCTGTTAATCTTCCTCCTTTTTTCTTCCTTTTCTCCCCTAAAGCCCCAGTACATAATTGTTTACAGTTGTAAGTTTTTCTGTGTTTTCTATGTGAACCACCACCACAGCATGGCTACTGACAGAGGACTGGTGTCGTTCCACCCCTGGGAACTGAACCTGGACTGTCAAAGCAGAGCATGCCGAATTTTAACCACTGGGCCATCAGGGCTGGCTCAAAATGCAAGTTTTAAAGTTTGATGTAGATATTGAGGTTGTTATCACTGTATGCAATTTGACTGCATTAGCCATTTAGGGTAACTTTCTGACACAGTGGTGTGGATGATTCCCCTGAAAGACATTCTAGAGGAACTCATTTAATCAGAACCCAGGAGAATGCATAAGCCCCAGTGGTTATAAAGGAAATTTCAAAGTGGAAAATGAGTTCAAAGATGGATATTTTGAGAAGTAGCATGGAAAGAGTTTTGATCTTGGGTCAGGTTGCTTTTTGCTAATCTTGCTGATGTTAATGCACTTATTTCTCTTCTTCTACCACTCCTCATTTCCACTTCCTGCAGCATTCGATAACTATTTACCTTTCAAGTTTCAGCTAAAAAGTTACTTCCTGCACACTGTCCACCCTAACTTCCCCTCAGATTATATTGGACTTATTTTTTATGTGCTTCTATAGGATTACAAATTTTATCATCCCAATATTTCAGAAATGCAAAAAGTTATTCAATGTATGCCTTCTCCACTGTAAGCACCATAAGAACATGAACCATATGTTTTGTTCCCACTCTATTTCTAGCACCTAGCACAACATCTGTCGTAGGTTACATATTTGATCATTTTTTTGAATAAACACCAATGTATTTTTTGAAAAATTAAAATTTCAGTAATATGTATCAACTTTGAATCCTTATAATACAATTCACCTCTTCATAAGGACTTTTTTTTTATGTTTCATTAGACTTTTTGCATCTATGGCTATCGAATAGATTCTTATTATCTATGTGTCTTATCAACTTCCTTTTATCCATCATATATTTAGTAAGCATCTACTACAATGATTATTTTGAGCACATTATGTACTACATGCTATTTTAATTTGCTTAATTTTACATATTTTTGTTTTTATGTTGCATGCAGTAACTCATTTGATATACCTGACCCAATCTATGTGTAAGTTCTCTTATATTTCTCTCCATTTTATAGAAGAGGGATCTAAGCAATGGCAAAATCAAATATCTTGCCTCAGGCCACCCAGGTAAGAAATGCAGGACCAGAATATTAACTCAGCTGGTGAATTTTCAGAACTTACATTCTACCAGAAATGTAGAGAGGTGAGTAAGAAAGTTCCCCAAACATGGAGGAAATAAGTACTAGTGGCATGGAAATACAACTAAATTGATAATTTTGATATAATTGTTATTGATGACTAGACTGGCCACTGCATATAATTAAAGTCTTGGCACTCAGTATATTCTCAAAAACATGTTAGTTTAAGGAATGATGCTTTGCTTTTAGCACATAGCTTATCTGGATTATTTTTACCCCCCAGTCCCTCAAAAAACTCATTGTACATAATTGAGTAGGTTTTACACCTTTTTGACTAAAATAATAAATACATATATTATATAATTATATATGTAATTTAATATATAATGTTTCTTAAAGAAATATATATACATGTGTATGTATATAATATTTCTATTATATATATTTCTTCAAGAAATGTTTAAGTTACAAAAAATTATTTATTCAATTTACATTTATTTACATTATTTTTCTGGAGAATTTCACCTGTGTGAATGATTTATTTCACAATAGTTTCTTGACTCTGTGTATAGTGTCTGCAAATTATCTCAAGGGAGTTGTTAAATTTCTATAATTGAAAACGTAAATGCAGCATGAAGAGTCTGTATTTCATAGAAATACGGAGCTAGAAAGAACCTTAAAATATAGGTGGTCTCTTGTGAGCTGAGAGAATAGATATAGATAGGTTAAGTGACCTCACCAGTATCACACAAAGCACTGATTCCCCGAGGAGTGTTCGGACCATGTTACTCCTCCATTAATTCTCCTGTGAATCGTTTTATGGCTTGAAGACTCCCTCTGCAATAAAAGTTTATTGGCCATGTGTCAGGGACTTTGCTGGGTGCTGGAGTTACAACGATTTATGAGACATAGCCCATACCCTGAAGGACATCACAGTCTAACGGTAAAGGTAGGCACAAAACATGCTATTGAATCTAGTAAGTGAAATGCATACAGAGAGGGACACACAAGCCAGATAGAGGAGTCAGGACAGAGGCATTAGAGAGAGTAATTTCTAATCAGAATCTTAAAGAATAAGTAGGGGTAGAAGTTTTCCAGGCAGGCTGAGGGAATGGAAGAGAAAGAGACCTATACTTAGGAAAGGATTAGCTAGGCAGAGACAAACATAAGCAAAAGCAGTGTGATATATTGGGGAGAGGCTGAGGTGCAGAGCAAATACAAACAGTTCATTGTTGATGGAGTATGAAAGGTAAACAGGAGGATAACAGGAAGGAAGTCTGCACTAGTAGGCCCAAACCTTAAAATGCCTAGCAAGCCATATTTAGAAAATGTGGAGTGGCTAAAGAATTTTCAATAGGAATGTCACAGTTGGGTTTCTATTTATAGAATCCTGGTGACAGCATGAACTAAGGAGCCAAGAATGAAAACAGAGAGATTAGCTAGGAAGTTGGTGCAATAATCCAGTTTTGAGATTTTGAGGACATGAACTAAGGCAGAGAGATTGACATGAGGGCAAAAGAACAGATATATAGGTAGATCTATCTATAGATATCTACAAATATAGGTAGATATAGATATACATTTAGATAGATATTGATATATACATAATGAGAAATATGTATTTATTTCATATATAAATTTGATGTGAAATGTTTAGGACTTGGTAAATAACAGAATTTGGTGGCTGAAGGTAAAAGAAATGTGAAGACGAGAGCCAAGTTCTTGAGAGATGATGTAGAGGTGACCAACTCAAATAGATAGTATAGCATTAAGTGGAGATTTACTTGTGACATGGTCTATATAGAGACAGAGGCACATTCAGAAGAAGGGATCCAGCAGAGTTTGATGTGGATCTGTGAAGGTGGCTTGAGTAATACTCATGAATGTGATTAGCATGAAACTATGTGATTGGATGCCTTCATCTTGGGAAAGCTTATAGAGTAAGAAGAGAAAGAAAGAAAAGGTGTCTTCAGAGCTCTGAAGAGATGCAGGAGAGAATGATGTTACAGGGTCAAAGAGAATAAAGCATTTCAAGAGGAGGGAGTTACCTATCAGATACAGAATAAAAGCTAAAGAAGAAAAAAATAGAAACTGTCCATTAAATTTGAGAATTGAGGTCATTGGTTACGTGTGTGGCAACAATTTCAGTAGATTTTTATGATTCATTGTGGAGTGAATGGATAACGAGAAAATGGAGAGAGAGACTATAGATGACTCTTTTGGCATCATAGATTAGAAAGACTTGGAAGGAAAATAACTTGAGAGTAATGTGATTCAAGGATGAGATATTTAGGCCAGTAGATACTTATAGGCTGAGGGGACTATTTGAATAGAGAAGGAGAGATTGAACATAGAAGAACCAAAGGGTGGAGAAGTGAAGGAACAAGATCCCAGGGGAGTCAAGGATCGATTAAGTCAAAGGCATTGATACAGTCAGAGATTGGCTAAGAACAGAAAGAAAGAATCTCATTCTCTGGAATTATAGAAAAGGAAGTAAGGATAGATGGTAGTGAAGTTGAGGATCAGACAGAGGAGAGGAAAGTTGAGAGAGAGCATGCACAATTACTTTATTTTCTAAGTGAACCAAGGAATTGTCCAGTTGCTATCTGTGTGATATTGACTTACCATTGTCGAGCTTCCATGAAGACAGTAGAAAAAAACAGAAGTCAGAAGATTGGTGGCCTTAGGACTTTAATTTGAAAGTTTAGTGAATTTGAGGGTGTGAGATGTTTGGAAGGACAAGATTTAGTGGTCAAAGAGTATTTTGTTGGATTTTATGATTTCTGTTACAATGCCATTCTGCCTGAAAAAAAGGTCTAGGAAATGGTGCAGGGAGAAAATAACGATGTACAGCATAGGTGAAATCCAATAAAGGGAGGAAGCCCAGGAATTTAGAACCTGGTTGTTGGATGGATCTTGTTCATAATTATCGATGTCTCCTAAATATACAATGCTTGGATATAAAGAGTAAAACTAAACTAGGCACAGAACTCTGCAGTATGAGTTTGTTTGTGGGAAGGGGGTGATATATAATAGGAATGCTAAAAGCCAGGTGAATTATCCACAATGGGTTTGGTAAATGAATAGTCCCCATTAGTGAGTGCTATTCGAGGAAGAAATGTCCTCAGGCAGGGCCAGGATTAAGAGAATGCAAGGCAGTAGAGAAAAGTTCATAAAGAAGCTGAGAAAATAGGTAGATTTTCCCTTTTTTCAGAAGAAATAGTTGAAAGTAATCAGAAATGAGGTGAGGATCAGAAGAAATCTGGCTTGAGGATATATAGAGTAAGTAAAAGAATAAGAAAGGTCATAAGAATAATGACAGATACCTTTGGTTACTCTAAAGAAGTAGAAAAATCCTTCACCCAATATTTGGTTCAGATGTCAATCCTAATAATGTGATACATGTATCAAGAAGTTATTCAAGGTCCATTATTCACACAATGAGGCTTTCTGGGAGAGCAGGGGTGGGCTGCCAAGCTGACCCAAGAATGGCTTGAGACAGCAGGGAAAGGAGGCTAACTTGGGATTTTAGGGTGGTTAGGGGATGAGGCCTGGGTGAGGATCCCCATGTGCTAACTGAGGTTTATGGGGTTTGATCTTCTCATTGGCACCAAGGGAGAGAGAAAGCAGGTTTTCTTATCAGCTTGCCCTGACGTGAAATAGAAGAGGAAAGGGGAGTGGTGGAGCTTGAAAGCTGTCAGAAAATATCAAATATGGAGTCAGACTCTTTATTTTCAAAGAGACTGGCTTTTCTTCAGTGGCCAAGGATTATATGAGTAAGAGACATGGCTCAAAATTCCAGAATTAAGGCATTTATGTTCATTAAGCTTTCACTACTTACACAAACACTCCAGTGACCAGGAGCATTGAAAACAGGAAATCAAGGTGGCAAAGGGCAAGCAGTTTAGGGCTCCAGGAAAAATGTCCATCCCAAAGGGGCAGTGGAGCACTCAACCCGGAAACTAAAGCCTGAATGTACCAAACCAGCCGAAGGAAGAGACATAAGGTAAGATATAAACAGCCAAAGCTGCTGCTGATCAGAAGTTCACAAGCGCTGAGGAATTTGGCTGGACTGAGCCTGCAGGTGAAGGTTATTATTGACTACAGCTGGGAAATGCTAGAGTCCAGTCAAGTTTTTCAAGATTTTACAGCCTTGTTAGTAGATAGGAAAAAAAAATCCTCTAAATCAATAAATGGCACGTCTTACCTGTAGGAGACAACCAAGGCTGTGGTTGGAATGAAGCCTAGACTTATCAAAGTTCAAATTTTAAGACATCATGCCAAGCTTATAAACCCACATGTTATCCTCTTGGTTAATCCAAAGAGGAAAGGGAAGAGATTTTTCAGCTCTCTAGGTCAAGCAGCCTATCCAAGAAGGCTTGAGAAGAAGATAAAGATTTTTACTGGTTTTTGTGACAAGACTATCTGGACACAATTGAAATTCTGCTATTCAAAGAGAGCCAAGATAATAACACAAGTGGAGTTTAGTCTTTTATTAAATTCTTTACTTTTTTTCAGAAGTCACAACTTGATCCATTAAACTCCTGCTTTCATTGAGCAGTTCTCTCTCTAAGCTGACATCCCACAACACAGGGATATTTTGCAAATATATTTACCACATAGTTGAAAAGAATTCCCACAAGAAATACACTGTCAAAGGTATCATCACTGAAACCAAGTATTTTAGAGAGTCATGGAATCTCAGCAGTTTATTCAAGAGTCTATTATACACGTTTGTATCTCAATATTTCAGCCTCAAGCAGGTCCTTATTAACAGTACATCTAATAATGTTACTACAGTCTGGAGGGAAAGTGAATGATGATTAGAACAGGTTTTCAATAAAAAGAACCAGTGTCATAACAGAAGGCGGAGGAGTTTGAAAATATGACAATATTTTCTGGGAGCTAAATGATATATAAAATATTTGATTTATCATCTTTGAATGGCCAAGTGTAAGAATTTCTAGGGAACATATTCTTCAGAATAGTATGTTTTGAAATGCTCTTCTTTTAGCACAGTGGTTAAAATCATAGACACCGGAACCCAAAAGCGTAGGTTCAAATCCTACTTCTAGCCATTGGTAATCTGTCTGCTGCTTATTCATAACAACATTAAGAAGAAAATAATTAATTGGACTTGCCTCATAGGGTTATGGGGTGGATTAAACGGGTCAATATTTGTAAAATGCTGAGAGCAGAGCTTAGATCATGGCAACATTGTGCAAACAACATTAGGTATATGAGCTATTGTTATTTTTGGGAGTTAATTCTGATGGGTCGGTTCTCCCACCTTCTGTCTGAGGACTGATAATTAGAGTTTCAGACTTTTCGTTGTTTACTCATGTGCTGAAATCAGGATAAAAGCTATACTGTGAGTGCTATAAATCCTCTCAATTGTCGCCATCTTACTGTAGTTTTAATTCTTCAGTTAATTCTCCAAATTGGCTCAAATTCTCCATCATCTTTGTCATTATCACCTAATTCCATAATTAATTCTTGACAGAATTTGGTTCCCAGTGCTATTTGCCTTCTAAAACAGTCAGGAATTGGAAAGCAGTAGTGTAATTGGCTTGGCAGCATTTAACTTGGTTTCATGAATCTTGTTTTGGATATATCCTAGAAAGAAGGATCCAAGATTTGTAGAATTCAAAGTCCCATCTTGGCACAATCGCGTTTGACTTTGCACAGATTGTTAAAGAGGTGAGGTAGTTTGCTCAGCAGGTGAGAAAATTATTTCTGTTAGCCATTATGGCTGTCATGATTTGGGGAAGCAATTTAGAAAACCCCTTTCATAAAACTTAAAATATTTCCTTGACTTTCACTAAAAGAATAGGAGGCATTTGTGAAATTAATTGGGTCAAAGCAAAGTGATAACCAATGTAATCATCATTTTGGAGATACTACATTATTCATTCAGTCACAGAAATTTATTGGATGCTTTCTATGTGCCTCTCTCTGTTTTGGTCCCAAAATAAAATGGTGAATAAAACTCAGCCCTGATATCCATAGGCCATAGACTAATAAATTTTAAAAATACAATTTTGAATATTAATTCTGAATCTACAATCTATGACTATAATTGAGAAAACATTACTTCTTTTGCTATCACTTCTGCTCTGTGCCAATATTCTTGTGTATGTAATAAAACGAATGTACTTAAATTGGATTTTAAATGCAGAAATTTAGAAATAAAGATGATTTCTGGGGGAAATTTCCTTAACTATTGATATATAAGCATGGTCAATTGTTTGGTCTCAATGTCAAGTGTAAGAGGGATCAATATTCTCATTTTACTTAGCGGTTCATAACCATTCTAGACTGAAAGCTCCTACAGGGACCATTTTTATTGTTCTTTACATTTCCAGTGCCTAGAAGAACATCTGGAATAGCGATTCTTAACTCTGGCATGTATCATTAACTCATCTTCTATATAACCTTAATAATATGGTTGTCTGGACCCACTGTAGGCCTACTGATAAAGAATCTTTGGGGATACAGACATGTCTATTTTTAAAATAGTCCAAAGAGGTCTCAGACCCTCAGTTAGGGTTGAAGTTTGAGTCCCGCCAGTGTAGAATTATTAATTGAATGAATGAGTGAATGAATGAATGAACGTGGCATCACAAATATGTAAAAACATTACATTAGCATATGTCCTTGATTTGTTCAACCAAATTCAAAGCTTTTCTACAAGAGAATTGAAGCAATTATTTAAATAAAATCTTTATGCCAACCTTCCATTCTCAATTGTGCAATTTGTCAGTAATTTAGCTTCTTTCCATATACCTCTTTATTTCCAAAGGAGAGCAGATTATAATCATTAGAGAATAGGAAGCTTTCTCAAGGCTGATTCACAAATTAGGGGAAAAGTTCACAAGATGTGAGCTAGTTGTTGATTTTTCAGGCAAGCAGAGTGAGTGGGAAAAAAAAATCACTGAAAGATCTGGGATCTGAAGGTCAATATCATCCTAGAAGTCAGTCAGAGGTGCTGAGAGTAAAAAGCAGCTGGAGTCCAGTTAGCAAACCACAAGTTGCAAGGGAAATTAATGATTCAAAACTACCACTTATAGCAATATTTTATCCCCGAGTTCTCTTTTCAATATCTATTAATTTTTTATAGGAAAGCTAACATTTAAATATAGGATCTTAAGGAAGAGTTAGTAACCTTATGAATTATGTAGATTTACACAATCTTAAATAAAGTCATGATTCCTTTGCAAACTTTTGCATGTTTAGAACATACATAGGATATTTTCTTTTTTAAAAAATACTAGTAATATTAAGAAAACATATGGATAAGAATAAGCTTTGCCAACAATTTTAAGCTCTGAATAATAACTATGCAAGAAGTGATTAATTACTAAGTGTTTTAATACTAATTCAATTAACTCCATTCATTTTCCACACCACACTGTCTTTAATTAGCTGATTTGCCATTAAAAACAGCACATTGTGACAAGAATTGTACAGGAAAAGAAAAGGAACATGCTGTCATTTGAATTCAAATGCTAATTTACAGCTAGAGCCTAGGGAAAGAAATACATTTTGTTTACAAAAAAATAAAAAAGGAAGAAAGACAAACAAAAAATCTCTGCTAGACATTAGTAAACATATATTCATCTAACTACAAATATCTTCTACAGTGTAAAGCTTTTAGACTGGATTGTAAGGATAGGAACAACATTTCAGGTATTGGTTCTACAATTTAATCAAATTTAATATAACTGTAATGTTTTACAAAGCATTCTTTCTCCCAATGTTTTTGTTGCAGAATACAAACATGTTAATCTAATTGCTCATGACACCACTAATTCCCAAGATTGGCTGATTTCATTTTCAGGATAGGTGAGAATCAGATTTCCAGTAGAAAGAATCCTCATTATAATGGAACTAATTGAATACATGACCTCAACCTGATTGGCAGAGTTATTAATGGATCAGCTTTTACGCAAATTGATGTAGTTTTGCAACTTCTTCTTTCCATTTATATAAAGGCGTTGTGCATGGAATGCCTGGAAGAATGAGTTACAATTAAATAATATCAAGGAATATTTTAGACATTTAAGGTTTATCTTTCTGAATGCTAAATCATTTAATATCATAGCCAATATGCTTTCCCTATTGTAATGTTATGAATGCAGCATCACATTCATTAAATATCACTGTTAAAGCATGCATCATTGTTTTATAATCTCTGAAGATTAATGTCATTTTAGAGCTACAAATGTGAGCTGTTATGTGCTAAAAGGAAAGCAAAACAGAATCCAGGATTTATTTGGAAGGGTTAAAATATCAGACAATGTATTCCAATCTAATTTTAATCAAGAAATTAGAATAGTATTTGGTTGTATATATAAAGTCTATACTATATCAACAGGATAATATTTGTTAGCCTGTCATTTTGTTTTTCAATTGTGTTACTAAAAATGCTTTCATTAAAGATTCATAGTTTCATAAAGAACAAAAGTTATATCAGTGAAACAGCAACTAATACCAATTGATTTCAATTAACATAAGCATCATCAATGATATTTAACTTTATAAACAGATATAAAAACACCTTCATTTAAAAATTGCGTCTGAAAACATTCCTCCACGAAAAACTGTTACCATGGCTTGTAACTCTTCAGGTTATCTCAAGGCAAGATCAGAGGTTATAGTACCAAGATAGCACAGAAGAAGGTGAAATATAACCAACTGTCTGATGAAGTTTAAATTACTCTCTTACCTGGTTCCCTAAATGTGCTGAAAAATGGTACTCAGTCTATGGCCTAGCCATCTAAAGCAAAGAAAAAATTGGGAAATGAGTGACAGCTTGGAGATGAGTGATACTTCTCCCACCGTTTGTAGCTCTTTTCCTCCTTTTTTCTGATTTCAAGATTCCATATGTCACTACAGTCCCAGCTTTCAAGTCACCACCACAGTAGCATATAAGGTCTGGTGTGATCCAGCTGCCACAATGTGAAGAGAATTGAATTTGCCCAGATCTGCTTTGAGCTGATAACAAGCATTGGGGCAAGATGGGGTAATATGTGAATGACAAATGGGATTGGTACAATGGCAAAGCCACTAACAGTTTTATATGAGAAATCACTCCTAAGCTCCATGATAATTCATTGAAACTGGACCCACTCCAGTCGAATTTAAAACCTAGGTAGTTCATGAGAAAGTTAAAGCAATAACAACACTGCATCTGGCATCATGAGAATTAAACGTATTTCATGTATCTCTATTTTGTATAGCATAGTGGTTGACGGGAAAAACTTTAGAATTAGACATATCTGAATCTGACTACCAGTTTCAACACTTATGGAGAATATGAACTTGGGCAAACACATAAAGTACTTAAACTTCTGTTTTCTCATCTCTAAAATGGGAGCATGATAGTACTTTTCAGGGTGGATTGTCAAGCGGCTTACATGAAATAATGGCTTGGTTAGTTATATTATCATAGTCATCAACGCTGCTGTGCAGTAACAGTGTTCATTACTCACTCATCGCACTAACCGTCCTCCACAGTTCCAGCTTCCACTGCAATTTATGGGGACCATGAGATTGCTACTGGTAAATGAAATGTGGGGGATAATGTGAGTCACTTCCACATTGAGGCAATTGAGAGGTTGGTGCTTCTCTTACATCTCTCTCATTCCCCACCACAGTAACCTTGACACCACATGTTCCAGATGATATAGCTGCAAGATGCAGGAGGCCCAATAATCTAGATGGAATTTTATGTGAGTGGAAAATAAACCACAGACATGTGAAAGTTATTTTATTTTTATCATAACGTAGCCTAGCCTAAACTGACTATCACAGATCTTTTGAGATAGAAATAGAAAGTCTAAATGCTCCCATTTTATAACAGGAGAAACTAAGGTTTACAAATTTAAAACAATTTCCCTAAGGTTTCAAAGACAATTAGTAATATTACCAGATTAGATTTCAAATCTTTCCATCCCATGGAATTTTTACCATGAGAGATTTTACCATGAGAATTTTTACCGTGAGAGGCTTGAGAACTTAGATCATAATCACCGTAATCAGAGAACATTTATAAGGAAGATCTGAATTTATGCAACGCCTCCAATCACCTCGCACTGGGTTAACGATCTCTAGATTCACTCCTCATCAAAATAGGTGCTTATAGAATAAGAATAGCACTGTATATTAAGCTGTTGGTATTCCTCGTAAGAAAGGTATGTTTATTATAGTAGGTGTCACTTGATGGCAGGTTAATTATTAAAACATCTTCTGCTTCACGGGAAAAAACTTTCCTTGGATTGATTTTCCATGCCTGTAGGGTTTCACAGGCTAAGCTTGTCACCTTGAAATTGCAGAGATGTTAAATGTGGATCACTTTTTCCTTTCAGAAATACAATCCGGTAATTCAGGGCAGATGAGCTAAAATTTGTTTATCTTATTCCTAGCAAAATTGTGGTTTTTTGAATCCTCGATCCCTTTGTTGAACCCAAATGGATCTAATAGTCATTCTAAAATGATAAATGAATGAATGAATGAATTAAACTGAGCACCAACATTTTTACTGAGTTGACTGATCTCATTGATGGCATCCCCACTCCTCAACCACCCCCCAGCCTCCATTGCTCACATTCTGAATACTTTCTGCTGTTAATAGTTCTTTTTCTTTTTCCTTTTTTTGTTTTTGGACAAATTGGTATTCATTATGTTTCCTTCGGAAAAAATGCATTCACATTTTTTTAAAGTTCCGAAAAACATCTTTAACTGGTTTTATTTTCTTTCTCAATACATATTCAGAGCCCATTCTAACACAGTTCATACAAAAGCGTTTGCTTTTTTGTGCCAATTCTAAAGAGCAATAAGGTTTTTAAGAGAAAACTTTGCTTTTAACAATTTCAGCTGAGTTTTTACTGGTTCTTGAGTAAATGAATCATATAATGAGTGTTGAATTTTTCAACAGACCTAGGATCTACTTTTGGTTCTTCCAATAATGCTATTTGAAAATAGAAAATTCACTTACTCTTACTGAGTTTTAATTTAAAATCCAGTAGCGTGGGAAGAAGTGTTCCCTAGGGTCACTTTGTTTCTAACTGTGCATTGGTGTGTGCATGGAGCTTTCATTTGACCCTCTTTTACCTGGATTTCTGCAATATATTCCTGATTAATCCTCTCTATCTAATCTCTTCTCCACCCCAACCTACCAGTTTTCTTCTCTGCAGTCACTCATCTTTCAATAGCTTTATTAAGATATCATTTACATACTATAAAAGTTCCTCATTGCAATTGTCCAATTCAATAGCTGGTAGCAAATTAACAGAGTTATTGAACAATCATCACAATTTAGAGCATTTCCATAAACCCCAAAATCTCTCTTGTACTTGTTTACATGTAAACCTGACTTGCTACCAATCCCACACAAAGACTGATCTGCTATCTGTCTTTATAAATTTGCATTTTCTGGGCATTTCATAAAAATTCAATTATAAAATATGTAATCTTTTCTGTCTGGCTTCTTGCACTTTGCATAATGGCTTATGTTTCTACCATATTGTAGCATGTATCAGTAGTTCGTTTCTTTTTATTGATGAATAGTATTGCTTTATGTGGATATTACACATTCTGTGTATTCATTTACCAGTTGGTAGGACTTTGGATTGCTTCCAAATTTTTTCCTGCTATGAATAATGTTGCTGTGAACATTTGCATACATGTCACTTGGAGAACATAGGTTTTCTTTCCTCTTGGGTAGACTATTAGGAGTGGAATAGCTTGGTCTTACGGAAACATTAACTATTTAAGAAACTACCAAGTGATTTTCCAAAGTGCCTGTATTATTTTACATTTCAGCCAGCAATGTGTGAAGGATTCAGTTTTCTGCATCCTACTCAAACCTTGATATATTTTCTCTTTTTGATTATAGCCATTCTAGTTGACGTATACCTCATTGTGATTTTAACTTGCATCTCTCTAATAGCTAATATTGTTGAGGACTTTTATATGCTTCTTAGCTTCTGATAGCAAAGTCTTTAGCGAAAAATAATTTTCCTATTTCAGTTAGGTTGTTGGTCTCCTAATGATTGAGACACTTCTTTATATATAATGGATACAAGGCCTTTTTCAGATATATGAAATAAATACTTTCTTTTGGTCGTGGATTTTCTAAATAATATTTTTGAGGTACAAAAGTTTTCAATTATGACTTGGTCCAATTTATTGATTTTTTTCCTTTTATGATCATTGTCATTTCTTAGAACTCATTGCCCAACTTAAGGTCAAAAAGATTTTATCCTACATTTTATTTCATAGTTTTATAGTTTTAGCTCTTACATTTAGGTCTGATTAATTTTGAGTTAATTTTTTGTATATGATGTGAGTGGAAAGTCTCAGTTCCTCCCCTCCTCCTCATTCTTCTCATTGCATAGGAATTTACAATTGTCTTAGCATCATTTGGACCCACAATTGTGTTCCATTAATGCATATACCTTTATTTGTGCCAACACCCTATCTTAATTACTATGGCTTTATAGTCTGCCTGATATTAGATAGTGTGCACTCTCCAACTTTCTTCTTTTTCAAAAATGTTATAGCTTTCTTGGTTCTTTGAATTTCCATATTAGGTTTAGGAACTACTTATTAATTTCTACAAAAAAAAAATTGGGATTTTGAAAGGGATTGCATGAAATGTACACATTAACAGTATTGAGCCTTCCAATCCATGAAAATGAAATGCCTTTCCATTATTTTAGATCATCTTTAATTTCTCTCAGCTGTGTGTTGCAACTTTTTTCTTGTATTATAACTAAGCGTTTTATTATTTTTGGTGCTATTGTAATAAGAATTGTTTTGATAATCTCCTTTTCAGCGTATGAAAGGAAAAGTGATGCTCGAACATTGATCTTATATCCTAGAATTTCCTAAACTTCTTTACTTGTTTATATTTCTAGTAACCGTCTTCAACCTCATGGATTCCTTAGAATTTTCTTCATAGAGTATGGATATCATAAACACATTTTACTTCTCCTTTTCTAATCTTAATTCTTCTCTCTCTCATAGTGATTGCCTTATCACACTAATTTGAACCTCCAGTTCAATGTTGAGTAGAACTAGCAAAACCAGACATCCTCATCTTATTCCAAATATTAGCGAAACACCTTATCTTTCAATATTAACTTGGATGTTACTGTGAATTTTTCAGAGATGCCCTTTAACAGTTTGTGTTCTATTCCAATTTTGGGGGGAGATTTTATCATGAGTTGGTGTTGTAATATTTAAAATGCTTTATCTACATCTGTTGAAATAATCATGTGGTTTTTGTCCTTTGTTATATTAATACGGTATATAATGTTGATTGATTTTTCCTCATTAAGCCAACCGTGCATTCATGGGATAAGCCCCGCGTGGCTGCAGTGTATAATCCTTTTATTGATTGCTGGACTCGGTGTGCTGATGGTGGTCATGGATTTTTTGTGCATATATTCATGATGGATATTGGAGTGTAGTATTCTTTTCTCACAAATTTTTTGTTTCTTTGGCATCAGGGTAACAGTGGACTCATGGTTTGAGGTGGGTAGTGTGCCCTTCTCTTCTATCTTCTGTGGGAGAGTGTGAAGGGTTGCTACTATTTATTCTTCAAAGATTTGATAGAATTTTCCGGTACAGCCATCTGGGCCTGGCTTTTCTTTGAGGGAAGATTTTTATTAAGTTATTCAGTATGCTGTTGTGTCCCACTAACAAATTTTTAGTTTTAGTTATTGTATTTTTCCACTTCTAAATTTCAATTTAGTACTTAATTTTAATTCACACTTTTTTAAGCATATCTATTTTTTATTTACTATTGTCATGTTGTCCTTTAAATCCTACAGTATGTTTTCCTTTCCTTTTCTGAACATATTTATAATTCCTTTGAATTTTTGTCTGCTAAATGCAACACCCGAGACCCCTCAGAACTAGTTTGTCTTGACTGTTTTTTTCCTGATATGTGTCACACTTCTCTGTCTCTTTGCATATCTCAAAATTTCTTGTTGAAAACTAGATATTTTAGATGAACTAGTTGTAGCAACTCTGAACTCTGATTTTTTTCCCCATGATGGTTGTTGGTGGTTTTTCTTTGTTCATTTCATTTTCTTTCTTTTCTTTTTTTATTTAGTGCTTGCTTAGGTTAATCCTATGAAATCTGTCTCCCTTCAGTGTGCAGCTATTAACGTCTTTGCTCATTTTTCTTTTCTGTTATTCTTTTTTTTTATTTTTAAGAGGTCACCCAGTGTTTGCATATCTTAGTCATCAACTTATAATTAGAAAGAAGTTATGCTCATTCACCTCAAGCCAGCAAGATTTTTGTACTCTGCATATGAGATATATCTGCATGTGTAGGAAAGTATATTTAAATTCGGATTGTTTTCATGTCTCCTCCAGATTTTACTTTCCACTGAGTCCTTTTTAGTTTTCTATGTGCATGTGAACATGTTCAGACTGGGTGCAGATCGAGTGGTTGACTTGAGTCGCCTCTGCTTCGACCTCAGTCAGGCCTCAAGAGTATTCCTGTATACTTGACCCAGCAACTACTACAGCAGCCTCATAGAGTCATTGGTCCTTCCTGGACTGGGAGTGGGCATTGCCACCAGTACAAATCGAGAGCCCCCTTTGACGGTAGTGGAAGCTGCTATGCTTTATGGCTTGCCCTCCTCTGGCAGAACTTTCACGTCTACTGACTTGTGGGGGGTGTGGGGGTGTTAGTAAAGAACCTTGAGTCAGAATGTCACCAATTCCTACTCTTCTGATGTTCAGCAGCTTTTTAAGCAAAAATGCTTCTTTATTATTGTATGTCTTTGGTTTTATTAATTTTCAAATCACTGAAAAGATGTGTTTTGGGCTTTATTTCCTGTTATGTGTGTGTGTGCGTGTGTGTGTGTGCAGGAGCATGTTTTGCAATTTTTTCCAGATTTATGGGGAGAGAATTTGCCTACCTTCTCACTTGACCTTAGTCTGAAGCCACTTATTTTTACGATATATATCTGATCATGTTTTTCTGCTTAAAACCTGTTAGCAGCCTCTTTTTCTATTAGAATAAGAGCGTTCACAGTTCTAATATTTAATACCTCATCTAATGCACTTCTATAGCAATATCACATCCCATGCTCCCTCCTTCTCTCTATGGTCTGGTGCACTGGCCTTGTTTGGTGCACTGTGTCCCCTCCCACCACAGCGCCTTCACAGCTGATGTTTCCTGCCTAAAATGCCTTCACGCTTTCTCCCCCACTCCACAGTTAGCTTTTCTTTCCCTTCATATCTTAGCTCAGTCATCACTTTCTGATCTTTCCAACAAGATTAATTGTCCTATTAAATATTCTTGAGCGACAGATAATTCTACTTCTTAGCATTTACCACATTTATTTTCCCTTTATTTATTGTAGGCTAAGAAATAATCTGTTTTGCTTTCCATCATATTCTCAGTGCCTGACAAGATGCCTGGTACTCATTAAAATAAACAGCTGAGGGATCATTTTCTTAAACATTTGTTAAAAATGGGGTCTGATTATTCTGAGCTAGTAAATAAAGTTTGGCATATAATTTTTTTACATCTACTATGAACCAGGCACCTTGGCAGGTACAAAGGATACAAGGATAAATTAGATGCATTAACGACATTTTTACACGTTAATGCAATTAGGCATTTTCTATTAACATTATTACAGTCAAAATACTATCCCTTGACCAAGGATAATACTTCTTTCCATGATTTAACTTGACATAGGTAAGATAGTTTATGCCAAAAAGTATCATTGGGTACAATAAATTAATGTTTTGAAGTTAAATTTGAATGTTCTGCAGTTTTCTTGCATTTTGTATAAATTTGTTTCTTTTTCCTGGTTGTAAAAGAGATATAAGCACAGGAAAATTATACTAGTTTTATACAGTAAATATTTAAATAACATTACGTTAAAAGTAATTTAATCAATAACAGAAGTTCACAGGTAGAATTTTTCTGTAAAATTGTGTTTTACATCACTCACTTTTGAACAACATTGAAACGGGTTATTTTTCTAATATTCTACTCTCAGAAGAAAAGGGAAGAAAAAAATAGGAAAAGGAGAAAGAGGATAAAGGGAAGAAGGAAATGGAAGAAGGCAAGGAAAAAGAATTGTTACATAAATATAGCCTGTGGACAAGTGGATTATTGTCCCCATTTTCTTTTCCCCTTTCTTTTTTTTTTAGGAAGATTAGCCCTGAGCTAACATCTGCTGCCAATCCTTTTCTTTTTTGCTGAGGAAGACTGGCCCTGAGCTAACATCCATGCCCACCTTTCTCTACTTTATATGTGGGACACCTACCACAGCATGGCTTGCCAAGCGGGGCCATGTCCACACCCGGAATCTGAACCCGAGAACCAGGGGCCACCGAAGTGGAAAGTGTGAACCTAACTGCTACACCACTGGGCGGGGCCCTCCCCTTTCTTTATGAGGGTATTATTCTTGGCTGCTTATTGCTGTGTGACTTGTAGTGCCTTCCTAGGGAGCAGTGTATTCCTTTGCCCCATTGGCAGCCCTGGCTATGTGACTTGCTTTGGCCAGTGAATTATAATTGAAAGTGATGTTTATCCATAGCATGTTTTTGCCAGATCTCCTGCTTTTCTCCTTTGCCACAAGAATTGAATGTCTTAGATAGGGGCCCTTTCTTTAGCCATAATCCTGAAATAAGAAGACATGTGGAGCAGAGCCCATAAAACCCATAGCCGCTACTGGAAATGAGAAACAAGCCACAGTTATTGAAAGCCACAGAGAGTTTGGGTTATGACAACCTTATCTGGAAACTGAGGCCCAAAATAGGCATTATAAATTGTTGAGAGATTTTTGAGGAAAAACACAGATAATTCTGTGTTCCCTCTTTTTAAATGTCATTTTATTCCAGTGAAAATAAACCACGTTACCTGGTGCACATTTCCATCTGTTTGTGCTCCTTCGATGTTGTCTACATGTTACACAAAATTCCAGAACAAGAATAGGGAAGCACCTTAGCACAACAGCCACTCCAAAGAGTCAGTTATCTTTTAACCCAGGAACGATTGAAGGAAGTTAGTTTTCCAAAGTGGTTCTGATAAGAGAAGAGTGATACTCCGCAGGCCTTATCCCAGACTTGGAGTTGAGCTTCCTGCGCTCCAGCTTCCAAAATGTGAAGGGCAACAGTGTTGGAATTTCAAAAGATTCAGGGAAAAGATACCAATTCTGGGAACTCACAGAAAACTAGATACCTAAAAATTGTGAAATTTGGGTCTTCAGATTGCTTTTTTTAGAAGAACTTACTGCAAATTTAAGAGCAAGGCACGCTTTTAGCTAACTTCTCAATTTACCTGAGTCTTCTTTTACTACTGTCACATATTGCAATTCTATTTTAACCAGAGGCTGTTCCTCAGTTTTTAATAATGAAAGAGCATAACCTGAGAAGTCATCGTGTCCCACGAAATCCACTTCCACAAACCTCCTTTCTCAATGAGGAATGTCAAAGGAGAAGGTACACAGGGCTTGATGTGTTTCAAGGCTTTCGTTCCTGTTTCAGTGGAAAAATGGTGAAAGAAGGAGAAGAAAAAATAAAAGCCATGAGAGCCAGGTTGAGTTTTGTTGCTGACCACTGCATAGGCAGTTTTCACACAAGATTTGGGAAGAGGCCAAACAGGCGAATACGTGTGCACTTTGCGTATGTGAGTATATACAGGACTTTAATTGACAGGGAATCACTGCAAGATAAGGATTTTCATTGTGCGCAATTTCTACTTGCACCTCACACCTCCTTTCAGGTGTCATTTTCCTTCTTCCTATCCTGTATGATCGCAGAATATAAGTTCCTTAGGGACAGAAAATGCCTTTGGTATTCATTCATTCATTCCACGCTGTGTTTTTGTTTTGTTTTGTTCTTTCTATTTTTTTCTTTTTTGTAATTCTGTTCTGAGGTAAGAAAAAAGAAGCTCACAGTCTAATGGAGAGATGTTCAGTAAATATAAAATTACAATAAAATGTGGAAAATACTATGCTAAGAGTGTAGGTCGGGTACAGTAGAGGTGTGCTTGCTTTAGCCTGTTGACAGAACAAGTGGTTAAAATGTGAGCTAGTCTTAGAAGACAACTGAAGTTGGTAGGGGAAGGAGGGAAAAAGAAAGTCCCCAGTTCTGTGTAATAAAGATCTGAGAGGGCAAAGGGCTCAACTGGAAACTGCAAATCATTCCACGGAGCCAGAAACTCTCACTTTGAATTTGCCCTTTTTGTGTGTGATTTAAATCTTTGACTTATCAAACTATTTTGGAATTTCCACTGAGGTGCCTCTCTTCATTTTTCTCATTCAATATAAGAACTGATTACTTGAGTCAAGTGAAGTGATGGTGAAATATACACACAGGTTTACACATTTTCTTTTATACTGCCATTTGTTGTTTTGTTATTAAGCAGTTGGAAGAGTGGCTAATCTTCAACGAATGTGTTTTCTGAAGATGTACTACACTGACAATTGTTAGCTCTGCCTTCAACCAGCTCTGCTATTTAAATAACTTCTCTCCGTTCCCTGCAGGAACACCTTAGCTTAGCTCCCTACCTCATGACTTATGTTCAATCACCCCCTAGCTTGTTTTTCAAGCTCTGGTCTCTCCATCAACTTATTCAAAGCCAACTTTATCACATCACTTCTTTGTTCAAAGAATCACTCATTCTTTCTGTCTGGCAAAACTTCTTGGCTTTCTAGTCCTTCTTAATCAACCTTTTACTTATCTTTTTTCTCCGTTTTCCATTTCTCTCCAAAAAGCCATATTCTTTTTGCCATTCTCTGTCCTCTTGGCTTCATTCATGTATCTCACCTGGGCTTTTTCTTCCACATCTCTTCTAGACAATTTCTACTCATCTTTCAAGACTTTATTTAATTCATTCATCTTCTTAAAAGGTTTCTTATCATGACAGAGACCACCACTTCCTGCTAAAGCATCGTTCTCTGAATTCCTATAGTGCTCTCCATCAATTCCATGAAACTAATTGCTGAAAAAAATTGCTGTTTTGTATAGACCAATTCTGTCTTTAAAATGTTGGTGTTGTTTTCTCAACTGGATTGTACGATCTTTAGGACTGAGAACTGTGGCCTGCACTGTTCTGCATTCCACACCCTGCCTCTACCTACTGGGAGCACAGTGAACACTCAGAAAATGCTGGTTGTTTGAGAACCAACAAAAGCACTTTTGTTTTCCATTCCTAGCCTAATCAATGACTTCAAATTTGTATTTCAAGTAATTTTTTGAATGAGTCATCTTTAAAGTTGCATTTCATTTATTTTATGATACATGCAAACACAAGATAAACACATTTAAAATGTAAAATTTACAATGTGTTTTGAACCTGAATTATTTATTTTGTTTCTTGTAATACCTATGCATATTAGTTTATTTCAGTCTTTTCATGTTTTTATGGCATCAGCAGTGATATCGTGTAAGAAATTTAAAAGACAGCCTTTACCATGTGATATTTGTATGTTTCTTGTATTGTCTGGATATTAAGTAAATCTAGCCTCACCAGTATTACCCAGAAGTAGCTGTAGGAAATACACTGAAGTTGGAACTGCTCCATGTTTTAATCCTTAAACTTGTTTGAACCATCATTTTGATTAATTTCCATTCAGTAAGTCTACCACTGCAACAGGTCACTGACCATCTACCACCAGTCAACTGGTCTGATTTTCTGGGGTTTTTTTGGTTAGTATTTCAAAACTGAAGACTCAGAACTGCCTAAATGGGTATCAAATTAACTATCTCAACGGCCTGTTTTCTACAATGCGGTTGACAAATATAGCCCTGCATATCATTCATCTCCTCCTCCTTTTGCACAAGTCTTTATAAACTCCCATCAAATGCAAAACTCCTTTCACTATGGGAGATAAAATGGTGCAGTAGGAATAGTGCACCTTTGGACTAGAAGACTCCTAGGTTTGACTGTCAGGTAGCCCTCTTACTTTACTATGGACTGGACTAAAACTTTCTGAGCCAGTTTCCTTCCTTGTAAAGAGGATTGAACTTAGAATTTTGAGAATATTTATCAAAGTTAAGAGCACAATATCTTGCACATAATAGTCACTTGCAATGACATTTTGGTTGAGAGATACATCACAATTTTTAGTGGACAGGTTCTGGAGTTTTGCAAACCTGGATTTCTGGTTGAATGAACTTGGGGAAGTAAAAGTCTTCTTGATGTTTAATTTCATCAGTAAAAATGAAGAATGTATACCTATATAAAAGCATTTTGGCTTGAAGTAAATAATTTACATAAAATATTGCCAGAAATACTGGATCTAGTGTAAAGACTAAAAACAACTAAAACAAAAAACAGTGCAGATTTGAAAGAACACCCTTGAGTATCCTATGTATGAGTTATCGATGTTATTTATTTATTTTATCATAAAATAAATGTAAATACAGAAAACTACATGATCCAAACACGTGGATTGACTTTTTTAATTTGACGTGTCTTTTCAGTCTCTTTATTTTCTTACAATTTAGGTTAAGGAACCTAGACCAGTTGACCTGTAGCATTTCCCATAGACTGGATTTTGCTGTTTGCATTACGATGGTACAGTTCAATATGGTTCTCTGTTTCTCTCAATCGCTCTCTCTTTCTTTCTCCTGGAAAATGATAACTTGATCCAGAGACTTGATCAAACTCAGAGGTACTCCTTTTTGCATGACTACAGGTGATGACTGTCAAGGCTACAAAAGGCATATGATTCTTGGTGTCTCATTTTTTTTGGTCATTCTAGCATCTATCGATGCTTAATGTCAATATCTGCTCACTGATATTTGAATAATGATGAATTCTAATTTTCTTATTCATTTAGTAGTCAGAAATTTTTTTAAAAAGTTAAACCATTTATTTTGAGATAACAATAGGTTCACATGCACTTAAGAGAAATGAGGAAGAGATACCATGTATCCCTTATCCAGTTTCTCCCCGTGGTAATATCTTGCAAAACTATAGTATATTATCATAATCAAGATCTTGACCTCGATACAGTCAAGACACAGAATGTTTCCATCACCACAAGGATTCCTCATGTTGCCTTTTTAGAACTTTACCCACTTTCCACCCACCACCACACACTCTTTAACCTCTGGCAACCGTTAATCTGTTCTCCATTTCTATAATTTTGTTACTTCAAGAATATGACATAAATGGAATGGTACAGTACGTAAGCCTTTTGGATTGGCTTTTTTAACTCGGCATAGTTATCTGTAGATTCATCCCATTGTTGCAGGTGTCAATAGTTTGTTCTTTTTTATTTCTGAGTTGTATCTTATGGCATGGATGTTGTTTAACCATTCACTTGTTAAAGGATATCAATATTCTTTGCAGATTTTATCCATTATGAACAAAACTGCTGTGTACATATGCACACAGGCTTTTGTGTGAACATAAGTTTTCATTTCTCTGGGAAAGAAAATGCCCAGGAGTACAATTGCTGGGTCATATGGCAGTTACATATTTAATTTTTTGAGAAACTACCAAAGTGTTTTCCAGAGTGGACTGGGCCATTTTATATTCCACCAGCAATAGATGAGTGATCTAATTTCTCCATATCCTCCTTGGCATTTGATTATTTCACTATTTTTAAATTTCAGCTACCTGATACCTAATTGTGGTTTTAATTTTTCTTCTCCTAATGGCTGTTGATGTTGAACATATTTTCATGTGCTTATTTGACAAGTATATATCTTTGCCAACAAAATCTCTTATCTTTACCTATTTTCTAATTGAATTTTTATTTTGTTTTACACTTGAATTTTGAGAATTCTTTATATGTTCTAGATGCTCATCCTTCTTTAGATATGCGCTTTGCATATATATTCTCCCAGCTCATAGGTCTCTTTTCATCTTCCTAACAAGGACTTTCACAAAGCAAAAGAGTTTAATTTTAATTGAGTACAATTCAAAAATTTTGGTTTTGTTGAGGGGGATTAGCCCTGAGCTAACATCTGCTGCCAATCCTCCTCTTCTTGCTGAGGTAGACTGGCCCTGAGCTAACATCCGTGCCCATCTTCCTCTACTTTATATGTCAGACATCTACCACAGCACGGCTTGCCAAGCGTTGCCATGTCCACACCTGGGATCCGAACTGGTGAACCCTTGGGCCACCGAAATGGAATGTGCACACTTAACTTCTGTGCCACTGGGCTGGCCCCTCAAAAATTTTTTTATGGGTCATACTTGGGTGTCAAGTCTAAGAAATCTTTGCCTAACCCTAAATCCTGAAAATTTTCTGGTTTTTTGTTGCTTAAAGTTTTATAATTTTCCATTTGTATTTAAGTCATGATCTGTTCTGAGTTAATTTTGTCTAAGATGTAAGAACTTAGTCAAGATTTTTATTGTGCTTATGAGTTTCTATCTGCTCCGGAATCATTTGTTAAAAAGGCTGTAATTCTTCCATTGAATTGCATTTGCATCTTTGTCAAATTTCAATTGGGCATATTTGTGTTAGTGTATTTTTAGGTTCTCTATTCTTTTCCATTAATGTATGTGTCTACCTCTTCAGCAATACTATAGTCTTAATCACTGTAGGTTTATAATAAGTTGAAAAGCAATGGACTAATTCTTCCCACTTCATTATTTTACAAAATTGTTTTAGCTGTTCTAGTCTCTTGTCTTTCCATATAAATTTTAGAATAGTCATGTCTATATCTACAAAAATCATTGATGGATTTTGATGGGAATTTTGTTAAACTTGCAATTTGAGGAGAATTGAGATCTTTACTATGTTGAGGCTTCTAATCTATGAACCCAATATGTCTTTCTCTTTATATGTATCTTCTTTGATATTTCCCCCACCAGCATTTTATAGGTTTTAGCATACAAATCCTATACATTTTTGGGTAGGTTTACACTTGAGAATTTCATTTTTTGAATAATTGTAGTGGCATTGCATTTTTATTTTGATGTCCACAAGTTTATTCCTAGGATATAGAAATATAATTAACTGTTATGTGTTTATCTTGTAACCTATAGCCTTGCTAAACTCATTTGTTAGTTCCAAGAGGAATGGCAGCAGAGGTTAGCTCAGGGCTGTTCTTCCTCAAAAAAAAAAGTTCCCTCTTTTTCTATTTTCTAAGAGAAAATTGGTGTTAATTCTTCTTTTAAATTTGATGGAATTTCACACTGAAATCATCTGGACTTGGAGTTTTCTAGTTACGAATTCAGAAGGAGGTGTCTAGTTACGAATTCAGTTTCTTTAAGAGGTATACGGCTACTCAAGCGATCTATTTCATATTTGGTGAGTTGTGGTAGTTTGTGTTGTTTTAGGAATTGGTCCATTTCATGCAAGTTGTCAAATTTACATGTATAGAGCTGTCCAAAGCATTCTCTTGCTATCATTTGGTATCTGCAAGTTTCTTAAGTAATATCTGTTATTTCATTTTTTCTATTTCTAATTTACACCTTCCCTAATTTTTTCTTTGTCATTTCTTGCTAGAGGTTTGTCTATTTCATCAATCTTCTCAAAGAAGCAACTCTTTGTTTTGTTGAAATTATATTATCATTTCCCTTTATTTTCTAGTTCTTTATATAACCAATTATCTTTTTAACTCATCTTCTAAAAGCTCTTGATTACTTTTATTATGGTATTATGAATTCCTGAATTAATCGTTTTTGATGAGTTTCAATCCAGTGCAAGTGTTGTTACCTTTATGTTCAAATCGTGCCGACTTTTACTTAACAGGAATAGCTCTGAGCTGACTCTGACGTGACTCTTTTGTTGGTTCTTGATAGCCTTATAAGCTGCCTGGTATGATAGGCTATTTCAGGCACATCTTGCCCATTTCCTGACCCAGATCTAGAACCAACCTTTTCTCTAAGAAATCTTAATTCTTTTTAGTGGATATGATATTTTAAAACAACAACGTGGGTACTAAGGATATTCATTGCTGCTTTGTTGATCATTAATTTCTAGGCCTTTTTAGTGAACAGAGTTAGAGAAAAAAATGTATTTATAAATAAAAATATACTTTATATCATGTAATATTATAAATAAGAGTTATGTAGTGAAAAAGACAAACTATCTCATGAATTTATGCTTATAGTTATTGCTACTTTTCACTTTTATTTTGAAATAATTTCAAACATTCAGATAGTTGTAAGAATAGCACAAAGATCTCTTCTATAACCTTCACCTAGATCCGCCAGTTGTTAACATTTTATCACTATTGTCTTATCCTTCTGATTGTGTGTGTATTTGAGGGTAAATTGCGAACATGGTGCTCACTGCTACTAATAGCTCCAGCTTGCATTTCCTAAGAACAAGCATACTACTCTGTGTAAACACAGTATACCTATTAAAATCTGGAAATTAATCCTGATACAATACCACCTTCTCTAAATCATAGATCTCATTCACATTTTGTCCTTGTCCACATAATGTCCTTTTTAGTTAAAAACAAACCAACAGAACGTCCTCCTTTCAACCTCTTTATATTCTGATCAAGATCCCATTCAAGATTATACTTGGCATTTTGTTGCCATGTCCCTTTAATCACCTTGAATCTGGAAGAGTTGCTACCTTGCTTCTTGACCTTGACATTTTTAATGAATACAGGGCAGTTATTTTGTGGAATGCTCTTCAGTTTTCCTGCTATTTCCTCATAAATAGGTTCAGGTTAGGCATTTTTTGGCAGAAACACCATACAATTGATGTTCTGCTCTTCTCAGCAAACTATTTCAGGAGGCATGTGATGTTTATTTGTCTCATCATCAGTAATATCAATGTTCAATCCTTAGTAAGATGGTGTCTGCCAGGCTTCTCCACTAGAAAGTGAATTAATAACTATTTTGTTCCCCTAAATCCCATCACTGCTAGAATTGCCCCAGCTCCCCTGCTCCAATTGCATGATTGTTATTACAATATCAACATGTCAGCTTCCTTCACATTCCAGTCCACAGAAACTCCCTGCACATACTTAAAAATTAAAAAATTAAATGTAAAATTTGATACATTCTCTGTTATGCTTCATGAAACGAATGATCATATTTTTTAATTATATAACTTACAGTATCTGGACTGTGTCTTACTTTTAATAGGTGTCTAATTGTATATATTGATTCATTTGAATTGGAATACTTGCAATCTTGAAATGCAGGGACCTTGATTTCCTAAAGAAACAATTAATATCTGCCTTACGCTTTCCATGGTATATTTGACATTGAAATATTCACTACTCGATTAATATTCCACTTTCATCAAAGAATGGTGCATATTTTAACAGTAGGCCCATTTTCGAACTAGATTCCACAAACTTTCACTACACTCTACCAAGAATTTCCAGCCTCCAATCTCCACTGCAACACACTATCCTTTCTGTGTATTGTTGTAAGTCACCATTTTATTCTCAATCTCATTTATTCATTTACTTAATTGGAATGAATTGGATTCAAATCTAAGTTGTCACTTACTAGTTACATTATTTTAGGCAGATTGATTCACCCACATAAGCCTCAGCTTCCTCCTCTGTAATATGAGGACTAGAGAAAAAAATATATTGTTGATCACCTAGAGTGTAAAGTATAACAGATAAAAAAGTAGGCGTTCTCCAGTACTTCCCCCATCAGGAAGCTTCTACTTCCACTGGAGAATTGGCATGGATATAAGTAACTAACGCTTAGCACCTCCAAAAACATTTGAGTCTTTGCACGGAGGTGAGATGGCCTATTATACCAGCAGGAATACAAATCCAAAATTTTAATTTGCAGAATAACAATGTCATCATTTCTGCTTGTAATAATAGTGTATTTATGAACACAACTGCTAAACTGAACAACAGCAATAAGAAGAGTAATAAGACTAACAATAACGATAGAAACATTGAGAAAGGAGGCACAGGACATCTTTCTTTGACATGGGAATCAGACACAATGGGGAAGTGTATAGAAATAGCGCAGAGAGATTGAGAGAGTCAATAAAATATTGTCATATGAAGTCATAGAGTCATATAAAGAGTCATATAAATATTAAAAGATTAAAACTATAGAATACATACGTATTTAGCAGCGAACTGGAGAAGACCACAGCTTTAAATACCATTTCTGAAGATTTCATAGTTGAAGAGAAGTTTTTAGCCACATGTCCTACTGCAAAACACAACATTTGTAGGTATTAATAAGTTTAAAATAAAGTATGATTGTTAGGGCAAATGAAGCGGTGAAATAGCAATTTTAACAAAATTGAATTGCTTTTTTTCTGAAAGACTTCTTGGAAGCTTAAATATAACATATGTATTGTGTCAGGAGGGGTCCACAATATGTAGATTTTTCCATATTTGAAACCCTTTATTTTGAAGCATCTCAGGGGACTTGTATTCATTAGAACGTTTTTAAAAAATTCATTGCTTTGCAGATTGGAATGCGATGAGAATTCTAAGCAATTTTTTAAAGGTGTCTGACGTTAAAGCGCACACACACACACACACACACACACTATTGCTAATGCAGAAAAACATGAAGTGAGAACCAAACAGGTCACACAGCAGTAGATCAGCATAGAATCCTGACACAGGTAACTCTCAATCATTCCAGGTTAGTAGATTTAGCTAATGAATAACTAGTATATATTAGAAATAATCATTGGAAACACTAACTGTATAATATTTATAGTTTTCAACGTGCAAATGTTGTTAAGGCATAGTAAATTCTACGCAATACTATGATTTTAGACATTCTGAATTAATCCATTCCACTGGTTTTGTATAGCTGCAATACTTTTTTGAGAGCCAGAATATTTCATAAATTACTTAGTAGCAATGTGGATATTTTAATTAAAATTATTGTTCCCAGATTAGAAAAGCAGACAGACATAGAGTAATATCTGTGATAGATTGATTGTACTAAAGGCCCAAAGTTTTCAACTCCTTTTGCAACTATATCCTCTGCTAAGTAAATCTTATTACTTGCAAGTTCCAGCTCTAGGCTTAGCCGTGTGATTTCTTTTGGCCCATGAGATATTAGCAAATGTGACAAAGTCGACAACGAGGAACTGTGTGACTGAGCTTGCTCACTCTTGCTTCTCTGCCATGGCCAGGAGAATATTCCTGGGCTAACCTACAAAGAACAGAGCTGAGTCACTCCAATCTTCCAGTCAGGGCATCCTAGACCAGCCAATAGTCAGCCATCCCCTGGACATGAGTGAGCTCAGCTGAGATCAGAGAAGCCTCATTGTCAACTTCTAGCTAAGCACAGTCACACGAGCAAGACCAGAACAGATCAGCTTTCCCAGACTGGATCAACTAAACCCTGCCAACTTATTTGTGTGGCACTGAGGAGTTTCGTCATTTTACACATGATATTTCTTTGGCAATACATAACCAATGAACTGAATAATTTGTCATCTGAACCAGGACACATTGACAAATGAAAAGAGATGCTGTATGATAGTAAATAGGCCCTGTCCCACACAAATCTGGATGTGCATTTGGTATGCACATTAACAATCTCTGAGTCCTTTGAAAATGGATATTTCAATGAAAGTCAAAGATGCTGTAACTCAGGAACTGATTTCCTAGGATATGGACAATACTAAATAAATATAATCCACATATGGTGCCTGTTGATGATATAACTTAAGTGTAACACTTATTAAACTTAGAACAGAGATAAGACAATTATGTAAATTCATATAATGAGCCAATAGTAAAAATAAATAAACGGCTTAAAGAGTGAAAAAATGACTACTGATATTTGGCCTCAGTGTGGAGGATAATAGGAAAGAATTTTTCCTGAGCTAAATTGAACAACATGCACCCTGTTTCAAGAGAGCAGCTACTTAGTTTCTGTTGCTTGTTTCCAGCTAGAGTATAAACACAGTGTTGCTGGGCATTTCATTATAATCCAGAAGTTCAGATTTTACACGAACACTGCAAAGTTGTGGGTTTCTTTAATGCTAAATATTTCCGTTAAAAAAAACAAATTGTGTAGGCCACACACTAAGCATGTCTGCAAGTGAATTTGGTTCATTGACGACTACTTTCTGACCTCACACCTCTTACGAAGAGAAATGGGTAAGTAGAATAGTCTCTAAATGTGGACTTCTAAAAACCAACAGATTTCACTGTGGTGTTGGTTGGAACCACGTGGTACTAAATTAAAAATAGTGTCTTGTATTGAGTTTCTGTCCTGTGCCTATTCTGAGGGGTGTTTTTGTTGTTTTTGTTGAGGAAGATTGGCCCTGAGCTAACATCCACTGCTAGTCTTCCTCTTTTTTTTTGCTTGGGGAAGTTTGTCACTGAGCTAACATCTGTGCCAATCTTCCTCTATTTTGTATGTGGGATGCTGCCATAATATGGCTTGATAAGTGGTGTGTAGGATCCCACCTGGGATCTGAACCTGCGAACCCTGGGCCACTGAAGCAGAGTGCATGAACTTAACCATTATATCACTGGAGTGGCCCCCTATTCTGAGTTTTTGATTAGCATAAGTGGCAAAAAGGATAGGTATAGATATCCAGGTATATAAGGTATAGCTCCTTATATTACTCATCTATTACTATTTGATATTAACACAAATTTTATGGTTTAAGGCAACACACATTCGTTTTCTCATAAATCCCATAAACAAGGAGTCCTAACACAGCTTGTTGTGTTCTCTACAATATTGCACTCAAGACACTGGTGAAGGCCATGGTCTCATCTAAGACTTGCCTGGAGAAGGACCTACTTCCAAGCTTATTCAAAGTGTTGACAGAATTCGGTTCCTTGCATGTGTAGGCCTGAGGGCTCTGGGTTCTTGCTGACTGTCAATCAGAGGCTGCCCTAGCTCTAAAACTGCTCAAGTTCCTGCCACACGGAGTTTCTCAAGATGCCCACTTGCTTCTTCAAATCCAGCAAAGAGGAGAGAGACTCCAGGAAGACAGATGCTACAATATTATGTACATAATCATGTACACCTAATTACACGCATCCTGTCATCTTTGCTGTGTTCTATTGGTTAGAGACAAGTCACAGGTCATGCCATTCACAAGTTGAGGGAACCACAAAGGGCTTGAACATTAGAAGGTGAGGATCATGAGTGTTATCCTAGAGTTAGTCTACCATACTCCCTCAAATAAGAATGAGGCTTATTAACGTAACATATTCTTTTTAGAAATCACCAAGCTAGACTTTCACTTACTTACTGGCACCATAGTTCAGAGAAAATAATGGCATGGTGGTTGGATAGCTGCTTCAACTTGTGGTCATTTGTATAGATGGGCCACTGTGGGCTACATATTAACACTTTCAGATTTCCTACGTGAAGCTTTGAGCGATGTCTTTCAACAATTCTAGGCTGTGTGCTATGACTTATACAGATTTTTACTGTAAGGAAAATTTTTCTATACTCATAATCCCTATAAATTTCTTTCTTTTATAGACCCTTTTAAAAATGTAATATTTTTATGTAATATTATCTACTGTGGCAACTATAGACGAAAAAGGCACCTAGTTTTGACCTGGCTACCAGGTGGTCCCAAAAAATGTACTGAATGGAAGGAAACTGTGAAAGCCCAATGTCTATCTCATTAACCAGCTGCCATGATTTTGAGATTAGATGTAAAAGGAGTGAAACATTTAAATAACAGTCTACATTTCTGAACATATTGAAATTGCATCCCCTGCTAATTAACTACTGATGGAAGTAACCACTTGGCTCCCATTGAAAAAATGCAGTAAATTGTTGTCTGCTGGAATAAAATACAAATGTGGTCTATTTGTTCCTGTAACCTCTTCCACTGCAAAATTAACCTTCCATCCTATCTTTCATTTATAAGGTGAAAACTCATTACTTTTAAAAATTCAGTGGAAACATACAAACCTCTTTGGGAATTACTTGACTCTTAAAAACTAAACCAAAATACATAGGTAATAAAAGCAAGCCTTGTTGCTATAGAAAAATTGCTCGAATAAGAATTTTGGTGTATTATTGTTTTTCAGGGAACCAATTATAGAGGCTAAAATTGGAACCTCAGTGAATAGCTATTTCATGTTGCTGTAAGTGAACTGCAAGAGTTCTCCATTTCAAAGTCACTTGACATAAAACTTACACATTCCAGACTTCTGAAACTTTCCACCTACTTATATCGCTGCCACTTACACATATCGTTAATCCATCAATAACTCTCAGGGTTGCAACAGCTGAATGGAAAAATGGCCAAAGTTCCTCCATTTCATAAATCTCAAAGTACTTGTGATTCTTAAAAATACTGAACATATTTTTATTTGCAGTTTCAAAATGATTGAAATAATTTAGAAACAGATACTCTTAACTGGTGAGTGATTTAGTCTGGAGTTAGAATTAATATTCCATATTTTCTCGTTTTTGGACAGAGAACTATTTACTGAAAGTATTTCAAGCAAGAGGAATTAATACACTTTTTATGTTGACTTTCCACATCAATATTAAAAAAGAGAGCATTTATTGGGGAAAATGTGATTTCACGTTTACTCTAGATAGTTTTGTATATTGAAAGTTTCATGGGGAAGAAAATATTGAAGTTTTAAAGTTATAGAGGTTTATTTTACCTAGTACATATTGAGTAGTTTATATCACAAAGATTGGGTTATTAATTTGTTCAGTAAACCTGCCCAAAATGTGAGGGTCCCAAAAGAGAAATAAAGCAAGTCCCTTTAGACTGACAATATGAAAATGGAGATTTATTTGAGAATCAAAATTAATTTTAAATTGTATTAATTCATAGTTCTTGAAGGTGTACCATATAACATTATTTGAACAATTAAGAACAAATATTCTATGACTAGAGAAAATTATAGGGAGAAGGAAAAAAAAGAACCTTGAAACAAAGTTAGAGAAAAACCATATCTCTAAAGAAGAGAGACAATAAAGGACTTTGACTTTATTATCACTTTCTTGAAAGGATGAGCAAATAAATACAGAATGGGAAAAAAAGTCATTAGAAAGAAAAGGGAGCAATGGCAAATCAAGTCAATTGAGATGATTCCACTACGATTTGAAGAAGAATGCAAAGAAAGTAGAGGGAACTAGGGCGTCTAGGAAAGCCTCTGGCATGAGTTGCCATTAAAATAGTAAAATAAGTACAAAAGAAAATAAATGTACCCCAGGGTGTGGGCTCTTGATAATAAAGGCATTTTCCCCAGGGAACATTCGAAGAGCTCCTGCTCTGACTATAACTCTCTGCTAATTAAAAGCTCTTGCTCTCATGTAGTTGTCTCTAAATTCCTTAACCTTTGCTTCTGCACTGAGGTTGCTTGTTCCGTCTCATTGTCTGGGGCGCAAGCAGATGTGAAAGCCCTTTAGCTTGCTACACTGGCATATTTTTAAGATTCGCGTCTCTAGTGTGAAACTCTTGAACAATTCACCTGGCAAACATAAGCTCTTGAAAAACCTTCCTTCTGAAAATAAGTGAAAATTGTCAGGAACAAACTTATTAGGACACTCTATACAGTTATCCAGAGGTTTTTTTCGTAAAAAGAAGAAGAGACACTCAATAAATAAGGCAGTAGAGCTTTCTAATTGAGTAATTTATTGCCGTTGTCAGATTGGTCTGGCAATAAAGTGTTCGGAGTTTTCAAACCATCTACCATCATGACTGACATTTGGAAATGGCTTCATTTGGCATTTCATTCATTTCGAAAAGAGTTGCTTTTATGCACACACATTTTTTTTACCATGGTTTTGAAAATAAATAGTATGCAGAGCACATTGCCCACGCCATTCCTATAGACAATATGTAGCTGTGTGGAGTATTTCAAACTGAGTCTGAGAATTTTATATGGGAGAGTTTTGACACATTTACATTTGCCATCACATCAGATATATTGGTCTTAATTTTGTCATCTTATTTTATTTTTCTTATTTGTCGCGTGCTTCCTATATGTCCTAGCAATTTTTGTTACTTGTTATTTAATTTTTTTCCCTTTAGAAAGATACTAATCCTATTCTCTTTTATACTAATGCCCTCTCCTAATTCTGTTTGCATATATACTAAAATAGCTAATATACATTAAGCTCTTATGATATGGTGTGCATTAGTGTAAATGTTTAGCTCATCGTAAATCCTCTATTCACTAATCCTATAACATAGGTAATCCTTCTTCCCCTGCTTTACAAATGTGAGGGTCACTGATGCTGAGTAACCTATGCAAATCCAGAAAGTAGAAGATACAGCAATAGGAGTGGAATTCAGGTCTGTTGGACCTGAGAATGTGTGTTCTTAACATTACGATGCAATATGTCTCTTTAATTATCAAGGTAGAGTGAACAGGATGCTGGTGGAGAACATGGAGACACATAATCCAAAATGCAGACAGGACCCAGGCTGGTGGGTGAATATTGTCTTTTCTTTCTTAGTTTGAAATGATGTTTTATTGTTTTATTATTTTAACTGTTTCTTGATTTGTCATTTGTTTTACTTCACTTCATTGTGTTTTCTTTCATTACAGTTGTAGTAATTCTAACCCACTTTGTTTTTAATCTCAACTTTTAGTAATATTTTAATATGGTATTCCACATTACATTATTTTAAAAATAGTCACCAGTAATTTCTTTGTTAACATTTATTTTTGCATTTGTAAGTGAAATGTTGAAGATCCTTAGCATTTGCTTTACTATATCATGTAAAATAAAGATGAACTTAAAAAACATGAATCACTATGTGATTTTTACAAAATAATTTGTCTGATGAATACTACACATATGATATTATACATACAGTATTTATACACATGTACATATATATACTAGGGACTACTTCTTGTGTCTACAAAGACTAGTCTATTGATTAGTTCTATTGATTTCTTTGTCAATAATCTGGTACCACTATCACAGTAATTTTAATTATCTTTGCTTTATAATACCCTTTAATAATGATTGAAAAGTCCTCATTATACTTCATTATAAAAGTTTTCCTAAATTCTCTAGATTATGTACTCTACTAGATACACTCTAGAGCATTAATTTGGAGAGTCACTTTAGAAATATTATTATAAATGGCACTTTTAGTGGAATTTTAGATATTGTTTTCAGAAACACTAAAAAACATATTTGACATGCTAATAAGTATGTCAAACCTAAAGATTAATTGAGAAAAAATATATGACTATGATTTACTTTTATTTAATAAGAATTATTATTGAATTCAAAATGGCTATTTGGAATCAATGAATATTAGCATTTCTTCTCATTTGTACTGTTGATATTATTAATTTCATATCAAACCCTCTTTATATGCTTCAGAATAAAGCTATATAGTCTACTTTTCTTTTAATGTATAAGTATCTTTGAATCACCAACATGCAACTTAATATTTGTATCTGTATTTATCTGTGATATTGTCTCATTTATTTATTTTTATTCTATTTGGAAAAGTTTTGTCACTGGTGTTATATAGATTAAAAAATAAATTGGGGAACCAGCCCAGTGACATAGTGGTTAAGTTTGCACACTCTGTTTCAGTGACCTGGGGTTCGTGGGTTCAGATCCTGGTCATGGACCTACACACTGCTCATCAAGCCATGCTGTGGCAGCATCCCACATACAAAACAGAGGAAGGTTGGCATGAATGTTGGCTCAGGGACAATCTTCCTCACAAAAAACCAAATAAATAAATAAATTGGGACAAGTACTTATAAAGAAAAAGTAGAGGAACCTATGAGGAACTATAACAGGGGCTCTAAATTAGACTAGGGGCTGAACAATAGCCTGTCAGAGGACATGATATTTAAGAGATGACTTAAAAAATGCATAGAACCCATGCAGGCAAGGGATAAAGGCCATGAAAGAAACCTCCTGGCAAAATCAGCACGTATCGAAAACTTGAGGAAGCCAAAACCGTGTCAAGTTCAAGAAAACGCTAATAAGTCAGTACAGTCAGAGTATAGGAGATGAGGCCTCAGGATCACTATAGATTATCGTTAGAAAGTAGAGTGGGATCCTGAAAAGCACAATGGAGAGAAGTAGTCAAAACATTAGGCGGAATATCAGGGAGCTATCATAGAGGCGGATTTGCATGCTGTTGAGAACTATTTCCACAGGGATGTTTTAAGTGTGCTAGGGATTTTCGACTTAAACAAGAACTTGTACTAAATCATGTATTATGCCTGATTGATCTATCATCTCAATAAAGATGTAAAGGAGCAGGATTTTTCCACCTCTTTGCTCTACTATCCACGGTGTACATTTCCTGTGAAGGCTGCCTCCCCTTTTGCCGGTGGAAAACAGAGTTGTGCGACTTCACATTCCTTAAAAGAAATTTTTTCTTCTGTTAGATATTTCCCAGAAATCTCCCACAGACATCTCCTTGTGTTCTATTAGCTACAACTGGGGCTCCTGCTCATTTCTGCATGAACAAGAGAAGTGAAAATACTCTCAGACCAGTTGTGATGGTGCTGAGGGTGAGATTTGCATCTCCTGGGGCATGTGGCCAGATGGTAAAGGGTCACGTGCCTAGAGTAGTTAGGATTCTGTTAGAAAGGAAGAAGGGAATAAGAGATGCTTGGAAGAAGGGAATAAGAGATGCTTCATAGGCAATTTTATAGGCCAAATGTGCACAACAAAATTAATGTAAAATGAAGATGAAAAGTGTACATTTAATTCAGCAACGAGGTCATTTGTCAACATAAGTTTTGGTAGATAGGAAGCCAGATTTAATTGGGTGGAAGGGAGAATGGGAAGTGAGGAAATAGAGTCTGAGAATTAACATTTTCAACAAATTTTAGAAGGAAGCAGTAGTGAGATAGGGTGGAAGAAAAGAGATATAGGAAGAGGAACCTATAGGGCCAGGAAGACAGTTGGAGATGGGATCTAGACCATACGTGGAAGATTTGGCCGCTGGCAGGATGCATGAATACTTTGCAGTGCAATGTCTCCATGAGAGTGTGGATTGAGATGAAGAACTATTTTGAATCTGTGCGGAAACAGGCGATTATTTCTATGTGATATGAGAATGTTATTCTATGAAATATAAGGTAGAGTCATTAGCTGAGAATGAAAAAGGCAAAGGAGGTCAGAGATTTGAAGAAAGTCGAGAAAAGATCAAAAGGTCAATGAGAAAGTACAAGACATTTCTTTCCAGGTAAAGCAGATAAGGAATCCAGATGGTGTTGAACAAACAGGGGATTTTATGCTATGGTTTTCCATTTTTTGAGCATTTGGTTTTGTTTTCTTTTTTTTTCTTTCAGTGAGTAGAGATATGTTATCAGGAAAATATGTTGTGTCTGTGTAGGTGTGTGTGTTTTTAATAATTGTACATGTGTGTACCATTGTGTGGTTTCTAAATCCCAAGAAATATTTTTCACTTTCTTAGACACGCAAGCCAACCAGGCTAGACATACATATTTTTTTCCTCAAAAATTTTCCTGTAAAATTCTAGTTTGAAGTGTATAATTTTGAAACAACACAGTTTTATTTTTTTGGTGGATATTTGTTTTCATGTTAATAATATGGTTTTTGATTTCTCCAGGTTTAGGTCTATTTCTTCATTTTACCTGGCATGAAATGTCCTTTCACTCTGCTTATATTTTTCCCTCTTTATTTTAGGAAAACTTTAGTCTACTTTTTTTTTTTATTTTAGGAAAACTTTAGTCTACTTTTAGTCTACTATATCTACTATATTCAATTTTTTCTATTCTATTAATCATTAATATGACTTAACTTGATATATGTTATTATGGGAGAAGTTAGGCGAGCGTACAAACACACACCGTCATTGACTGTGTTTCAGGCCCAGCATTCTTCTTTATATGTGACTAAAGTCCATGCCCTAAGCCAGTGTCTCGCAAATTTTGGTGTGTATCAGAACTACTTGGAGGACTTGTTAAATGACAATGGCTAGATCTCATCCACACTTTCTGATTCAGTAGGTTTCAGGTCAAGGTTGAGAAATTGCATTTCTAAAAAGCTTGCCATGGGCACTGACCCTTCAGGTTTGGGGACCACACTTTGAGATCAAGTGCTCTAAATAGTTAAATTGTCTTGCTTTGTCAAATTAGAGTAAAGCAGTAAGGAAGGAACTGTGTTGGCAGCATGAGAGAAATTGTACTGAGTAAATTCCAAAGGGTTTATTAATTCTTCTGCATTTCAGATGCGGTTATTTGAGGGAAGCTTTACAGCAGGAGTAAGATTTGAGCTAAACCTTGAGGAAGATGCACGGCTTTCTAACATTGAACATAATTCAAGATGAGAATGGTCCACCCTGGAAGGCAGGGATCCCTGTCTTTGGTGACGCTGAAGAAGAGTTGGGATGAGCCACTGGTGTGGATACTATTGGTACAGCATAATCAGGTGTCAGATATGTTGGATCAAACACACTTTAAGGCCCTTTTCAGTGTTGTTATGCACTTGTTTGAAGAAACAGGAAATCTTAAGAGTTAAGTAAATGGACTAGAATCAGACAGGATAAGGTTCAAATCCCAGCTCAACCAGTGATTGGCTCTGTAAGTTTGGGAAAAGTATTTTATCGCTCTCAATCTCCGTCTGTTGCTTCGCCAAGGCTGCCATAAGGTACCACAAACTAGAAACTTAAACAGCAGAAATTTATTTCTCACAGTTCTGGAGCCTAGAAGTCTGAAATGAAGGTGTTCTCAGGGCCACGCTCCCTCTGAAGTAAGAGAAGGATCCATCCTAGTCTTCTCTGCTCACTTCTGCTATTTCCTTGGCTTGTGGTAGCCAACATGGTATTTTCTCTGTATGTATGTCTATGTCCAAATTTCTCCAGTCATGTTGGATTAGGGGCCCACTCTACTCCAATGTGACTTCATCTAAACTAATTACATCTGCAATCACTCTATTTCCAAATAAATTCACATTCGGAGGGGGATGGTTAAGTCTTCAATTTATGAATTTTGAGGGGACACAAGTGAACTTCTAACACTCCTCTTCCTCTCCTGTAAAAGAGGTTTAAAGTTACCTAACTAATAGAATTGGTGTGGAAATTAAATGAGAAAACATGCATAAAGTTTTATCTCATAGTAGCTTTTCAATACATTGTATTATTATTATCATTAAAATGTATCCAGTCTTGTCTAATATCCCTGAAAAAGTCAACTTTTTCCTGCCTAACATCTGCATTAAAGTCCCAGGGTCATCTATAGTTCTGCTTGATATATTAACGATATAGAAGTTTCAAACAGATATGCTGGGAAAAATCTAATTGCCTTTGTTTATTTGTGGCGTGTTCCCTCCTGCTTGTGGAAGGGACTGGATATGTTTGAGCCGGTTCTATTTAAGCAGAGCACCACTGCCTTGTGGGGACCCAGTTCACAGAGAGCACCTCCGTTGCACAAGGCTGCTCTCTCCTTATACCAGCCCAGGCTTCCTTCTTTTTCTTCCTCTTTTTTTATTTCCTTATTTAATTTTTGCCCTGTTTTCTGGCAAAGGCGTCCCAAATGATGAGACCCTGCGCTGGGCATGTGACCAGCGGGAACAGAATCAATGCCAAGAACACATTCTAACAGTTGACTGGGCAGCTTGCAGGTGGTAATGACTTTCAGTCACAATTTGTGCGAGGCCCAGTGCCACGCTTCAGCTTGCTAGTCCATTACCGATTTCCCGGCCCTCTCAGTCTATTACCAATTTAACTCCCCGAAGTTCCCTTTCGCTCTCTCCCTTTTGCTCTGATTCTCTTTCTCATTCAATTACATTAACTTTGGCCGGGTTCTGAATGGAAGTTCAGCGCAGCACAAGGCAAAATTAAGTTGCTGTTCTAATACCACCTTCGTCTGCTGGTATTTGGACTGAGAAAGAGTTAACCATTCTGTAAGCATGCATTTTTATCATGCAAATGAATTTTGTTCAGCTTTCTAAGTCACCTGGTTTTATACTTCCTCCTCAATAAAGGAATAGGCAGAAGGATGATATAGGGAACGCTGGGTGTTTGTTTCTAAGCGTTGTACCAAACATCCCCTCCTTACCCACCACCAACTAGGAGGGAGGTAAAACTAATTTGACTCCAAAGAGAAAAAAAAAAAAATATTACCCAAATCAAGATGGAAGCTTTTTCTTTTTTTTTTTTTTTGAGGAAGATTAACTCTGAGCTAACGTCTGCTGCCAATCTTCCTCTTTTTGCTGAGGAAGATTGGCCCTGAGCTAATATCTGTGCCCATCTTTCTCCACTTTACATGTGGGACACCTGCCACAGCACGGCTTGCTTGATAAGTGGTGCATAGGTCTGCACCCAGGATCCAAACCAGCAAACCCTGGACCGTGGAAGTGGAGTACGCAGACTCAGTGGCTGTGCCATGAGGCCAGCCCTGGCCTGTTTTTATAAACATACATTTTTATTATAGTTAGGGGAAAAAATCCGTTCAAGTATTTATCCAGAAAATAACTACCACTTATTAAGCATCTATAATGTATGTACGTAAGTGCTAATCTTCCCTCCAAACACTGCAAGTTTATGTATTATTCATATGCTTAGATAAGAAAACAGAGATTTAGGGAATCTAAGGGACTAACCTATAGTTACATCACTGTTAAATAGAAGAGGTCGGATCTCATCTTGAACTCTTGGAGGGGTTTCCTCTGCTCTAGATAGAGTATGTTGGCATAACCTAACATCAATACTTCTGACCACATTGTAGATGCGCAGAACATTTAGTTTTACCTAATCACAGTGCATTCCAGGCAGGGCAAAGACGTCCTCAGTAAAGATCTACAGTGCTTTCCTTGGTGTCTGCCACTTAAACTCACCCTTCTGTCTGGACAAACTGGGGAAAAAGGCAGGTCCAGGTGAGATCACTGGAATCTGTGTGACTGCACACAAAGTAAGGAGGAAAGCCTCTATTACAGCTTCCAATTTTGCACTTCCAACAGAGCCCAGAATATCCAGGTCAATTTTAACTGTTTCCAGCTCAGTTACCTTGCCTCCCACAGCTTACTGGAAACATATTTATGTTTATTTCATTTTATATACACACACACACACATATACAATGTATACATAGATATATAGTCTCCATAATAAATTGATGCTTTTGTCAACAAGACTTTTAGTCATATTCTATTAATACTCTACCCTAATTCTAGGCATTTTGGGAGACGCAATACTTGAACATCTGTCTTATATTTTATCTTGAAAATTGCTATCAAATAATTTTTATCATGGTGGCGTTTGATTGTGTTCTATCCTCCTCTATTGTTTCTGCATATATCACAGTTGAAATTACTACACTCAGCTAAATAATGATCTGGGTGACGGGCAGGAACTGGATTATCGCAATTCTCCCTTTCCTTATGAAATTTAGCACAGTTCCATGTTTATAAAATTCATCCAATGTGAATTGAATTTACATAAACATTTCTACTTATATGACAATACTTTTTCATACTCATTTTACTATTTGCTTTTACTGGTCAGTGGTAACACAAAGTCAGAACAGGCTGCATGTGGTATCAGGGCCTATGGATGATGAAGGACTCTTGGCACGTGTTGCATTTTGCCAGTGGACAGTGGGGCTGGAACATTCTAGGAAGACTGAGACCAATAGGGACTCCAATGAGTGAGGAAAGGTAAACTACCTGGTGTCTTTAGTCCGCCTGTCTAAACAGGGGCTTCATACGAGAATTCAGCTCTGAAGCTCTAAAGAGGCATCTATTTTATGTAATGAGTTTCCTTCCTTCCTACATGTCTAGCATGATGCTACCTAATATCAGCCTTGAGTGAAGTGAGATAGAAATCACTGGAATCATTTCCTGAATTGTGCAACTAAGACGAGGAATCCCAACTGAGGAGTTGAGGAAAGCTATAGCACATTTCTATTAATTTTTTACTCTCAAAAAAAATGTAGGAAAGAGATCATTTGAGCAGCAAACACTGACCTCCAATTCAGGGGCAGCTGGAGAGTGGTGCAGACAAGAATTCTTTTCTTCCAATCGAAGCTAGCTTTCTGAGAATCTTACTTCCAGGGCAGCTACTTAGTAGGTCCTCTCATTCCCCATACTGTCTTTCCTCCCTTAAATAATGAAATGTCCCTATAGATATATGACCATATAAATTTGGCCACTAAAGGTGGTGCATCAGTTCTATTGGTCACTGTCAGGAATCCTGGGATTATTGTAAAATGACATAAATATATTCAAAGATAAAAGGGAACTTTCTCAGTAAACTCTTCACAGCTGAAAAATTGTCATAAAACAACATTGGCCTCTTTTTTTTGAACTGCGGATTGAGATGTCCCCAGAACACACTGGTTTAAAGTGCTTTCTCATTCTGAGAAAAAGTAACAGTTGTGATAGTTATGGTTATTCCTTTCTTTCCTCACAGTAAGTTTATAGGTTTTGTTAGGTGGAGTGTGATAAATAATGAAACAATAGCAACAGTTGATCTTAGATCTGGAGAAGAAAGGCATGTTTCAACTTGAGTTTCTAAATCATCTCTGCTAGCCATATGACCTTAGACAAGTCCCTCAGTTTCTTTGAGCTTCAGTTTCTAGAACTATAAAATACTAAACCTTAATCTCAAGGGTTATGGTAAAGATCAAGAGATGAGATATAAATGAGTGTTATGTATGCTTTAAAGAAACAATTACAAAGTCCACCAATATTTGCTGATTAAAGTGGGAATATTTTCATTCATTTGTATTTTGTGCTTTACAGACATTTCCTCCAGTTCTCATAACACCACCATGAAATAAGCCGAGAAATATTAAAGGACTCACCTGAGGTCAGAAAATGAACACACAGTTGAGACCGGACTCCTCTTGTCTGACTGATTCAGAAGCCCAGTGTTTGTAGTCACTATATTCTATAACTCTTCTAGTTATCTATTTTTTTTAACACCACCATTGAGTTAACTTTTGCAAACCATTTGCATCTTAAAGTAGACTGTAAGGGCCACCAATTGAAATACAGACGAGGAATGAAGGCAGAATCTTGGAACCAGAAAGTTCTGTCAAAGTCATCTAGGTGAACTCCTGGCCTTACGCAAAGCTCACGGAACCTTTGCAGACATGTTGTCAGGGATGGAATTAACTGCTCCGCTGACTCCTCCTCTGCTTAACCATGCTTGCTACCCCCAGAGTTCCTCCTTACATCATTTGAATTCCCTCCAGCTGCAATTTATGCCCTTCTTTTCTTATTCTTGCCTCATCAGAGAGGGAGAACAGCTGGTCACCATCCTCCATATAATCACACTCAGGATAATGAAGGTGCTTATTGAGTCACTCTTCAACAATTCCAGTCCAGGTCTTGCTACATAGACCTATTTACTGGGGAACTGACAAAGATGGCAAGTAGGGGAAAACGCATTTAAAAAATATTCACAGCTAGTAAAATGCTGAATAGGAAAACTGATTTAGGAGTGAATATTGTTCCTCATTACTTTACCGCAGCTCATGTTTTGCAATTGTTTTAAACCTGAAGCCGATTCCATAATGGCTAATGATATGATTTTTCATACAATTTGAATCTGGCTTTATCTGAGTTTGAGATAATTAAGTCAGGAAATCCAAGGTGGAAAAAAGAGGTTTGGACAGGGGCCAGCAGGATATTTGATCCAAGGCACATGTGTCTGAAATTAAATTTGGAAGTCAGACTGTGCCGTCCTTAAATCACGACAGCAAATGAAGGGGAACCTTCTGTGTGCTAAGAAAAGAGACTATGTAGGCTGCTGCCTTACGGGAATTGCAGGGAATGGGGTAATTCCCAGAAACTACCCAGATTGACTGAACGGCTGTTTGGCACACCAGAGTGAGGGAACAAGAATGGAAGGCTCCCTGTAATTACCTTGTCCAAGTTCCTGAGAGATCGCCCATGTGCCCAGTGGATTTGGGCAGGTACAGCTGCTGGAGTGTGTAGGGAATATGGCATTGCCTAAATGGAGCGATTTTTAAGGGGAGCAAGCCCTCCAGTTAGAAATCATTTAGATGCATATTGTTTCACTCATTATAGCTTTCTTTTGTGATACCTTAAAAAACTTTTCTGCATCTAAACATCCCTCATTTGAGAAGTAATATTCTCCATTAACAAGTCAGCTAATGGCATCGTGAAAGCATGATTCCGAAAGAATAGGCATGACATTCAGCTTCATTTGCGTCTCCAGACAAGGTGGGAGAACGGTCAGATCACTCATTCTGTCATTTATTCTTTCACCCAATCATCCAGTAGTAAAACAGGGATAAAAACAATATCCACCTCATTGGGATGAGCATTAAATGATCTTGCACATGAAAGTTTATAATAAAGCATGGTGCATAGCAACAACTCAAAAGATGTTGTCTCTTATTACTTATAAGAGAGAAAGAGACATTGGCCTTGAGGAGAGCATCCATGAGCCCAAAAAATTAGTGCTTAATGTGAAAAGTTCTTTAAGATAAAATTCTAGAGTGGCAAACAGCTTAGTGGTTTGCTTTTCAGAAGGAATAGAGGTGAGAAAGAAGGTGATGGTAATTATTGAGTACTGGTTAGACCACATGAGAAATATTTTGTTTTTCTGGGCATAACACTTCAAAAAGGATATTGATGAATTATATTGGATCCCTAGAAATCAATCACATAGAAAATAGGTTTCCAACTTAATTTGAATGGGCAAAATTTGAGAGAATTTTGTGTGCTCAATTTAGAGAGGAGTTAGGCTGAGATAAGCGAGTACACTGGCTTGACTTGCATGACTCTCTACGTAATATGAAATCTTTCCAGAAGATAAAGTCAGGGCCATGTGGAATGGAAGTCTCAAGGAAAATTTTGCACATTAAATAAATTTTTTTCTAATAGTGGAATATGACCAAAATATTATGGAGCTGTCTCAAGTAGTGTATGGGTTACTAAAGTGTGGAGCATAGACATATATTGAGAAGCACATTTGGAGACTAGTGTATAAACCTCCGCAGAATCTTTTTACACTCAAAATTTTATAATTTGATTAAGTGTATTCTTAACCTTGACATTACTAATTAACGATGTTTCAAGGACCAGACAGAAAGAAGACACAGTCACCAAAACAGTTTCTACGCAAGTCTATCTGTCTGAGGGGAAGTAAAATGCTTTATCCAAAGCAAATTTTTAAAATGCAAAATAAAAATGATATTCCTGTGACTACCTGTTTTAGGTACAAGGAAAACAATTGTTCCTTACCTCACCAGTGGAGCTTCCAGATATTTTATTCTGCAAAGTCCCACTAGCATTGTAACCAGATAGTGAAAGTCAGCTGAGAGACCGGAAAGGGCCACTAACTGTAGGGGCATGTTGTTGACTGCGATGGATGCCATAATCGAGGAATGCAATCAGAGTTTCTGATTCAATACAAGAGTAGCTAGGACATCCTTTGTGAAACAACTATCGGATGCACTGATCAGAGCAAGTCATCCGTACCCAACATCCTCATGAAGAATTTAATTCATGACTGTCCAATGTAGTTGGATAAAATCTAAATTTCTGACCACGACCTATAATGTCTTGAGTTGTGTACTTATACAGTCTCAGCTCCTACTACTTTCCCTTCCATCATGTTCCAGACAGTGACTTTTTGCTGTCTCTTCAACAAGCCAAGCTCATCTCTTGGTACATTTGGATTGTTTTTTCTGTCTGTTCTTCCCTCAGATCTTTCTATGGTTGCCACCTCCTGATCATTTAAATCTCAACGTGATGTTCTTCCCTGATCATGGATCTAAATGTATTATGTTGACCCCCTCCATCTTTCATTGTTACTCTGTCTTCTATTACTCCACTTTATTTTTTCATAGATTTTAAGTATCTTTTTTAACTTCTGCAATACAAGTACCTAGAACAGGGTTTGGCCAATATATGCACTCATTGCATAGTAATTTATCTCAGGAATATATTTGTGCATTTATTATTTCCCCAGTCCCATTAGAATATACTTGTTATGAGGGCAGAGACCTCTTTTTTTCATGTTCACTGTGGCTTTCCCATTGCTAGAAGAACAGTGCTTGGAAGAAAGTGACAGCTTGATAATCATTTTTTTAAGGAATGAATCTTTTTTGTGGGCATTCACAGGTGAAGAACTTTAGGATGGCAGATGGTATGATTTTGCTTTTGTTGAAGTGCCTTTTATTCTTATGCATCTAAGATGGGTAGCCTTGAATTTACAGAGATGGAGTTAGATTCATCATTCTATGCTCATGATGATGAGGCACCAACTATTACTATTCCAGTCCATGTAGTTGTCTTTCTTCCTTGAACTATTTTAGCACCACTATTCTAAACAAGACATGGTCCTCTGAACGTAAAACTGGAGGCTATGTTTGAGGTCAGTGCTAGAGGAGCAGTTAAAAATATCAAAAAGGCCCTGAAATGCTAGACAGGCGTCTCAAGAGGATGTGGGTAAAGCGAGTAGTGTTAGAGGCAAGCAAATGTTAGTAGCAACGTCTTCGGTGAGGTGTAATAAAAACCTGCCAAGACCGGCAGCGATAGGGAGCAAGCAGAACTCAAAGAAGCGAAAGGAGAGACAAATTGATTTTGGCAGATAAGGGCTTCTGGAATACAATCCTTCTTGGATACCCAGAAGCTGCTTTACCAGTCCCTCTTTGTCAACCTAAAAGGAGCCAGATGTTTCTGAACATATAGACTCTATTATCTAATTAGATGTGGCCATTTATTTTACAAAACTTATTCTTCTGAATATTAAATAAGTACAAAATCAGAGTCAAAAATAGTTATGGAAAATAAAAGTTGTATGTAGTATATGTACATATAATCCTATGTCATATTTCATCTTATTATCACAGTTTATTATGATTTGGGAAAAATATTTCTTTCAAGCCAATCTCCACCATTAGACTGTAATAATGTCAGGGACATATTATATTCATATTTTAATTCATTGATTAATTATTTAAAGTCAGTTCAGCAAATATTTATTGAGTATCTTGTATGACAGTCACCATGATAGGTTCTTGGTAAACGTGGTCTCTGCCACATGGAGTTTCTGTTCTTGTGGAAGGAGGCAGAAATTAAATATATAGGATGATATTAGGTATTGACAAGTGGCTCACAGAAAATAAAAAGCCCTGAAGTGATAATGATGGGGTATGGGAGGATGGTGCCATTCAAGATAGGATTGAGGTTTGGCCTCGATGGAATTTAAGTTGAGACTTGAAGACTGAAAAGAAACCAGAAAGAATGCTCCAATCATATGGACACCAAGAAAAGAGGCTGTAAGGCACAAGTGAGCTTGGCTGGTTAAGCAACTGCAAGAATAACCAGGCTGCATCCTAGCAAGCAAAGAAGAGAGCAGTAGCAGATGATGTTGGAGAGGTGGGAAAAAAAAAAAAACTCATGCTAAATTTTGTAGCCTATCATTAGGAAGTTTGGATTTTACTCTAAGTATACTGGAAGCTTTTTAGCAGAGGAGAAATTTGATCCAATTTACATTTTTCAAAAGATTGCTCAAGTTAAACTAGAACAGAGTATAGCCTGGGATATTATATTGGAGGTGACCAGGTGAGAAACATGAGCGGTTGTAGCTATCGATACGCAGTGAAGATGGAGATGGTACTTGTTAAATATGCTGAGAGTTTAGATGTAGGGGGTAGAGAGAGAGAGCTAACTACCAGGTTTTGGCTTGATCATTTGGTTTGATGACGATATCATTTATTTATGTGAAAAAGACTGAGCCGAGTGAGAATCAGGATGCGATGATGAGAGTAGTCATTAATACTATTCTTAATAAATTTCAGAGGTCACTCTACATAGCACACCTGTCATACACATATAAAACTCAGAACAAGTTTGGGCCAGAAATATGTAATTGGGAGTCACAAGCATATAGTTGATATTTAAAGTTGTTGACTTGGAGGTGATCACCCAGAGAGGAGGGGTGGAGGGAGAAGAGAGTAAAACCTAGGATCAATTTGGGAACAGCAAATATTTAGAGGTCACATGAGAAGAACAAATATACAAAAATTTCCTACCAGGAACTATCAGTTGGATAAAAGGAAAGCTATAAGAATGTGGAATCACAGAAAATGAGAGAATATTTCAAATATTCTCTCCCATAAAAGTCCCATCAAAAAAAGGGAGTATTTATTTACGTTGAATAATGCTAAAATGTTTAGAAAGACTGAGGACAGATATTAATGAATTTTATTTTCTAGTTTGGAAGTCATTGTTGTCTTGATAAGTACATTTCAATAGATTAGTGAACACCTAGAAGTGTCTGAATCAAAGTACTGAACACTAAAGACAACTAGACTGTCTCAAAAGTGGTCAGACAGGAGGAACAGATTTATTTGCAAATGAAGGATGATTAATTATACTCACACTGAATTCTCAGAAGCAGCATTAGAAGCCTGAATTCAAAGAATAATATCTCCAAAGTTAGAAGAGAACTGAAGAAGGAAGGCTAGCCACCTCATATGCATTAGGATGGCTACTATAAAATACACGAAAAAAATTAACAGGCGTTAGTGAGGAAGTGGAGAAACTAGAACACTTGTGCACTGTTGGTGGGAACGTAAAATAGCGCAACCACTAAGGAAAACAGTATGGTGGTTCCTCAAAATATTAAAAATAAAATTACTATATTATACAGCAATTTCGCTTCTTGATATATACCCAAAAGAATTGAAAGCAAGAACTAGAATAGATGTTTGTACATCCATGTTCCTAACAGCATTATTTGCAATAGCCAAAGGCATCCATTGACAGATGAATGGATAAATAAAATGCCGTAATATCTACCATACTTTGTTTATCCATTTGGTTATATGTTATTTTACCACGATAAAAATTTAAAAAATAGGGGCTGGCCCAGTGGCATTGTGGTTATGTTCACGCTCTCCACTTTGGTGGCCAGGGGTTTACAGTTTTGGATCCCAGGTGTGCACCAACACCCTGCTCATTGAGGCAAGCTGTGGCCGCACACTACATATAAAGTAAAGGACAATTGGCACAGTTGTTAGTTCAGGTACAATCTTCCTCACCAAAATAAATAAATAAATCCAAAAATAGTTTTGACCTTTTTGAACTTCTAAAGTTTCTCTGGGATCTCCAGGAATCTTCAGACCACACTTTACGAACTGCCAGTGTAAAGTAATCTTAACGTGAAATATTATAGATATAATGTTTACATTAATAATTATGTAACACAATCATATGCAAAGGACTCTTCTATGTGTTTTCAACATGTTATCCCTTTAAATCTTCACTGCAACCTGATCATGTAAGCACCATTGTTTCCCTCTCCTCACCATTTTACAGTCATAAACTCCTCATCTTCGGTGAACATAACTTACATTGTGCCAATGTAAAGTAGCCTGACCACCTACCTGTAAGTAGAAGTGAGAGAATCTTGCCCAACCCTTTTGAGCTAACTGACCTCAAAATCTTTCATAATGGTTAACACACTCTCTTCAGCAGTGTTTAAACATTTAATTTGTTCCTTTCCCTTAATCTGCTGTAGTGCTGGTTCCAACTGATGTTGGCATGGCATCAGGGGCTTGCTTACTTGGCATTACTCCTTCCTTGGCTCTAGGAACTCACCATTTCTTTGTAATCACATGCAGTCTTCACTGCTCCCCTGCTCTAGGGGTCCCAATGGGACTGCTAGTTTGATGGTCATAATAGAGGAGGCCGAATGAAACACCCACACACCATCTCTATATTAGGATACTCAAAAGTAGCCTGGTCTCTTGCCGTTTTTTTTTGTTTTTTGGTTTTTTTGGCTAATGTTTACAAAATGCTTGTTTATTTCCCTCTTTCATTTTTTTAAATTTTTTATTTTTTTTTCTTTTGAGGAAGATTAGCCCTGAGCTAACATCTGTTGCCAATCCTCCTCTTTTTCACTGAGGAAGACCGGCTCATCTTGCTCTACTTTATATGTGGGACACCTGCCACAGCATGGCCTGACAAACGGTGCGTGGGTCCACACCCAGGATCCAAACCAGTGAACCCCGGGCCACTGAAGCAGAACATGTGAACTTAACTGCTGTGCCACTGGGCCAGCCCCTCCCTCTTTCATTTTTTAATGTACCCCCAGGGGTTCTAAGGGTTGGGTGGAATGACAATTTAGGGTGATATTTAAACATCCTCTACTTGGTTGTGAGATGGATGTGAACACTGCTAAGTCTATTCTAGTTGGAAAACAAAGCAAAATATATAAGCTAGATATTTTATAAATACTCAGGGATGGAATCTTCATGCAGTTTTACTGCAGTGCCTTACAAATATGGAGACTTAAAAACATTAAGGAACTAAAAAAACAAAAAAAACAAAAAAAACAACAAAACATTAAGGAACTAGTGCTATATATATTGCAAAAGTCTTGGTCAGATTTGCTGGAAGTATTGTCCTCAACCCACTATATCAGAACCTTCAGCATGAACATCAGCAATTTCTTAAACATAGAAATTTCTGGACTGTAATTTGCCAGAGATACAGAATGAATAGATATGAGGTGAAGTTCACAAAATATTTTTAAAAGTCTCTTCATTACATTCTTAGGTAGAACATACTTTGAGTACGACTGATCTAGAGGATAACATCTTTGTAGGTCGTAATGACGTTAGGAACACTTGCATGGCATGCTATGTACCAGGCACTAGTCTAAGTGTCTGAAAATGTATTCTTGTTAGGGGGCAGAATCAGGTGAGTCTGGGCGGAATACCTCCAGAGTCAGCTCTTAACCATCATGCCATATTTTCTCTGGCCTTATGTACCTAAGTTATCAGATAGTTTCAATAGAATAATCCAAAGCATTGAAATGCGTCCTCTTTCATTGTCTCTTCTAGTATTGTAAGTCAAACAGTCAATAAGATTTCCTGAGTTGAATCTCAAGTACTTAATAAATATATGTTCATTAACGAGTCACTGGAACTGTGCAGGATCTTTCTAAATGACTTCTAAAATATTGGCTATGGGGAAGTCTAATAGTAGAGAAAAAATATCCCAAAAGCCAGAACCTATCATGCTGGAGAGCTAATCTCACAAATATCAAAAGGAACTGTGACCAATCTGGTGACTTTGGGACCCAAAAGGGAGACATCAACTGCGGCTGTGGTAAGCCTTCCCACCTTTCTGGTCCTCCGGCGGAGATATGCATGAACCACCTCATTCTGAGTTGAGTTTCGGATAATGGAGCCACAATGGTTTTGCCAGGAAAGAGCACTTTCAGTAAAGTGAAAACATGTTGAAATGCTCTTGGGAATATGAGCTAAAGTTAAAATAGAAAAATAAAATAAATTTGTCAAATAAACAAAATAACAACCACCACCACTCTTGAGGTACTGATTTGTAAAATATGGGATCACTGTATATATGGCCAGTCTCTATCCTTCTCTTCATGAGGCACTCCGTCATTATAATAGATTAATAGTAAAATCAGAGTTAGCCAAAGAAATCCTATTATTGTAGGAGTTCGCTCCCATTTTCTAATCTGCATTATATTCTATTACAGAGGCAAGTAATTGAGTTATGGGGCTTAGGGCAGGCCAAGACCACTGATAAGCCTATCCATGAACATTCGGAGATTGCTTGTCTTCAAACAGAATTCCACAATTATTCAATTAAATAATTAAAAGTATCCTTATAGATATAATTAAACATTAAGCATTTTAGTTATAACTAAAAATAGTAAGGGCAGTGGCATTTACACCAAAACTGTGCAATCCGAAGCCAGTCGACTAGAGTACAAGTTCTAGAACCATATAGTTCATATCCAGTCTCTACTGCCTTTTGAACTCATGGCCTTGAGGAAGTCACTTAACCTCTGCTTGTGTTTCCTTATCCATAAAATCTAGATGATAGTATCACCTACCTCAAAGGGTTATGGTGAGGATTAAATTAATTGATACGTGTAAAACTCTTAAATGGTGCTTGACACATAGCAAGAATGATATGCGTTCATTATTAACATATTATAACCCATCAGAAAGATCTTAACAACCCCACCAAAGACTTTGGTTCAAAAATGTTATAGCCTACATCTGTAAGAATTCAGAAGAAAGGAGCAATCAAAGTCGACCTCCATAATAACAGTCTCCACTCTAAACTGTCATATAATCATCTACAAAATGGAGATGGAAGTGCCTACCCTTCTAGCATCTCAGAACTATTGTGACAATTAAATGAAATGATGTTGAGGAAGAGTTTTGTGAATTTATGAAGCATAATAGCTATCATTTTATCATTTTATGAGAATTCTCAGAGAGAGAGCAGGCCTTAAAGAAGGAGCTACACAAAGAATGTTCCTACTGCAGTTGGAGGCAAGATCCCCAAACGCACCCCAGTCATCTTTGCACTTTATCAGTGGATAGGCTGAAATTCACTCTTTTTTGGGGGGACGGGGGCACGGAATCCATTTTATTTTTGTAATATTTTTATTTTTTGTAAATTCTTTTTACTTTTGTAATTCACTCCTTTTTTTTTTAATATAGCTTTCTTTTCCTTTTTTTTTTTTTCGATGAGGAAGATTCACCCTGAGCTAACGTCTGTTTCCAATCTTCCTCTGCTTTGTATGTGGATTGCTGCCACAGCATGGCCACTGATGAGTGGTGTAGGTCTGTACCTGGGAACTGAACCCAGGCCACCAAAGCAGAGCACACCGAACTTAACCACAAGGCCACAGGGCCAGCCCCTAATTCACTCTTTTTTAATGACAAAAAATAAAAAGAGAGAGAATTCAGACATCCAAATATGAACGCAAAATTCCTTTCACTTACTCTGTTGCCAGCATCCAGGATATGAAACTGTTTTCTCATGGATTACTGAGCTATCTGTCAAATCCCTTAGGATTGTGGGAACTAGTCCTTCATTTCATGAGTAGCCTCTTAGTGTTCTAGTGCAATAAATTGTCCTTGTAATAATCTGGTGCCTACATCCTTCCCTTCCTGAAATGTCTTAAATGTCAAAAGAAAACAATATTTTAATATAATTTCCTTAAATGATACAAGGAAGTGATACTATACATATATGATACATCTATATTGTCATCAATATCACCATCACTATTATCATTAAAAGTCTATCTTTTCATGAAAACTCCCATTGTTTCTTTTGGTGTAAGATTTTATTTGCCATAAACTTTCTGTAGTTGGGTGTTAGGGTTCTCTTTTCTTTATGTCATCAGTTTTCTGATTAAAAGTATTAGGTTGTCTCATTAAATTACAGTTTTAAGCAGATTTTATGATTGTTAATTGAAAGCCCTTTCCAGACTCAGACACCATCCAATGGGTTTGAAGAAGAGTAAGGAATTTAGATTAAACCCCAGGTCGGGATTGTTTTGAATTGAAACTTTTGTGACTCCCCTGCTACTGATTTATTAATCAGCCGCATGATTTGAAAACATCATGTGTAATAACCTCAATAGCTATTTAAAAAAATTTTACCTTAGTCTTCTGAGAAGAAAGTTTGGAGTAACATGTAAATATCATTGCTTTCTGCTGCTGTGTTCTGTACTTAATTTCTAAATTGGATCATCAGAAAAAAACAAAATAAAATAAAATGCATTTCTTTAAAGGCTTTTAAAAATCTATTAGGCAGAGAGCCAGAGCTTTCCAAGGCACTAACTATTCCGGAGACGTAGACTAGATACTTTAGAAGGTGAAATTTACCACATTAACAGACTGTGTTTGGCTGGTTTGGGATGGCAAACAGGCTTCAGAAGCAGAACTAGCTTTCCTTCCAAACTCTGCATCAGTCTTTGTTCTCACAGACCATGGGTTTCCTAATCTCTTAACCAGGGTAATAAAAGATTCTGGCATCCTAGAGTTGTTTTGAGGTTAAATGAGGAAATGTGTGTCAAAATGTCTTCTAAATTCTACAACAATTTAAAAGCAAAACTTTATTTTCCTTGGTACAAACGTCCTCAGGAAACCGCACGGCACCACTTGTGGAGGCTGTGTGAGATTGCGTGTGGCATTTCTTCCATGGTGAGGCACAATGTGTCTATAATGTTTAAGAGCTCCATCTCTGGAGTTTTGAAAGACCCAGATATTTCCCTTTGGGAGTTCGGGTTTGATGCTAAAGTCTCCCACGAGAAGTCCCAGCTAGCTTTGGAAATCATTTACTCTCTAGGGTTTCTGCTTTTTCTTCACTTTTGGCCTCATTTTTTTTTTTTTCTGACATGCCTGCTCACTAATGCAAGAAATGAGATTTAACAAATATTTCATCTTCAAATACTTTGTTGCTTTTATTGAGATGATAGTCATTCAGGGCATAGAGACCATGATGCTACTGGAAATACAGGTCTGCCCTACAAGTCAGAACTTAATGACAGTTGTGCTGAGATCTATAAATATTTACATCTATATAATTTTAAATAAGATCCATTTTTCACTATTCAGTGGATGATAATTGGCTTTAATGAATGTCACACATGTTCAAAGAAATAGACTTTGCCTTACTGTGCTGCTGTTATGTGCTGAATCGGGATCTCTGGTCTCTTTCTGTTTCCTTTACTCCTTTATTCCAAAGTAACATCTTCAAGCCTAAAATGTATTTATCTTCTAAGCATCTTCAAAAATTCAGTTGTATTTTGCCATAGAATACTATGCACAATTGGTTGAATAAAACCTGGGAGTGCAAATGGGAGAGAGAGGGTTCAAAATGAGTTTGTCATGTTTGGTTAAATTCTCATTGTTGCTCTTGCACTTTATATGTATAAGCTACTTTGCTAATTATGGGAAAGGCTTTATATATTTTATGTCTTCGAGTGTCTTTATGCATATTTTATCAGAATTTTATTATCTCTGATTTAAATGTTTGGTACAAAGATGAATGCTACATTTCTTAAGTTTGATTTGTATTTTAACTTGGGGTAAAAGTAACATTCCAGAAAATTGTATTCCTAAATATTTATAACTGATATGCAAAATAACATTAGCAATTCAATTCACAACAGCACCTTTTCATAAATCCATCTGTCCTCTTAATCAATAGAGTGAGGAATACCTTTCTGGACCACCAAAAAGACTGTACGTCTTTCATCTCATCCCTCAGCTTCCTGCCGTGTCATTCACACACAGACTCACAGCAGGCACGGGCTACTGAAAAAAATCTGAAATACATTCACTCTTCTGTTTTCCAATAAAATTAATGGGCACTGAATGACAATTTTCCATGTCCCTAATCTTTATCATGCCAAGAGTTAGAGTATGTCGTTGTCAGTGTCGCTTTTTTAAACTCCTTTTTTCAACTGGGAAGATACTTTGGCTGATGATGACGAGAAAAATAATTTCCAATAAATGAGATTCCTGTTGGAGGAGGAATGGATATCATGGACAGGTGGGTTCTGAGGGTCTCTTTGGCAAAGCTGTTAGTTGACTTCCAAAATTATCTCTGCATTTTACAGTTATTCAGCAAATCTCTTCTCACAATAAACAGATCCCGTGTGCCGCTTAAAAAGGCCATGGCATTCATTTCATTCCATTTCACGGAACAGGAGCAGCTTGTTGATTAGATGAAAAAGAAGTGATCCCTGCAGTCGGTTGCTTTTTACCCTCCATTTATAAGACGATTGGAAATTTCATAGTAATGATCTCTTTGTGCATTTTTTCTGATATTACTTTCAAAGTCTATTGGGTAGCAACTTTTTTTTTCCCTCCAGGAAATCAGTTTGGGGTAGTTGTTTACTATACATCACATACACATGCTTTGCTTGAAATTTACTACAAACAAGACCTCCCTAGATTTCTTTTCTTTTCTTTTCTTTCCCCTTTGGCTGTTTGCCTACAATAAATGGCTTTCAACTCCCTAATGGATGTTTTTTCTACTCTGCTGCCACTAGAGCTTTCTGTCATCCTGAAGCTATCAGGAAAATCCAAACTAGAAAATTTTATCTAACCTGTCATAGTCTGTGTTTCTGGACCCCCGGGATATTTTTTTGAGTGTGAGTGTATATATAGAACTTGAACTCCATTTTGAATAGAAATCCAAGACCACGCTTCTGAGAAAATCCCTGACAAATGTTTCTGGTTGAAAGAATTGATAGTTTGCCTGTAACAAGAGGACTTACCTCCAGATCTTTTCAAGATGCTATCTTGTCACACTAAACAGTCATGACAGTGTGTTAAAGAATACTGGCCCTAAACCAATAACTAGGTGACATGGTTCATTCCTCTGCTGACCTGCTGTGGCTGCTAATAGCCTAACAGCAGCTACTGGTGCGAAGGATTAAACCACGAAGACAGAAAAAAAAATCTAACGCTTGTGATCCCTTCATTTAAAAACTGTCAGGAATGGTATTGGACCAAATTGCCTAAGACTAACCAGCTGCTCTATACATGTAATTAACCTAGTTCACTTAAGGGTTACATATGATATTGTATTGTGTTATATGGTATTGTATTATATTATATTTCATATTATATATGGGAATAAGTGCTGTAAGATTGCCTCTGATTTGGACTTCCTTAATGTAAACATATTTCCTCTCCTTTACATTACAGCATACTAAATCAATTTAATAGAAAAGTTCAAAGTTGTTAAGCACAAGAAATAGGGGCCGGCACCATGGCCGAGTGGTTAAGTACACGCGCTCTGCTTCGGCAGCCCAGGGTTTCGCCAGTTCGAATCCTGGGCACGGACGTGGCACCACTCACCAAGCCATGCTGAGGCAGCATCCCACATGCCACAACTAGAAGGACCCACCACTAAAAAATGCACAACTAGGTACCGGAGGGCTTTGGGAGAAAAAAGGAAAAAAATTAAATTAAAAAAACCCACAAGAAATAGACTTGCCATGTATGCTTTGTTCATAAATATGATATCTTATGTCCCTCCCCAAGAAAAGTAAAGCTATTTGGGGTACAAAAAGCATTGCTATTCATCCAAATTATAAAACTGAGTACCAAAAAGATTGAGGAGATGGATGAAACTGCAAACTTACACTGCTTTCCATAAATACTTCAACATCCAAAAATTTATAGATTGCATATCAATTAGCAAAATCTATTGGTTTATCAGAGTTTAATATTTTATAAAATAACTTCGTATGCTGCACCCTACTTTTGATCATGACTCTCTCTTCAGGGAAAAACGCTTCTCTTTCCTTGGAATCTATTAGTTAGGTGTGTGTGTGTTTTCTGTGAGCATGGATGAACATCAATAGAAAATTAAGCTGACATAATGAGCATGGATTTTTTTTTTTTTACTATTCTACATAGGAGAAACATATACTGAATTCTAACAGTAATTATAAATTTTCAGGCATGTTTGCACATATTTTAATGCATTTGATCTTCTGTTGAAAATTTGAGAGAAAAAAATCTCAATATTTAGAGTTAAACTGTCAATTAAAATTTTCTAATCAGATATGTCATTCATTTTCAACTTCTTCCCCATAACTGACAGGCTTAAAGCAGGACCGCTGCCACTGTTACCTGAAGGTATGCTGCTTACAATGGTGTTTTCCTTGTCTTCTCTGCTCAAAGAAAACTTCAAATGCAGACTCCTCCTCCCAAATAATTTTAACCAGTAGAGTACTCAGTGTGTCTGAAATTCCTATTTTGGTCCCTGCCAGGAAGATTCCATCAACTTCTATCTGTGGCACTTACCCTCTTCTGTTGACTTAGCATTTCCTGAAATACAGTCTTCACTGACCTAGCACTCCAGGAAACACCAATTTAGCATGGTAAATTACCATTTTCACTGCTGCCTCAGCGTTTCCGGCAAAGACTATTTTTTCCCTTAGTCCCTTCTGTCAGAGAGCTTTGGTTTCGAGGTGGATTTAGAGGTTCAGGATTATTCCAGAACATAATGACAGGATGCCCTCAAGTGGTAACATTTACTTTACCCAGAAAGCTCTAAGTGGTTTACAACATGAAGGCACAATTCATCCTGTGGCCTCCTTAACAGAGGTAGATAGCATCCTGACAGCTTAATAAATGGGGTAGCACGTGAAAGCTGAGAGGAAGAAGTGGAGAAGATATTAAATGTACTTAAAAGGAGATAACATGTATTTAACCAGAAGGATTTCTCTGCGAGTCCAAATTACCATTCTTGAAATATTGATTGGAATTCTCCCTGTCTACAGTTGGATATTAACAGCATCCAATTGGTATGGGAATTGTTTAGATATATTTACTAGGACCATTGACCTCAGAATATAGCATATTTTTGAAGACCTAGGTTCTACTAATTAATAACTGAACTTCATTTTTCTCATTTGTAAAATCACGATAGAATACATGCACTGGATTAAAATAAATATATAACTATCACACAGAATGATGTATGATACAAAGAACGGATTCAAGGAAGGATAATTTTAATCCAATTCCATTGCTCACATTTCTCATCATCAATGATAACACAGCCAGGAAGACCAGTTCAGAATTCAAATGAAAAAACTGATATTTGGAAAGGGCAAGAAGGACTGAAATGATGGACTGACGCTAATGTGATGAAATGTAATAAATCCCTTAGAATTTCAAGCTGAACACTTCCAAACTCAATTTATTGTTTTTCTAGGCTCCAAATATCTGCTTTTTACACCAAAGTCTTCTGTATTTTATTCTGGCAAGTGGATCTATTCTGGTTAAAACCTTCAGTTACTCAAGTCTGCAATCTCAGGGCCATCCTTAAATCATTCTTTTTATTTCCCACTTGAATTATTTGGTTTTCTGAATGCTTCTTCAATATGTCACCTTCTTTCTACCACCATCATGACAGCTTTAGTTCAGGTCCTCAGCATTTTTCACCTAGCTAGTCTTTCCAACATCAATCTCCTCTTCTTACTGTAACGGCTACAAGATAACTTTCCAAAATACAAGTATGGCCATTATTCTCCAGGCAAGACCACTCAATTTTTAAAAAATTTCTAATGAAAAAAAATCCACTTCTTTACAAATTATAAAAGGTGTTTCAATTTTAGATCATGTCTCTAGAATCTTCTCCTTTTTTTCTTTTTTTCTGATTTTTCACCTATATCTGCTGAAATCTCATTTTCTTTCATTCCTTTGTTCTTTGGGCAGGCTGTTTTCCATATCTGGAATGCTCATACCTCCAACTTAGCCACTTCAAAAAGCTCATGTATCCTTTCACTCTATTCTGTTCCAATGTTACCTCTCCTTTGAAACTTTTACTACTTCTCCAGTCATTCTTTTCTGATTTTTTTATTTCCATAATGCTTGGTATACACTTTTTATCAAATCATATTGTCAATTCCTGATTACACAGTCATTTCATTCTTTTGACTATGTATCATTTAAATGTACACACTAGATCTTACCTGTATGTGTTTGCCTCAACAGTACTGTATTTGACAAATAGGCAATCTTAGAAAAACACTTAATCTATCCATGTTTGATTGGATAAATGTCAAACATTAAATATTTATTAAATGTTCCAATGCATAAGCATAATATTAGGAAATGGGACTTTAATTGGCTACAAATTCAGTATAAACCCAAAAGGTAAGTACTTTGTATTTCTTTAATCAGGAGTTAGAGAATGGAATTTTGAGTGGCCCAAACAGCTGAAAAGTAAGGGGTAAAACCTAGGCTAGGGGGAATACACAGAGAATCAACCCCAAATTGTGTGTGAACTTCACAGAATCCTTGGCTAATCCCCAAACTACTCACAGGTGGGAGAAATGCCAAGCGCTAGGCAGAGGGTAGCAACTACAAAGCTGAGGTAACTGAGGAGAGCTCTTTGCTGCTGCCCATTGCAGGAAAGACAGGGTTTCAGTCAAGTCAGTTTTACCGCCTGTTAGATTTTCCAAAGCCGATATTCTTTAGAAGTTAACAATAGTCCAAATCACTATAATGTATTGCCTTTAATTTCCAGCATATAGTGAGAAATTACTAAACTTGGGGGAAATAAAACAGGAGAAGATGAATCATAGTGAACAAAATAGTCAATAGAAATGATCTCAAGGTGATCCAGATGCTATAATTATGAAATAAGGACTTTAAAGTAGTCATTATGATACATTCACATTTAAAAGAACACATAGTTATAATTAATTAACAGGTGAAGACTTCCAGCAAATAAATGGAAGCTATAAATAATAATCATATACAAATCCTAGAACTAAAAATGAAATATCTGAAATTAGAAAAAAAATCATTAGATATAATTAACAGCCAACTGGAGAAGGCACAAGAAATGGTCAATTTTCTTGAAAATTTGTGAATATAAATTACACAATCTAAAGAACAGAGATATAAAAAAGTATTAGGAAAAAAATAGAACAGAGTCTGAGTAAGACAGTGTCAAGCAGTCTGGTATATGTATTACGTAACTGGAGTTCCAGGAGAAGAATAGAAGAGAAAAGAGGAGAGGAGAGAAAAGATGAAGAAGAGAAAATAAATAGTTATTTAAGAATATGTTCTTGTTTTTAGGAAATGCTCTCAACTATTCAAGGATTGCATTCGTTTGCTAGGGCTGCCATCAAAAAGCACCACAAACTTACTGGCTTCAACAACAGAAATGTCTTGTTTGCGGTTCTGGAACTTAGAAGCCCAAGTCTGAGGTATCAACAGAGCCATCCTCCCTCTGAAGACTCTAGGAAAACATGTGTTTCAGGCCTCTTTCCCAGCTCCTGGTAGTTTTTTGACTTGTGGCAGCATAACTCCAGTCTCTGAATGGGGTTTTCCCTGTGTCTAATTTTCTCCCTTTCTATAAGTATAACCATCATATTGGATTAGGGCTCACCTTAATGACCTCATTATAACTTGGTTACCTCTACAAATACTATTTCCAAATGTGGTCACATTCTGAGATACTAGGGTTAGGACTTCAACATATCTTTTAGGAACAACAGAATTCAACCTGTATTAGTGATACAGGATGATTAGGATGTCTAAATTAATATAAAATGGTTCAGAAAAAATATGCAGAGAAGCATACACACGGGTGTGAGAATACACATATATAAATATATATTTCTGCATACATATACATATTTATATATAAATAAATATATCTAAGTATAATATGTGTGTGTGTGTGTGTGTGTGTATAGAGAGAGAGAGACAGAAAGAAAGAAAGAAGAAGAAGAGGAAGAAAAAGGAGGAGGAGGAGATAAAACCAATGGGGAAAATGTAAACAATTTGCGAATCTGGATTTAGGGTATATGGGAGTTTCCTGTACTATTTTAAAATTGTTTCTAAAATAAGAAGTGACCAAATATTAAACATTGTATATCCCCTTGGAAATCCCACTGGAGTGAAAAGGAGTATCATTCTGTCTTCCTTAAGAAGGTAAGATGAGGGGTAGGAAGTAACAGGCTCCGCATGCTTCCTGGCTTCGGCATCCCTGCCCATCCTACAGTGGGAACCAATTTCCTCTCAGCAGTCTCAGCCCCATTGCAGCCTCAAGAACAAACAATTGTTCTGGACAAAAAATATTTAATTATAACTAAATGGACACTCTGGGCCTTTGCATTAACTATCTATTGTCTTCCATCAGTCTGTAAGCCTGGATCCAGTTAGAATACTTGGTCTGAGCTTGTCCACCAGTCTTGGAAGATGTCTAATTCCTCCTTGTCTCCTAAGTCCATCTATAAATGAAATCCCATCTTCATATATTCAGCCTTAAAAAGAAAGGAAGCTTATCTTGAAGGCTCATCTTGGTGAATAAAGAAATTTGTCGGGGCCGGCTCCGTGGCCGAGTGGTTAAGTTCGCGTGCTCCGCTGCGGCGGCCCACGGTTCGGATCCTGGGCGCGGACATGGCACCACTCGTCAGGCCACATTGAGGCGGCGTCCCACATTCCACAACTACAAGGACCTGCAACTAAGATATACAACTATGTCAGGGAGCGGGGTGGTTTGGGAAATAAAGCAGGAAAAAAAAAAAAAAAGGAAGATTGGCAACAGTTGTTAGCCCAGGTGCCAATCTGTAAAAAAAAAAAAAAGAAAAGAAAAGAAAAGAAATTTGTCTCCATAGTTCCTCAAGAATGATTATCTATTTTATTTTATTTTGAGGAAGCCCTGAGGTTATTTATTTTGAGGTTAGCCCTGAGCTAACATCTGCTGCCAATCCTCCTCTTTTGGCTGAGTAAGACTTGCCCTGAGCTAACATCCATGCCCATCTTCCTCTACTTTACATGTGGGATGCCTACCACAGCATGGCTTGCCAAGCGGTGCCATGTCCGCACCCGGCATCCAAACCGGCAAACCCTGGGCCGCCAAAGAGGAATGTGTGCACTTAACTGCTGCCACCGGGCCGGACCCTCATTATCTATTTTAAATAACTACTGTCATAGTCTTCTTCTAAGTCCTACTTCTGAGACTCTTTATTCTGGTTTGGATTGACCTGACAATTAACATTTTATTGAACGATACAGAAACAGAATTGGTCAATTTGTGCTTGGAATAATATATCTTTGTTTTAACCCTTGAACTAGATTTCTTATGTCATTATATTCCCCTGGTGTCTCTCTCTTCTTGGCTCCTGAAGGTGGCCCCATGACTAGGAACATATCAGTAATTGTACCCAGGCAAATTTATCCCGTCCACCACTTCTGTTTCTCAACCCCATCTTTCCTTTCAGAAATCCAGGATAAAGTATATAACAAATATAAGGTGTTTACCAGGCTGTTTTTTATTGAGTGAGGCTATACATGCATACATAAAGCTTAGAGGGAAATTAATAAATGTAAAGAGGAAGATAACATACGCTAAAAGTGCACAGGGCATGGCACATAGTAGGTGGCCCTGCATGTATATTTAATGACTGTGAATTACTAGACCCATGATCAGGAAACCATTGTTTCCTCCTAAATGTCAGATCCCATCTGTTGATAGTGCCTCTGGCAATATTGTGTTGGGAGGGATTGTGTGCCTCCTAAGGGCTCAACTAAATGGATCAGTTAATCTGCCAGGATGGGAGAGACCTGGCTGCACAAGTTCTGCATTTTTCCCTTCTCTATTCCACCTTCTAACCTGCACAAAAAGAACAGTAGGATGTCTTTGATATAAATGTGGACTAGATGAACCCTAAGATACCAATCTTATTGTTATATGTCTCTCTGTTGATTTGTGACATATATCAAAGGGAAGAGTACAAGGATTATCATTTATTGATGCTTAGTCTATGCCAAGCACTGTGTTAGACACATGAATAACTTTTATTTATATTTTTTATAACATCCTTATAAAGTATATTATTAAACCAATGGCATATGTCATATTAATGAGGCACAGAAATGTTAAATAATTTCTCTTTAGTCTTTCAACCTATTAATGAAGAAATTTGACCCTATATCAAAAGAGACCACCTTGCTTTTTACTCAGGTGGTGTGATGGTTAGTTTTGTGTGTCAGCTTGGCTGGCCCAAGGTACCCAGATATTTGGTCAAACATAACTTGGGATGTTTCTGTGAGGATGTTTTTGGATGAGATTTACATTTATTTATTTTTTTAATTTAATTTTTTTTAATTTTTATTTTTTTCAGATGTACATCATATTTGAAATTCTGAATACATTGCATCATGCTCACCACCCGAACACTAATTATAGTGCATCCCCTCACATGTGACCCTAATCAACCCTTTTGCCCTCCCCTCTCTCCCTTCCCCAATGGTAACCACCAGTCCAATCTCCAACGCTATGTGGGGTTTTTTTTGTCGTTTTTATCTTCTACTTATGAGTGAGATCATGTGGTATTTGACTTTCTCCCTCTGAATTATTTCACTCAGTATAATACCCTCAAGGTCCATCCATGTTGTCACAAATGGCTGGATTTCGTCATTTCTTATGGCTGAGTAGTAGTCCATTGTGTATAAATACCACATCTTCTTTATCCATTCATCCTTTGATGGGCACCTAGGTTGCTTCCAAGTCTTGGCTACTGTGTATAATGCCGCAATGAACATAGGGGTGCAAGTATCTTTATGCCTTTGTGTTTTCAAGTTCTTTGGATAAATACCCAGCAGTGGAATAGCTGGATCATATGGTAGATCTATCCTTAATTTTCTGAGGATACTCCAAACTGCTTTCCATAGTGGCTGCACCAGTTTGCACTGCCACCAGCAGTGAACAAGGGTTCCCTTCTCTCCACACCCTCTCCAACATTTGTTGTTTCCTGTCTTGTTAATTATAGCCATTCTGACTGGAGTGAGGTGATACCTCATTGTAGTTTTGATTTGCATTTCCCTGATAGCTAATGATGTTGAGCATCTTTTCATATGCCTGTTGGCCATCTGTATATCTTCTTTGGAGAAATCTCTGTTCAGATCTTTTGCCCATTTTCTAATTGGATTGTTGGTTTTTTTGTTGTTGAGCTGTATGAGTTCTTTGTGTATTTTGGATATTAACCCCTTATCTGATATGTGGTTTGCAAATATCTTCTCCCAATTGTTAGGATGTCTTTTCGTTTTGTTGATGGTTTCCTTTGCTGTGCAGAAGCTTTTTAGTTTGATGTAGTCCCATTTGTTCATTTTTTCTTTTGTTTCCCTAGACATGGGACTTGAAAATATGCTGCTCAGACCAATGTCACAGAGCGTACTGCCTATGTTTTCTTCTAGAAGTCTCATGGTTTCAGGTGTTACATTCAAGTCTTTAATCCATTTTGAGTTGATTCTTGTGCATGGTGTAAGGGAATGGTCTACTTTCATTCTTTTGCATGTGGCTGTCCAGTTTTCCCAACACCATTTATTGAAGAGACTCTCCTTTCTCCATTGTCTGCTCTTGGCTCCCTTATTGAATATTAGCTGTCCATAAACGTGTGGGTTTACTTCTGGCCTCTCAATTTTGTTCCATTGATCTGTGTTTCTGTTTTTGTGCCAGTAGATGCTGTTTGGGTTACTATGGCTTTGTAGTATAGTTTGAAATCAGGGAGTGTGATACCTCCAACTTTGTTCTTTTTTCTCAGGAATCCTTTGGCTATACGAGGTCTTTTGTTGGTCCATATAAATTTTAGGATTCTTTGTTCTACTTCTGTAAAAAATGTTGTTGGAACTTTGATAGGGATTGCGTTGAATCTATAGATTGCTTTAGGAAGTATGGACATTTTAACAATGCTAGTTCTTCCAATCCAAGAGCACGGAATATCTTTCCATTTCTTTGTGTCTTCTTCGATTTCTTTCAACAATGTTTTATAGTTTTCGGTGTACAGATCTTTCACCTCTTTCGTTAAGTTTATTCCTAGGTATTTTATTCTTTTTGTTGCAGTTTTAAATGGGAATGTATTCTTAATTTCTCTTTCTGCTACTTCGTTGTTAGTGTATAGAAATGCAATGGATTTTTGTACATTGATTTTGTATCCTGCAACTTGGCTGTATTCCTTTATTATTTCTAAAAAATTTTTAGTGGACTCTTTAGGGTTTTCTACATTTAAATCAGTGGATTTGGAGTAAAGCAAATTGCCTTCAAAATGTGGGTGGCCTGACTAGTCAGTTAAAGGCCTGACTGGGACAAAGACGGACTACCTTCAGACTTTCTGCAGCATCAACTCTTCTTGCTTCACCAGCAGACTGGCTTTGGATTCCAAGTGCAACTCTTTTATCGGTCTCCAGCCTGTCTCCCTCATCAAATTTTGGACTAACCAAGCCTCCACAATCATGTGAGCCAATTAATATATATATATACACACACACATCCTATTGGTTCTGTTTCTCTGGAGGATCCTCACTAATATGGATGGGTATTTTCTGATTATTGCATAATTAAATGACTCTTTAGCTCTGCACTCATTTCAGACACTATATGTTATCACACATCATTAAATTTGATATCCTATGAGGAAAACTATGAAGAAAAAGAAGAAAAACAAACAAGAAACAAACTTGTTCTGGCTTCTATTGCTATGTGACAACTCATGAGGGACTTAAAACAACAGCCATCATTATATTATCTTTCATATTGTCTTGGCTTCTCTGGATCGGGAAGGGAGAAGGAACTCAGCCGGGCACTTCTGGTTTGGGTTCTCATGAAGTTATAGTCAAACTGTGTCTGGAGCTGGAACATCAAATGACTGGAACAGCTAGGGCCTTCTGGGCATGTGTGAGAGTGTGTGTATGTGTGTGAGCACGTGTGTGTGTGTTTGTGTGTAGTGTCAAGGTCTCTATGTGAGGTCTCTCCATTTGGGCTACTTTCAGCTTCCTCACAGCTTGGCAGCCCCCAAGCTGTCATGGTGTTTACAAGGCATCTAAAGATTTCAAGGATGAGTATTCCGGTGATCAACATTGGATCTATATAATATTTTATGATCTAGATTCACAAGTCACATAATATTATTTCTGTTGAACTTTAATGGCTGAAACAATCACAAAAGTACACCCAGTTTTAAGGAGAGGAAGCAAAGATCCCTATCTCAATGAGAGGAGTGTCAAAATGTTTGCAGACATATTTTAAAACTTCCATACTGTTCCCTTCATCCCTTCCTTCACTCTTTTATTCATAAGAAATGTAGCCAAGTTCTGTCTCTAAAACCAGTAAGGAAACCACAGCCCCTCACCCAATCAGTACTGGTTACCCAATTAGTACATGCTAGTTACAGTACGTACCAGTCAAGAAGCTGTTACACTCTTAGCACTTTGTAGATAATTTTAAAGTAATGAATAGGAAACAGTATAAAACTGGTCCCCTGAACTCAAAAGCTTAGAGTTTAATTGTAGAGTATATAGTCTCCCTTTTCTTTCTGAATCCACATCTAATTTTTGAAAGTCTTAATAGCTGTGGATGGCGTAGTGTTTATTTGGATACAATGTTCATGATCCTGTGCTAAATCTATTCTCTCCAAATAGAATTCCAAAAATTTTCTATGTCTACAGTTTTATTAATTTTTCTTCAGTGTGAAAGAATGACATGATATTAACTTCAAGATATCAATCAATCACTTGGCTTCCCACTCAATGGCACATTCCAGAAGGTAATGTTAACAACTTTAAACTTCCACCCCACAGCTGAATGACAAAAAGGATTCTGAGGACTTTTTTCTTTTTTCAGTCATTTCAGCCTGAATAAACTACATTTTTGGTGATATGAAAAAGTTAGTCATGCAAAGGCTGAAAAGTTGTCAGTGCCTTTGCCCCCTGTGAATAGAGGAAGTAGTCTGCTGGTCAGCTGTTGGAGATCAATGTGTAGGATATTTTCCTTCTTCTGTTTTCCATAAGGCAGAGGTCAGCAAATGCTTAAGGCATCAATGCCACTCTCAAGTTAAAGAGTGCCTATAAGGCTTTAAGGAATAGGTTGGAGGGGAAAAAGCACTGAAACAACTGAAAATCAAAAATAGATAGATAGACAAATGAATGAATAAATAACTGGAGTTAAATCAAGAGAAGGTAGAGCAGAAAGGGGAGACAATCAGAAAATTTAAAGGAAGGATGGAGGAAATGAGAGAAGAAAGGCAGGGGAGATGTATAACAAAGAGAAAAAAAAAGAAAATGGTTGAGTGGATTGAGGGGCATAAGATAGAGTGTTGCCAAAGACTCTATTCTTTCTATTTAAGTCTTAGTTCTTTAAGAGTTATAAGAAAGAAATGGTAATATCACAGGCATGTGTACTAGGTCATAACATGATGCTGTTCTCTGGGTTTTGTTTAGAATTATGTGGGGTTTTTTTTCCAGACATGATGATTGGATTTATTCAAAATAAACACAAATCTTGTTAAATGTTATCTAGAATACCACAAGATCAAGGGGAGTTGCCAATCACATCCAAATGAGTATAGATAAACAATAGAAGGTAAACTCCTCCTAAAGAATGTACTATAGCTAAACAAGGCACTTCTAGGAAATGCAGTTGAACTCCTTGAAGGGGTAATTGATCTCTTGTAAAATGTGTACATATTTCACAAAGATATCTCTGAAGAATTTTTCCTTCCCCAAAGTGAGCATAGAGTGCATTTGTGTTTTAGACTGAGGACTTCTAAGATATAAAGACAGGAAGGATACCAAGAAGACATTATATCTCAAAGGCCCAATCAAAATATTCTTCTTTCCAGCTCAGATTCCTTTAGACAGCTGGCGAGTAAGAAACTCCCGGGGACTACAGTCTTGGAGGTGCCCCCATACTTTTGTGGGTTTGACCTCCAACTATCCCACTAAGGTCTCATTTTAAAGAGTCAGGAAAGATCCTCTATGTCTCTGGTGGGGGTAAGAGAAAAGTAGCTTTGTGAAACACTCAGTATACTCTCTAAAACAGAGGAAAAAAGACGTCACCACAGCCTTATCTCATCTGAGGAAGGGCATTTCCCCAACTGTAGACCTCTCTAGGCTGCTTATCTCACCAAAGGGGGAAAAAAAGTTATATCAATAGAAAAAACACCTGTGGAAGTAACAGTCCCTCGACACAGACCCAGTACAAGAATATGATTTAATCATAATATTATAGAATAATTCTCCTCCCTACACTTTACCACCACACCATTAGGGTTCTAGTATATAATAGTGGGTGAAAATGAACAATTCAAGACACAGATTCTATTTAAGAAGGAGTTCTTAGGGAAATCTGAAAATAACAAGGGAGGAAAAAGGAGAAAAATAAACAAAGACACTAGAAGAAACCTTAGTCTCTGCCATCTACAGGTACAGCAAAGCTTATACACAGCCTAATTCCTGACAAAATTAACATATATCCACTCACTGAAGGCCTATTTACATTTCTTACACCCTTTACAACATGCCCAGCTTTCAACAAAAGATCACAAGGCATAATAAGCCCCTCCCAACAAAAGAATCTTAAGAGACAAAGCAAGTATCTCAAATATGATAGAGATGTTGAAATTATCAGACAGGGAACATAAAGTAGCTATAATTAATAAGTTAAGGGCTCTAACTATACAAAGTAGATGATGCAAGAACAGATGGGTAATACAAGCAGAGAAAAGGAAATTGAAAGAATCAAATTGAAATGGTAGAAATCAAAAACAGTAAGAACAGTGAAGAATGCCTTTGATGGACTCATCAGGAGACTGGGTGTGGCTGAGGAAAGGATCAGTGAGTTTGGAGTTAGGTCATTTGAAACCTGATGAACTGAAGTGGGAAGAAAAAAAGAATGAAAAGCATCCATGAACCATAGGACAATTTCAAAATATGCAACATGCACATAATTGAAATACTAGAAAGAGAACAGAGCAGAAGAAATATTTGAAGCAATAACGGCCAAGAATTTTCTAAAACTAATAACAGACATCAAAGCAGATCTCAGAGAACAGCAAGCAGGAAAAATATCAGCACCATAAAAACAAAGAAAACAAAAACCAAAAAACCTACACCTAGGCATATCATATTCAACCTGCAAAAAACCAAAGACAAAGAGAAAATAATGAAAGAAGTCAGAGGACAGGGAGAAAACACTTCACTTATAGACAAACAAGCATAGGAATTATAACAGACTTCCAGAATCCATACAAATAAGAAAAAAATGGAGTGAAATATGTAAAATGATGAAAGAAAGAAACAACCACCTTGAATTTTACATCCAGGGGAATTAGGCTTTAAAAGTGAACGAAAAACAAAGACCTTCTTTGACAAACAAAAACTGAAGGAGCGCATCAGAGGTGCAAGCAGCAATCTGTCTTACAAGAAAGCTTAAAAGAACATCTTCAGCCAAAAGGAACGAATATATAGGTCAGAAACTTGCAGCTACAGAAAGGAAAGAAGGTCATCGGGAAAGGAATCGATGAAGGTAAAATTAAAAATTTATTTTTCTTTTTCTTAGTTGATCTATAAGATAACTGTTTAACCTAATAATAATAACAATGTATTGGGTGATTTATCATAAGGATAGAGTGAGTGACAGGAATTTCATAAGATATAGGAGGGAGGAGCTGGAAATACTCTGTTATGATAACTGCATTACACGTGAAGTGGTATAGCGTTATTTGAAGGTGAACTTGAATTAGTTAAAAATGTGTATTTGAAACTGTAAGACAACCAGTAAAAAATACTTAAAAAGAAATATAATTGATAAGATAAAAGAGAGGTAAAATAGAACTATATACAATTTTCCACTAATACCAGATAAGACAGAAGAATAAAGGAAAATATCCCCTTGTACATCAGTCTGAACTCTGTTGCCATGCCACCTACTTTTATAAATAAAGTTTATTTTCAACACAGTTACAGTCATTCATTTACATGTTGCGCATACTGCCTTTTTGTTACAGTGAAGAGTTGAGTAGTTGCAACAGAGCCCATATGGCCTGCAAAACCTAAAATATTTGTTGTCAGGACTTATACAAAAAAGGATCATGGACCATGAATAATAGTCCATATTCAAATTTCATCAGTTGACCCAATAATATTCTTTATAGCTATTTATTCCAGGATTCAATGCAGAATCTTTCACTAATTTAGTTGTCATTTTTCTTTAGTCTCCTCTAATATTTATCTTAATCTCGACAGTTCCTAAGAGTACAAACCAGGCATTTCATAGAATTGTCTTCAATTTGAGTTTAGATTCATTTATGCATTTTAGGAGGACTATCAGAATTGATGTGTGCTTCTCGGTGTTTCACATCACATGATGTTGATTTTTCCCCATATTGAACATTCTAACTGTTTTCCATCATGAAGTCTCTACTTTTCCTTTGTATCTAATAGGTAAATTGTGGGGAGATATCATGACATTAGGTAATATCTTCTAACTTGTCAAAAGTGTACCCACGATTTTTAGCATCCAGTAATAAATTTTAATTACTCCATCATTCCTTCTATGGTTTTTTATTTGATATTCTGCTATAAGGAAGAGATTTGCTCTCTCTGTATTGATAGACTGATATAACTATATACTCAAAGATTTTTATTTTATTCAATGAGCTCTCTGTGTATATGTTTGTGTCTGTATGCAGAAATACAAGTATATTTGCTTAATTCTCTCTCTATATACGTATTTGTATACATATACCTATATATGTATAGGTATATGTATCCATGTATGTTTATAAAATACAAATTCATTCTGAGATTTCCAATTCCAATACAGCACTGCAGAGGATATTTTAGTCTTACCCTTTTTTATATCAAGAACTTCTTTAATCAATAGTGGCAAATTTGTCTCCTGCTATCTTTCATGTATTTACTCACTTCTAAAGCTAAAAATAAATAAAAAATAGTCTCTGAATTTCTAACCCAGACCATGCTAAAAAGAAAATCTACGAACCAGAGTTCAAATATTTTTTATAGTCTCTTTTTTATGGAAGTAAAATTTACACATAAAAATAGGCACAAATCATAAGTATGCAATTGGATGGGTTGTGACAAATGTGTACTCCAGTGTAACCTACACCACTGCCAAGATATGGAACATTTTCATCCACAAGGAAGTTCCATTGTGTTCCTTTACAGTCAACAAATCTCCTGAGGCAAACGCTTTTCTGATCTTTTTTCATCATAGTTTTGCCTATTTTAGAACTTCATATAAATGGATACATACAGTATATATTTTTCTGCGTCCATTTTTTTTTGCTAATCCTAATGTTCAGGATCCATCCCTATTGTAGCATGTGTCAGTAGTTTGCTCCTAATTGCATAGCTGTCCTCAGAAGCCCTTTATCTATCCGAAGAGGAGACCCTCTCAGTCCACTTTCTGCCACAACTAGTCTTGGTTTTTCTTGCAGCATCCAAGAGGATATGGGGAAGTAGTAAGGAAAGCAGATTTATAGCCTAGTCCATATTTCTTTCTTATTTGGCAGCACCTGTTACTTGCCTTGCCCTCTATTCTAGTCCAAAATCCAGTATCAGTTCAGGAACAAAATTATTAACACACACACAAAAAAAATGGATGTTTCCAGAGAAAGCAATTTACTGTTCAGAAAAACCACAGGAACTCAGTTAGCTCAGTGCAGGCTTAAATCTTTGGAAATTCTCTTTCGGGCATGCCCTGTCAACATTGCTATTTTCCAACTTTCATCACACTTTCATGAGAGAACAACAATCTATGTCCCTTGAAAAAGGGTTTAGCACTGTGTTAAATAAGGTAAACAGGGTAAAAGTATTTCCTTTTTCAATGCACAGTTTGTCTTGAATTTTAATGTGCTAATATGGATTATGAATCTCCACGGAGGAGGGTGGCAGAGTTCTTTTCAAGCACTCTCCAAGCTTGTTTTAATGTATAAACTACTATTCTCCTAATTGGAAGCAGGGCAGATATTTTCACAGGCAAGTGTTCTGCAGAATCCCCTTGGATAAAGTCTTCCTCAATCCAGGCATGTGATGGGGCTTAATCATTGCCAACCTTTCAGGAGTAACATTACTTTCTGACTGTCCTGATAAATCCTCATGGCCACATTTTTTTTCACTCCTCTGAGATCCTCATGGTTCATTAACTCAACCAGTGTCAGCATTCTGAGCTCTGCCTGTAGAAAATCATTTGCTCATCTATGCAATAGCCATCGATAATTGTCCCTTTATTTAGCTGAATCTTTCTTTATTGAGCTTTTATTATTCTCCACCCTCCACCCAGGTTTTCACCCACATCTTCACAGCTGCTTTGTTCTTTTCTCTCTCAAAGCTTTACTGATCGAGTGTCCTCTCTGGCTGACTACGTGGTAATCCAGATGTCCATTGAAGTCACTTTACTTTTGGAGATTTAAATAAAATTATGTTGTGATGTCATCTCAGGAAATGTTGAAAATCTCCCTCTCTTCCCCAATATTTCTTTGACTGTATAGTGAATCTGAATTCCTTGTTTCTGTTAAGCTCCAAATCTAGTTTCTTCCTCATTTCCTAAACTTTTTCTCCCTGTTCTGAAACATAGAAATATCAACTTTTCCTTGATTTCACCAATCCATTGTTTAAGTGTTCAACTCTGAGTTCTATTATTTTCCAGTTTAATGATTTTCCTAGACTTTATGCTTTCAAGTTCACCACATATCTTCTATTTTTTCTAGAACTTGATAATATTTTTAAGATGCAAGATACAACAATTTAGATTAGTGGCAAGTTGTCTCCTAAAATTTAAGCACACTGGGGCTAATGTCCATGGTTTCCCATACATTATTATTATGTTGGTATGATAATTACTTTGTCTAAAATTATAATATCCAAAATTTCTTTCAATTTGATTAATGAAATATAGAGTAAATTTATTTAATGTATATTATTGTCAATAAATATTATATAACAATAAGTAAATAATATCAAGGATTATTAGAATTAAAATGATAAATATCATTAAAAGAATGACTTCTTATTGGTAATATTAACGAGAAGAAAAGTAACAAACCAATTGGTAAATATTTTTCTCCTTTTCCATCACTTACTTGCTTCATGCATTTTCTTTGTGGTTTTAAATTGAAGCATGAAACAGTCATTTGATAGAGCAGCATGGTTAAATTATGATTCAGAAAAGCTCTTACTCACGCAGTGGATTTTATGAGTATCTTAATTGTGGAGCTAATGCAAGCTATAGATTTATGCTGATTAAATCCAGATGGCTCACTCTTTTGATCCTTAAAAGTTTAAATTGTCAGTTACTGATTCTCCTTGTCCTACTGTATATTCTTAGTAACAATATCTCTCTTCCTTATTTTGAAAAGATATTCCACTCTTTTTATTACATTTGGTCTAAATTTTCTGCATGTTAATGTTTGAGTTAATAATTTTTTTAAACTCATAGAAAAAGGACAGAAGGTATATTTTAAATATTCAAAATCTCCCTGAATATCAGAGGCTCTCATATTCACAGAGAGTAAGACTGTGCTTCCTTTTCGGTTTAAACCAATCACTTAATTTGAAGAATAAGAAAAGCAACTTGCTGAACAATCCAACTTTACCTGTTTTCAGGTTGATAACATTTAACAAAGTTGTCTGAAAGTAAATTCTCACTGCTTTAGACAAGTTTAATTTTAAAAGGTGTATATGTTAAAATGAATCCCTGGTCTCTAGCCATGCAACAAAACAAATAAAGAGAAAACAAAAAATCAGCTGTCTGAAACGGATTTCCTAACTGTGGCCATGTGATTGTTGAGTAATGCTGTGGTGATGTGGCTAACGCTAAGAAAGATGTAAACAGATTCACCGTGGCTGTTCCTCAAAAACTAGTCACTAGCATCTTCATGCTCGCTAATACGTGGTAGATATAAAACATGAGGTTTTCTTGGTGGTATAGATTATATACAAAATGGAAAAAATCAAATAAAGATGGATGAATGAAGAATTAGGTGAAAATAAAATGTCACCTTTCTTCAGCTCAGGCCAACGTGGAACCGTGATTTCGGTGATGTTCCACGTGAAGAGCTGTATCCACACGGTTTGATCTTCTTTCATTTGCGCTATTTTAATGAGTCAATCTCATCTCCCAGAATGCTTTCCTTGCATCAGACTGGCCTAGTCATCTATTTATTCTGAGATTTGCCTTGGAGGCCGTTGGAAGAAGTTTGGATTTTCTTTTAAGAGGAATGGAACGTGATTAGAGAGATTTCAGCTGGTGAGCAACAAAAATAAAGACCGTTGTTCTGTCCTTCCTACTTTGAAAAAACAAAATTAAATTCAGAGACTATGCTCTACAATGAGAAAATTCAAATGCTGATTACAATTTACCTTATAACAGTAATACATTCTGATTATGCTTTATTTAGAAAATAGAGAAAAATATGAAAAAAACCCTCAAAATTGAAATCACATATAGATGCGTTAATTAGGAACAAGTGTGTGTCAACATTGTGATGAATTTTCTTTCTTTTACTTTTCTTGGTATGCAATCAGATACAAGATCACACTCTATATTGTTTTGTATGCTGTATTTTTCACCTGATGTTGTAGTTGGTTATATTCAAGTATCATGACTAAAGCTTGAAAACAGTTTTTGATGCTTACAAACACTATTTCATAAAAAGGATACATTAATTCCATGACAATAAAATATTTAAGTAGTTTCTATTTTGCACATATTTCATAGCAGTTTAACAGACATTCTATTAAATACTTTTAAAAATTATGTAGATAAATAGTTTCTTCATAATTATATCATTATGGTTAAAAGTATGGGTTTGGAGTTGACTGGGTTTAAACTTCAGCTTCATGACATATGAGCCATGTGACCTTGGGCAAGTTATTAAGCTAGCTGTATCTGGAGTTGTATATTAGTAAAATAGACATACTAATAATATCTTCCTAAGGCCATCAATGGATTTAAATGAGGTAGTATATATAAAGAGTTTGGCACACTCTTTGACACAGTTTTGTTGAAATAGTCACCATTATTATTAAAGTCTTTAGATATCATCATCTGCAATATAGCTCTCTTGAGAATCACAACCAAGTAAATAAAATGTACGCTCTGAAAGGTCTCAAAACCCAGCAATTTATCATCTACTCAACACATGTCATCAGTCCTTTCAGATATAGCAACTCTTTTAAATGAGCATTTAGCAGAATAGACATTGAGAAATTTTACCCTAAGTAAAAAATTTCATAGCATTTTTTCCCTAGACCTTTGTGACTGCTCTCCAGTGAAGTGCCAATTTTAATTTTTGCCACTCCATTAGTGCTGTTATATAACTTCCATGACTGTAATCTGTTAGCTGGTACACTTTAGTCAGTTTCTAACTACCAAAATCTATCTTAATAACTATTGACAGATTAATATTCCAAATGCCCAGTTCTAATCACATCAAAGACGTCAGCTAGTCTCCTTCAAAGAAGTTTTCACTCGGCACTCTTAATTCTTCACATACATCCAAGAATTTCCATGATCCAGTTAAGTAATTCTCCAACCCTACTGCCATTGATGAAGATATTTTCTATGACCCTAGAAACCTGGGCTAAAAGTCCTATAATCTCTTGCCTATCTTTTTTGCCCAAGTTGTTCCTTATATCCAAAATATCCCTTACGTTATCTTCACGAGTTTACATTCTGTCTTTCCACTTAGAATTTGACATGTTCTTCATAAAAACATTCCCATTTTCCGTAGGAGGAAGAAATTTTCCTTGTTTTAACTTCTACAACTGCTCTTCTCTAGTGTAACCCATTATCTTCTTATTTGTACTCTCATATTGGGTTTGATTTGTACTCTCATATTGGATTTGTTGAGGGTGGTGTTATGTTAGTTCTGACTATCGTTAGAGCTATTTATGTACACCTTTCATCTTCATTGCCAAACGGCAAGTCTCTAAGCAACATTCCTGATCCATGTGCCCGTTTTAGTTGTCACAGCACCAGAACAATATTTTCCAGATGGCAATTGCTCATGTATTTGTTAAATATGTAATGTTCTAGCTCTCAATGAAGATCACCATTATTTCTGCTGAAGATCCTACAGGTCACTCTCCTATCTAATCTATATAGTTAAGAAAGGTGGCAAGGGGTCCTTACGTGGAATTCATAAACTGCTCCCTAAAGAGCAGTACTCTATTAGCTTGCCTTAAATGGCAAAGATTTTTTTTTAAATGACAAAATTAAATGCATTGAGGAGCTAAAGAGATTCTTTTTCAAGTAGTGGATTTTAATGAAAGGACCACCATCTCAGCAAGAGCAGAGGTCAGAGTCTTCTGTACCTGTCAGGAAAACCAGAAATCTAGCTAAGCCTTTTGTGCGATGATTAGACTAAAAGAGCACAAGCGTGTTGTTTCTAATGTAATTAAGAGGCCAAACTGAAACCCGCAGAGTTAGCCATTGATGATTGGGTACCTAGGTACTAAAGTTTTTCTACTTTTTGCAATTACTGATTATAACTTTTGGCTGTTTAACCCGCCCATTGTTAACTGTGCTGCTTAGGCAATATGCTGTCTGACTCCCACTAGGCTCCTATAGATAACATCTCCTTGGAGCCTGGGTCACCATGGTAATAGATGTGTGAGTTGTTTTTCAGGAATTAGAACTCTTTGCCCACTGTAGGCCAGTTGAGCCCATCAAATCATCAACCAGGCCGGCACAGATGTCTGATAGACGACCTTTTGACGTCAAGAGGCTAAAAACTCCACCCTCAGGTCATGCTAATGCCTCCATTTTGTGAACATGAACCCTATGAAGAGGTATGAAGTCTGACTATGGTTCAGCAGATCATCAATTACCTCACCCCTCCTCACCTCCAATCCCCTCTCCCCACATTTCAGACCACCTTGCTCCCTATCCCATAAATATCCCTGAGTCCCTATTTTCAGGGAAGTGAATTTGAGGCTCATGCTTTCGCTTCCTCACATGGCTGCCTTGTGAGTAAACACTCTCTCTGCTGCAATCTCATCATCTCGGTGTTTGGCTTTCTGGGTTGCGGGCAAAAACGAACCTGGTTCTATAACAGTACCAGGAATATTGGATATCACAATTGTCAATTAACACGAGTTTCCAATTATTATTCATAATCTCTGTTCACATAAATTGTATCCTGGAAGCTTGGCTTTTCCATGAAGGTGATTCTATCTTTAGAGATTTCTAATTTCCTGGGTTTAAATATGTGGCACTTCCTTGTGATAAAATGACTATATGAAGAAAATATTTTGAGGGAATAATTGTCACCAGACAAGCAAGAAAAAGGTTGAAGTCTTTCCACTTTACATCTGAGTAAGGGGATCTAGGAAGGAAATGCTGTCACTCAAACCCCAATACCTCACTCTGGAGCAGTCTGAGCCATGCTGTGGCTCAGGACCCTCCTCTGGGTTCTTCTGGCCTTTTTCTCCTATCACCTTAGAGCCTCAGAACTCAGCAAAGCCAAAAATCCCTCCCTCATTCCTGAAACAGAGAAAGGGAAGAGTGCCTGGAATTTGTGTCAAGTAGGTCCTGAAATTAATATTACTGTGCTTCTTGTTTTCAATCCATTTAAACCCTAATTTGAGTTTCCTTCCTAAACAAAATCTTCCTTTTGGAAAATGAAAAGCTCTTTGTTATTATCATTAGTAAGAATAATAATAACAGTAATAAATTACCTCAAGTGAATGATGTCCTTTCCTCTCTTTCCTTACACTAGATCTGATCTTTGTACTCTGGCCTTCTTCATTTGCATGCAATTACAAAATTCAGAGTTATATACTCTTCAAAGTCAACGTGAAGAGGTCAAGTTACAGTATAGTATGGTAGATGGTTCTGGCTCTCTTTTTCTGGAAGGCAGGATGTCTTTATGCATTTGCTAAATCCTCTCTATCTGAAGGCCCCTCTCCTCCTTCATTCTGCTATTCACACTCTGCTTGTTGTGATTGACTTTTAATGATGACTGTGTAATGTTTCTTTTCTCAATTTCCAAAATGTAAGACAATGTTCTTCTCCTTTTGCCCATTACTAAGATGCTATGAATTTGAGTTTTCTGCTGAGCTTTCTTCCATCACGCCTGCATTTCTGTAACCTTCATTGAGCAAATGATAGAAAAAAAATGTATTGTCAGAATACCCCTAACTTCATTCTCTTAGAATGAGCCATTCACAAAGAGGGCCATGCTTGTTTAGACTGCATTCCTTTCCTACCTCCAGGGACTAGCATTTCAAGTTGAAGGCTCAGTTTGTATGGAATGCCCTGAAGTACTTGAATATTCAAGAGACCTGGAAATCTTGCAGGAACTGTCTTTCCTTTTAATTTTCTGGTGCTTCCTGTTTTGTCCCAGTTTTCAAGCACAAATCCCTTAAGTGAGGAAAATAAATTGAGTTTCTTTAGGAAAATGTTCCCCCTGTCCAATCATCCTCAAGCAAGGGTAAGAGAAATCTTGACCTGTTACTCCACAAGGAGTTGAAGTTTCTGCTTACTGGCCAGATAATGTTTTATAAGGTAACATAATAATTCTTTCTTGATCTCTCTTTCTCTCATCCTTGCTCTAGAAAATGCAATCCTTTCCACTGTTAAATTAATTAAAGAAGGAGGCCGGTAGACTGAGATAGATCTGATGCTGTCTGTGGTGGCCTACATAACCAAACCAAGACTTAAGCCTGTAAATGCCTCAAGGTTACAGAATCGAAACCTAAAGACAATCAATCACAAACAGCCAGCTAGGCTTTAAGCTATAGCCAATCAATTTCCTTTGCCTCTGCCTTTTCTCTATGAAAGTCTTTCCCCAGCTCCTGCTGGTTGAGCACTCCTAACCACTTCTGCTTTTGTGCTACACCAAGGAATGGATATTTGCTCACATAAACTCTTCAAATTTTTAATACGTATTAGTTTATCTTTTAACACAACCTATATTCTCTACTTTCCCTGATCTCTCATAGAGAGCTTTGAGCAACTTGATATTTTTAATATCCCCTCACCTCACCATACTTCTTCGATCCCACCCACTTTCTCACAGAAACCAAACTAATTCCCCTTTGGATAGATGCATAATGTAGAAGACATGAGTCCTTAGTGAATCTCCCTCCTGAATATCACACGTGGAGCATGAAATATTGTTTTGTAGGTGAGGGTATTTGTCTACTCTTGTTTTGATTGGAATATTTGTGCTAACTAGAGCTTTCTGTAGTGAAATATAAATTTCATTCTTAACTAGAATATATATTTCTGAGATGTTTTTCCACCAAAAAAAGAAGCTGGGATCAGGTAACATTAGGTTGACCAAACCCCGTTCTTTTCTCCTTCTTGTGCTTTTATTTCTCTGGGTTCTTTTCCTTGATGATGTGATTTTCTTCTGCAATTCCTTTTGTCTCCTACCACTAAATTGAATACATATTTATCAAGCACCTTCCATGGTAATTGGTTTTTCTCTCATTCTTTCCACAAATAATAATTAACATTTCCTATGGGGCAAGATTGCAAAAGGCTTAGAGTAGAATGATGAACAAAACACAAACAGAAATTGTCATCATTGAACTTGCAATCTAATGATGGAGACAGCAATTAAACAGACAAATAGCTAAGTAAATGTATAATTACATATAAGATGAGTGCTATGAGAGAAAAGGGGTAGTCACTATGAGACAAATGAATACAAAGTGCCCAATGATAGATTCTTTGATCAAGGAAGAGCTGTAAGAGAAGATAAAATTTGAGCAGAGTCATGAAGGGGTCAGCTAAGTAAAGCAAAGGAGATAAATATATTCCAGGCCACATGTACAGGCCTTTCACCAGCACAGGGACTGTTAAAATAAGAAAGATATTCTCCTGGCTTCAGGTTATGCAAAACTCTCACTTCTCTGCGGAGCACGCAAAGATCTATATTTCCAAACTTCACTTTCCCTTTGAGTTCTGCTACACGTCAGAGAACTCTAAATGGAAGTTTTCAAGGTCTATTACATCAAATCTGTCATCTACTCCCCAAAGCTGTTCCCTCAAAACTTGCAGGTGAACACGTGGATGGCTTGGTCTGCTGTGTCTCCTTGAAACCCTTCATTAAAATATTTTCTAAGATATGTAACAAACCAAAAATTGACAACAGATCTATGTATTAAAATCTAGCAAAAAGCATATGCTCAATATGGATAAAGCTTCTATCAGTGCTGTGAATGTTAATAGACTGAGAAACACATAATTCTACAAATGCCATATGTTCCAATCTAACTTAGAACAGGATGTACTCTCAAAGAAATTAGAAAAATGCTTTGCCTTTTTTTTCCTCCCCGTTGTGTCTAATTGCACAATATAGAGAGCGTACTTGACCAGAAAATTGAAAGCCGTTGCAAGGTGGAGGGAGTTCCCCATACTTCAGTGCTCAGGAAGTTGACAAACTGCATTTGACTCTAGTTCAGTCAGAGAACCTAACAGTGAGGAGAAGAAAATATTTTCCAAACGCAAGCAGTTCCAGGACAATTAAGTGTTGGTTGAGTAGTAGTGATTTAATTAAAGCCTGTACACGTGAGCTGTGGGTTTATAGTTCTGCTATAGCTACACTGGCCTGCTGCTATTTCTCAAATAGGCCGCCTTGTTGCCCCTCAGTGCCCTTGCACTGGCTGTGCACATTTGCCTGGAAAGCTCTGTGCCCACTTGTTTGCAATTCTGCCCTCCTTTCTTCATAGGTCTCTGCCTAATCTATTCCCTCTAACTCTCCAGCCCCTTACCCTGCTTTATTTTTGCCAGTACTAATGTTATTTTATATATTTATATATTGCTCATTTACTGTCATATGAGCAGTAACCATTTCTGGCCTGCGTTTCACATATCCCCAGCTTCTTAGAGCAATGCCTACAAATTAGTAAATGCTCAGTGTATATTTTCTTGGATAATTGAAAAGATATCTGCTGGGAAAAAATGCCTAGTCATTGATTGGCCAATGAAGAATACTAGGGACCCGGCTATTCTCTCTGTGAATAGGTGAAGACTGAAAACATATATCACAGGTGAATACAGTTATTCTATTTATTTTTAAGGAAATCTATGAAAGAGTTGCATTGTCCTAAAATTCAGAAAAATTAGATGCCCTGGAAATAATCATTTTCTTTAAAAAAAAAAAAAACTTTTAGAAAATATGGAGGCCTGGAATTGGCCACCCCAAGATATGTCTCTTTGGCATGAGGATTATTTGGGGCTGGTTACTTTTAATAAACTGCAGACAGGAAAGCAACGGAAAAGGAGAATTTACTTATCCTTTGTAAGAGACATTTACATTGTAAGGGAAATCTCCATCTGTAAATGTATCTCCCTCTCTTTACCAGGAAGAAGAGGGGATGACCTTATCTCTAGAAACTCTTATCAATGCAGAAGACAAGGACTTAAATCTGCTTAATAATCCTATTCCTGTTTATTGTGCTTGTCTGGTAACCTCCTGTAACCGACTCCCCCCACCACCAGCATCCTACTTTGTCTTTAGCTGAGGAGGATGTTTAAGGTGGGGGCTTCAGCCATTTTGGCAAGTTGCTCAGCTTGCCTCAGCCTCTCCCATGTATACATGTTATAAAGCTTTGTTTAATTTTCTCCTGTTATTCTGTCTCATGTGAATTTAATTCGTTCTCCAGCCAGAAGAACCCAGAGAGGGTAGAGGAAATGTCTTCCTACCCTACAAAAACATTGCCTAAGACTTGTAAAATATTTGCAAGAAGATGGTTTTTAATAAACTGAGAGTAAGATACCATATGGAGATATGATTAAATAATTTCAGACATCCAAAAAAATCAGATTAATACGTGAAGATAATCTAAGGATATACAAGATGCAATAGCAAAACTGAAATATACTTACAAGCAATAAAGAAAAGAACTGGCATTGTTGAGAACTGAAGCAGAGCTGTAAAGACCCTCCAGAATGCAGAAGCAAAAGGAAAACAAAGAAAATGATTACAGAGAAGAGATATATAGAACAGAGAAAAATTATTTGAGAAGAAAGAAACTACACATAATAAAAGATGACATTTATATAGTGCCAGACAATGTTCTAAGTGCTTTATTTATTATTAATCTTTTAACACGTACAATAACTCTATAAGGTAGGTACTATTAAATTTCCATTTCACAGTGAGAATGTTGAGGCACAGAGAGATTATGTGATTTGTTCAAAGTGGCACAGTTGTAATGGAAAATCAGGCCAACTGTGTCAAAGGGTCCAAGATATATTAATTCCACCAGTTAGAATTTTAATAAGTATGGTTTGCTTTTTGTCTATTATATGATTATTTTTTATGGCCACTAAAAAGTATGCTATTTGTATTGTTGTCCTTCTTTATCTGCTTCAACAGGCAAGTGGATGTAAAAAGCATATTTATATCTCATAATACTGTGTTTCTGTCTAAGTGTTGTAGTTTTTATGTTATTTTCAATGTCGTTGCCCATCCTTTAATTTTAAACTTTTCTGAATCATATTGTTTCTAGTTTTTTCCTTAATATAGTATATACTTTTGTTTTTGCGACTCAATATTTGTTACAAAAGATATGTTTGATCTAACCCTGCCATCTTATTTTAAGATACATTTTCTTCATTTCTTTTGGGACTTTCTGGCAGGAAAATGGATCAAATACATCTTCTTCAATTGTTTTACAAGAATCACTCAGCTTTTCTCTTGACAGAGATTTTATTTCTATTTTCCTTAGATCTGAATTATTTAAAAGCAAAGAGTTACGCTCAACTAATAATACAGCTGTAAATCAGTGATATGAGGAAGACATTATTCTACAATGGAGTCAATGGGTATATTATTTGGTTTGTTGAATGCATCAGAAAGAAGACCAGAATAATTAAAAAATTAGATATACCATAATAGGAAAAAAAATCACTCTCTTTGAATGCAACGGGCATAGAGTCCTTTCGTGATATTCCTTATTAATCTCCAGATAAACACATCCCCCCAGAAGTGATCTTTTTCTTCTCATTCTAAAAAATCTCCTTCCAGAATGACATCTAGATAATCTTTCAAATGTTGAACAGGGTTTTTGCAAACATGCAGGTAGCTCTCACAGATTAAGTTGTTCTTTCAGACATTCACCCGCTAATTGGAATGCTACTGGAATCCAGAGAGTTTTATTGTCAAGTCTGAAGGAATATTTCACTATTGCTGCTCAATAATTAATCATGAAAGGAAACAGACAGTGCTAGATGACTTATTTCTTTATTGTTTTACGGGAAATTTCAATGACATTGTAACATTAGAAATGTCTTTAAAAATAAAATAAATTAATTCATCTATTTATACCAGTTTTTGAAATTAAAAAAACTATTTTCAAGATTAGTGAATTGAAATCATTATTCTGTCTTTGCATAAATTTTACAATGTCTAGTGTCAGAAAATAAAATGGGTCTTCTCCAAGTTTTGAAATGCAGTTTCTCCTATTTCTGTGACTATTGGTGCATACTTGAGAATTATGAAAAGCTGCCTGAAAGTCACAGTGATTCACTTACTGACCAAATAAATTTGTAAAACAGAATGTAATTCCCTACACACATACACACACAGGCTGCTGCTGCCTCTGCTGAAGCGTGTGCAGATACTTCCAAGCCTACAAGATTATAAGGTATTGTGGGCAGGGCTTGTGTCCATCCTGTTCACTACTGCATCCCCACCTTAGAGGATAATGTGGGGCACACAATAAAAGCTAAATAAGTTTTGAGTAAATAAATGAACAAAATTCAGATGGTTCTTCTGTTTTCAGTAGTTGAATGAACAACAACGTGTGTGTGCTTGTACGTTTCCTTTGTTTTGTGTTTTTTACATATTATCAAAGAATTTTACCATAAAAACTCTTCAATTACATGTTGATTCAAGAGGTCAATACTCCCTGAGGAAACAAAGGTACACAAAATAAATGTAATGCTTTTGATGGCCTTAAAGACAATTTACAAAAATGTAAAAGACATTTAATATGAAATATTCAAGTTATTTCATAAAGAATTCAAAGAGAATTTCTCTTTGTTAAATATGAAACCAACCCCTTTATTTAGACAGGAAAATGATCATAGTTTCATAGCAGAGGAAGCCAGTGCTCAAGAGGTTCAATACTTGACCTTAGTCATGTCACCAGTGAATGAAAAAGGAAAGATTTGAAGCCAGGTCTTCTGACCCAAAATCTGGTAGAATTTGACATACACAGAAATGAAGTTCTGCTTCTTTAATTAATTCAAAGAAGAGTTTTTGACTATTGGAAGTAAACTGAGGGAGATATCTTCCTGGAGATATATGTAATAAACATGAGTTATTCCAGTTTTCCTGATTCTAAACAATTAATTATTTAAACAACAACAAAACAAAACAAAAGAAAATCATTGTTTTGATCATAGGTTTTAGAGGAAAAAAGAAATGCTATGACCTAAAATGTATTCATCAATTTTAAGACACTCCTTTTTCGGAAATGTTACAGTGTGAAAAAAATATATGGACGTATAATTTTTGAAATTAAAAATTACACTTTCTGTAGCACCTTCTGCCACCTTAGCTGATCAAAGTCTTCTAGGTCCTTCAAGTTTCAAGTTAAATTTAAAGTAATACCTTTTGAAAACTGTACATAACCATATCAATCTCACAGTTTCTCTAAAGAAAATTACCATGGTTTCTTTTATGTCATTCCTATTGTTATTTAATTTGCATTACTTTTTCATATTCAATTTCATCATGTTCAGTCACTAAGCCTCAGTTTCCTTATCTGTAAAACAGATTAAAAAATAACAATGAACTAGCAGAAAGAGAAATCAAGAATATAATCGCATTTACAATTGCAACAAAAAGAACAAAATACCTAGGAACAAGTTTAACCTAGGAAGTAAAAGACCTATACACAGAAAACTGTAAGACATTATTGAAATAAATTGAAGAAAACATAAAGAAATGGAAAGGTATTACATGCTCATGGAATGGAAGAATAAACATTGCTAAAATGTCCATATTACCTAAAGCAATTCACAGATTCAATGCAATTCCAATCAGAATTCCAATGACATTTTTCATGGAAATAGAACAAAGAATCCTAAAATTTACATGGAACCCAAAAAGACCCTGAATAGCCAAAGCAATCCTGAGAAAAAAGAACAAAGTTGGAGATATTACCCTCCCTGAATTCAAAATATACTACAAAGCTATAGTAATCAAGACAGCATGGTACTGGCGTGAAAACAGACACACAGATCAATGGAGCAGAACTGAAACCACACATCAATGGACAACTACTCTTCAAGAAAGGAACCAAGAACGTACAATGGAGAAAGGAAAGCCTCTTCAGTCAATGGTGTTGGAGAAACTGGACAGCCATCTGCAAAAGAACGAAAGTAGAAATTATCTTACACCATGCATAAAAATTAACTCAAAATGATTAAAGACTTGAATGTAAGCTCTGGAACCATAAAACTCCTAGAAGAAAACAAAGGAAGTATGCTCTTTGACAGTGATCTTAGTAGTACTTTTTTGAATACCATGTCTCTTCAGACAAGGGAAACAAAAGAAAAAATGAGCAAATGGGAAGACATCAACCTAAAAAGCTTCTGCATGTCAAAGGAAACCATCAGCAAAATTAGAAGACAATCCACCAACTGAGAGAAAATATTTGCAAATCATATATCTGATAAATGGTTAATTTCCAAATAGATAAAGAATTCATACAACTCAACAATAAAAAATGAACAACCCAATCAAAAAATGGGCAGAGGATATGAATATTTTTCCAAAGAAGATATACAGATGGCCAACGGGCATATGAAAAGATGTTCAACATCACTAATTATTAGCCAAATGAAAATCAAAACTACAATAAGATATCCCCTCATACCCCTCAGAATGACTATAATTAACAAGACAAGAAATAACAAGTGTTGGAGAGGATGTGGAGAAAAGAGAACCCTCATACACTGCTATTGGGAATGCAAACTGGTGCAGCCACTATAGAAAACAATATGTAGATTTCTCAAAAAATTAAAAATTAAAAATAGATGTAACATATGATCTAGCTTTTCCATCTCTGGGTATTTATCCAAAGAACATGAGAACACTCATTTGGAAAGATATATGCACCCCTATCTTCATTGCAGCACTATTCACAATAGCCAAGACTTGGAAGCAACCCAAGTGCCCATCAAGGGATGAATCCATGAGGAAGATGTGGTATATACATATATAGATACATATATATGATGGAACACTATTGAGCCATAAAAAAAGATGAAATTTTGCTATTTGTGACAGCATGGATGGACCTTGAGGGTATCGAGCTAAGCAAAGTAAGTCAGACAGAGAAAGACAAATACCATATGATTTCATTCATATGTAAAGATAAACAAACAAATAAGTAGATAAAGAGAACAGATTGATGGTTACCACAGGGGAAGCGGGTGGGGAGAAGGCAAAAGGGGTAAAGGGACCCATATGTATGGTGACGAATGGAAGCTAGACGTTTTGTGGTGAACACAATGCAATCTATATAGAAGCTGAAATGTAATGATGCACACCTGAAATTTGCACAGTGTTATAAATCAATGTGACCTCAATTAATTAATAATAATAATACTCCTTGGATAGGATTGTTGTGAAGAAAGAAGGAGATATTCTTGTAAAGTATGTGCCCACTGCTTGATACAAGTACATAGTTGATAAATATTAGGTAGTATTAGCAATTATCAACCTTTATAACAATGCTGTGATGGAGTTTCTATCCTGATTTTGAAAAACTAGAAAACTTAGGCCCAGATGGTTAGGAAACTTGCTGAAGGACACACAGGCACCAAAAGCAAAGCCAGAACTCAAGGGCGTTCACGGTCAAGTTGATAAGAAAATGCTCTGCAGTGCGAGGAGGAAGCAGGACTATGCTACATGGATTTTGAGACACATACATATGAGGAAGAGGGGCAATCACAGCCCAAGATGGGGAGGAAGCTGGGGAAAGAATGTAGGCCAAGAACTTTGTCACCAGAGATCCTGCCAAATTGCCAACCTGTTTCCTTCACCATAAAGTACATTGAAGGAATAATGATGATTAATACTAATAGCTATTTATTGAGCATTTACTACATACCAGGCTCTATCCTAAGCTTGTTCCCTGCTTACCTATTGACTCTTCAGTCCCTTTACAGGTAAGAAAACCAAGGCTCAACTATTGGGGGACCTCAGATAGTCTTACCATAGAAACCGACACTCAAGTAAACATTTGCTCTTTTTTGTTCCAGAATATCAATGATTAGCAAATAAATGGAATGATAAATGAATTAGATGGAGTGATTTGAGAAGTTTAAGAACAGAGAATTATTAAAACCCTATTTTAAAAAGTCCCCTTTGTATCTCCTTAGGTAGAAACAAGCCACTCTTCATATTGCCCCTGTCTGCCTGTAGGACGTCTTTCTGGAAACTTACTCCTCAAGGTTCTTGTTTGAGTCCGTGACTTTCTGTGGTCCCTGACAGAGACAACAGCCTCTTGGGAAAAGAAAGGAAAGAAGGAAGAAGAGACGAGTGTGTTTGGGGACATTGACTTCTCTTATACCCTGATATATCATTTATTTCCTTTTGTATTCCTTCCCTGTCTGATTCCCTCAGTTGGGTATATGCTTCCTGACGACAGGATCCTTTTTATTCTGCTTTATCCCAAGTGCCTAGAACAGTGTGTAGTTCACAGTACGTATTTATTAAATAGTTGCTGAGTGAATGAACTAGCGTCAGACTTCCAGGGACCTGGGCTTTGTGGCGTCCAATCACCACTCACTCATTGGGTGGTCTTGCATGATTTATTTGCTATCTCAGAGCCTTGCTAGCTGTGGATGACAAAGCTTCTACTCAAAGCAACGTAGAGACTGAAGGGATGGCGTGCCAAGTGACTAACTCTATTCCTGGAAGGGCTCTGGACTTGTTAGCTGTTGCTCCCTGCACATACCTACCTCTGAACTTTAGTATACATTACGGAGGCAGAGGATTAGCGTGAAATTCATAGCGGGCTCCGTGGAAATGGATCATCTTGTCACTTAGAGTGTGTCTCCTCTAGAGAGTTTACACTCCTAATAGTTTGGCTAAATTCTTGGCTCACCTTAGTCAAGCATTATCTCAATGGCTAATTTTCATGCCTAATATATTGCTTTTCAGATTATGCAAGGAACTAAATACCGGCCAGGGAAAGCTTTCTGCTCTCATCCAGAGGGAATTAAGCTAGTCACCATCAAATCTTCCCCCATCAATAACCAATTTAAAGCATTATCCCAATTAAATATCATTCTGAAAGCAATCTTAATCAATCTAGACTTGATAGGCTTCCTGAAAGAATTGCCTAATTAAACTCTCTATAGAATAAAATGATTCTGCCTACTCAACCCAACGGTGACAGGGAACCAAGAAACAGAGACTATTTGGAAGTCAATCTGAGAGCATCCAACAGAATTCAGAGGCAATGGGACTAACGTCCCCTCACAGGGATATTGTGAGGGCACAGAGATAATTCACGGAAGCATTTCTGAGGAGTAGTCTGAAGTGAGAGCTTCATTATTTTTGGAGTGGGACTTCCATTCCTCCTGACTCATTTCTGCACTCTTTCTCTTTCTCTTAGAGTTCTGACTTTCTGTAAACCCAGAATCTTGTTCCTTCTTCCATTCTTAGGACTGTCACGTGCAGTGGTTCAGGTTGTTCACTCCACGAAGGTGACTTTTGAAGACACAAGTGAAGGCTAGAATCCAGCCCAGGTACTTCCTCTCCGTGCTGACTGTCTGTGAGATACTGTTGATTCACACAGTGAAGTCCTTTCCTAATTTGCATGAAACATGTTCTAATCTTATCTTATTCCTTCTGGGTTACCTTCCCAGGGCTGCCATTGCAAATTACGACAAACTGAGCAGCTTAAAACAACATGATTGTGCTCTCTCACAGCTCTAAAGGCTAGAAATCTGAAATTAAGTGCATCCTCTGGGGGTTCTGGGGTAGAATTCATTCCTTGCCTCTTCCAGCTTCAGGCAGCTATTGGCATTCCTTGGCTTGTGGCTGTATCTCTCTCTGCTCTGTCTTCATATCACTTTCTCTTTTGTGTGTTATCTCCTTTTGTCTCTCACTTATAAGGGCACTTGTGATTGCATTTAGGGCCCATCTGCATAATTCAGGGAAGTCTCCTCACCTTAAAATCCTTAATCATACTTACAAAGGCCCTTTTTGCAAATAAGGTAAGATTTACCAGTTCCGAGGATTAGGACTGGATATCTTTAGATGGTCATTATTCACCCTACTATATCTCCCAAACTGCTTCGAGATGAGAGCCTGATCTTAGGGGTAGCATGATTGACTGAGCACAGTTTTTCCAGACAAACGAGGGGGATTCAAGCACACCTAGGTCCTAGTGTCATTTGGAACGAGAAATTTAAACTCTAGCCATGCTGTTGTAAAACATGGGAAAAATATATACCAAGCCTATCCAATAGAACTTCCTGAGATGATGAAAATGTGGCCGATGCTCCCAAATTCAAGACTCCAGACCCTGTGCTGATCTTCTTCCATCACACTTCTTTGACCTGTTTGGGAGGAGACAATCCTGAGACTCACCGTGCGTTGTCCACTCTTTCTTCTTATGCGCCACTGCAGTCTGTTTGCTGCAATACAAGCTCTGCAGCTCATTTCTGGGAATACTCTGGCATTCACACCTTGTGACTCTGATGAGATAGGCTCTTGGGTCTTTTGATTTCTTTCTGACAAGCATGGAAAACTAATTCTAGATAGATCCGCGTGACAGGGAGACCATTAGAACCAATGAAGCAGCTTGTCATTAGGAAACTAAACTCTTTAGGAAAGAAGGTAGAACAGGATATGTAAGTGTCTCAGCTGGCAAAAACTATTCTTTTGAGTAAATGAGCATAAGTTTAACAGGAAAACTAGTACAGCACTGTGTTTCGGGAGAATATCTGCTTTATTGATTCTTATAAAACGTACATTTTTCTGACATTAAAAATGAGACATACTTATTGACTATAATTTGGAAAATATACACAAAAAAATATTTTCTAAATGTATCAACTTCTGTCCAACTCAAATCTCACTAACCTGGGCCAGACCATTGTTATCTCTTAGCTGGATTATTCCAACCGTACTCCAGCTGGCCCCCAGCCTCCAGTTATCCTCCTATTTCCAGTCAGCAAAATGTTCATGTAATTGAGAAAACACTTTCCTTCAGTGACCTCCCACTGTCTATTAGAAAGCCAAGTCCGTTCTCAAGTCCCTTCCTAACCAAGGACTTTTATATCTTCCAACTATACCCTTCCCATCGCGGCCTCAAAATCTTGGCTCAGGCTGTGAAGACACTTCTAATTCCTGGCTGGAATGATGTTCTCCTTCACCATGGGGACCTCTGAACAGTTTCTTCCATCTCCTGAAGCACTTCACCTACCTGCTACCTTCACTCGTTTACCATCCTCTCTCTCCCTTCCTGCCCATTCCTCTGGCTGTAGCTTACATGCCACTTTTTCCCTGGAAGTCTCCTTTGACACCAAAGTCTTCTCTGGACTTAAACAAACCTCACACTTCTGCAATTATTGTGTTTATAAGCTATTGTATTTGCTGCCCAGTTGAATATATCATATCCCCACTAGATGATATACTCTTGAGTCCAAATTTCAACTTTTTCCGTTACTAACTTTTGATCATAGGCAAACTACTTAATCTCTTTGAATCTCAGTTCTCTCACATGTGAAACGATAATAAAAATAGTGTATGTCTGATATAATCCAAAGTGGTCTCCAATGAGTCCTGTTTTTGTATAATTCTCTCCTTTTGAGTGCAGGAAGAACCTGTGGCTTGCTTTTAATCAATAGAATATGGCAAAATGATGGGATATCACTTCATTGATTAAGCTACATTATATGGCAAAGGAGATGGAATGTCACTCTCATGACTACATCATATTGGATAAGGCTCTGTCTTAGCAGACTTCTGCAAAAGAGATTCACAAATGGCCATGTCAGGAATGGCCTATGAAGGGGGCCATAAGACAGACAGCTGCAGGTGGTCTCTAATAACTGAAGGTAGTCTCCAACTGATGGTCAGAAGCCTGGACCGTTAGTCATGCAGTCATAGGAAATGAATTTTGCCCACAATCTGAACAGGCTCAGAAGCAGATTCTTCCCTAATTGATTCTCCAGATGAGAACACTGCCCAGCCAAAGCAGTTACAGCTTTATGAGACCCTGAGTGGAGTGTCCAGTTAAGCTGTGCTGGACTACTGAGCAGCAGAATCTTTGCCATAATAAATTAAGCTTCTCAGTTTGCGGCAACTTTTTATACAGCAATAGAACACTAATGCATAGCCTCTCTTTGATATAGTTATTTGGAGGATTAGATAAATTAATATTCACAACATGCTGTGAACTGTTCTTGCCACCTAGTAAGTATCATGTTAGTATTTGTTAAAAAAAGAAAAATTAAATGTTCTTATCACTCAAATGCATCTAATCTTAACATCTCATGTTTTGTTTCTCTTTTCTCACTATTTTCACTCTATTCTACAGTTGGACTTTCAGTATTTCCAAAATATGTCACATAACAAGGGTATACTTTATTGATAAGTTCCTAAGGTTGAATTTTATAAATGTGTCAAAATTTGAGTAACTTCCCTCCATTTTTTGATATTTGGGATATTTCAAGTTTTTCATGATTGTAAACAGTGTTGGCTTTATCATGAGTGTTTGAAATGACAGCATCAATTATTTTTTAATTATTTTTTTAAACATCATTGTTTTTCAATTTTGTTTTCTTCCTTTCATATATTTGTTTCTTCCCTTGCAGCTGCTTAGCATGGAAGAATTTTATAATTTCTTCTTATAAATTCTATTAATGAGGTTATCAGAATTTATTGCCTTAAGTTTTTCTAGAATTAATTCCTTACTGCATATTCCAACTTACAAAGCACAAAAAAGAAGACACTTCACTCATTTTATCCACTTTACTCTAAGAATGAAATTCCAGATTTAGGTCAACTGGTCTCATCCTTAGAAACAGACCAAATTGCTTAATTCTTCTTTAAGGCATGGGTCTGGAGATAAATGCTTCATTGTATGTATTTTGAACTGTAATGTAAAAATTTTACTTCTATTCATTAATAGCATGTGTTTGCCAGAGTTTTAAAGCTGTTTAATTGCTTGATGTGCTACTGGAAGTATGCCCATCTTGATGTCACAGAGATTATCCCATTAACTCTCAGAAGGTGAAGATCATGTGTATTATTATTATTATTATTTTGTATCTAATCACAGCCCCACGACATAAAGTAGTGTTTAAAAGAATCACAGAAATAACTATAATTTCTTCTGTTTTTGGTAGACTTAGAAAGAAATGGACTGGATTTTGACATATACAACTGTTACCGTCATTTAGTGGCTCTGAGCCTCATAAACAGATTGGGACTATAGCACCTATATTAATACTCAGTTGTGAGGATGAATTTAATGACGTCTGTATGCAATTTTTTAACTATTGAGGTATAATTAACATACAAAGAAACACACATGTTTAATGTGCACAATTTGATGAGTTTAGACATATGCAAACACCATGATATCATCACCATAATCAATATAGTATACATTATACACATAGACCACCTCCCAGAGTTTCCTTGTGTCCCTTTGCAGAATGTGTGTGTGTGTGTGTGTGTGTGTGTGTGGTAAGACCTATAAGCACAATGTTATTTAGCAGATCTCTAAAACTTATTAATCTATGTACCCTTGTCCACCATTAATAAAAGTGAACCAATTAAAAACATTTTAACTATATATTTCTTACATGTCTAATTGTCTAATTAACTTAGGTGAATTTATGTTTATGCAATGTCTTCTATATAAGACCATGACATGTGAGTGTCTGAGTGAAATGTGAAAAATTTACCAAATCAGCCATCATTGGGCCAACATAGTTGTTTAGATGAAACTTTTTATTAAACTGATATCAGTAAATGGAACTTAAATCTGAGGACATTTTGTAGGCACACATGCACACACACTGCTTCAGCTTGAAAGGAAAGCAAGACAGACCCCAGATTGAATTTCATCAAACAACTGGATGTTTTAAAAACAGCTAGGTAAATTAAACTACATGACTGACTTGAATCCTGGGTGGCCATGCTCTCCAAGCAGTGTTCAAACAAGATACTCGTATTGCTCTATCCAGATGTTATAAGGAGAAGAAAGAGGAGAAAATTCTGGGTTAAGGGTTATCGTGAGGTGGGAGTGATTAGTCCAAATATCTCAATTATAAAATCTAGTACCTTTTAAGGTTCGTATTTACTCAGTGAATGGTCAATGAGTAAATGTGACCACATATGGAATTACACAAATGTAGAGCTGAAAAATCATTTTAAGTCTGTGATTTTTATGACTTTTTTTTTTTGCACAAGTTGAGAAGTACATACGCTTGTATTATGACGGCTCAGATGCTTCCTTAAAAATACCGAGTATTCTTTCCACTATCCCACTTTAAAATGTTGTCTTCACTATGGCTCTTCCCTATAGGCAAAGACATAGATTGCCTTTTCATAAGGTAAATTGATTACTCTATTAGTTAATCAGCTTAGAAGGAGCCTATGATGATGTTCATCTTCTTCCATAGCTGTTGATAAAATGTTGCAATGCAAAGACTATAGACCCCAAAATGTCATAGATTGTATTATTGGTTCATGACTATTCATTTCCTCTCTGCACTTGCTATGTTTTCCAGTAGTCAGAATATACTTTTTTGCCTGACTGCCTTTGGTCTTGGACATGTGATTTCCTTTGGAGAATTAAATGTGAATAAATATACCATATACCACATGTGAGCCAAAGCTTTAAATGTACTTATGCATGTTTCTATCTCTCTTGTTCATGACCTCAATCATAAGAAAATTGTGTTTCAGAAGGTAGCTACCATTTTGTTTCTGAAATGAGAAGACATGTGGAAACAAGCATAGCCCAGAAGCACGGAACTGCCCAGATCAGCCTAATCTAAGTGTTACTTGCTGTGCTTGTGTACATGACTAAGAAATAAATATTTGAAACAATTGAAATATTAGGCTTGGTTTGTTACTGCACTAAAAGCTGGTGGGTAGATAGACAAAGATAAGTATGTATCTATCTACTTATAGATATAAATGATATCGATATGTCTAAATATAGACAGATCTAAATTGTATAACAGATCTCACTAGTTAATAAATTTATGTGCCCAGGGAAATATACTCATTGTTATCATAATGTTTGTCATTATCATAATCATAATTTTAGTTAAGGTTAAGCTATCATCTTCCGTAGTAAACACCAAAATTTTGGTCGCTTAACACATTAAACATTTATTTCTTGTTGACGTAACTATCCAAAGTGGACAAGCTTTTCTCCCTGTAAAAACTCAGGGACCCAGCTTCCTTTCATTTTGAGTTCCGACCATTTTCTAGAACCTGGGGTCCTCTGGAAACAATATGGAGAAGGTCTATTTTGGGCCAGTTACCTCTACGCACATTTTTTGGGCAAGAGTGACACGTTGCCCCACCTATGTGCAAAGAGAGCTGGGAAATATAATTCCCAATTAGGAAGACTCTTCCCATTGGCAATTCTATACCATGGAAAGGGAAGAAGAGATTCTAATTGGACACTTAGTCTCTTCCACAATCATCGTTACGACCAAATTTACTGAGAATTTACATTCCAGACACTGTCTTATTCCGAGAAAGTTACTGTATGTCGAGAGAGGGAAAGAAGGACCGAGGGTAGTGAGAGGGAGAGGTGAAGGAAGAGGGGCTGGGGAGGAGTAGAGGGATAAGGAGGGAGAGGAGAAAGATTTAAGGAATTGGCTCACACAATTGTGGGGGCTGTAAAGTCAGAAATTTGCATGACAGGCTGCAAATTGAGGTGAGAGTTGATCTTGCAGTCTTGAGTCCAAATTCCCCAGAGCAGCAGGCTGAAATTTAGGCAGTGTTTCACTGTTGTGGTTTTCAGGAGAATTGCTTCAGGGACCCTCAGCCTTTGCTCTTAAGGTCTTCAACTGATTGACTGAGGTCCACCCACATTACGGAGGGCAATCTACTTTTCTCAAAGCCTCCTGATTTAAATGTTAATCACACCTAAAAAATACCTCCACAGCAATGTCTAGACTGGTGTTTGACCAAAAAACTGGGCACCATCACCTAGCCAAGTTGACACATAAAATTAACCATCACACTTGCCATCAATTTGACTTTGAGTTCTCTGTGTCTCAGTTTCCTCATCTGTTAAAATGAGACTACGTCATATAATTCTGGTGATGATAAAGCATTAATAGATGCAAAGTACTTGGAATAGTCATGGCATAGAACATATGGACCCTAAATGTTGGCTTTTATAAATTTTCCCACTACCTTGTCTTCTCGGAAGGTATTTTCTGTGTCTTCTTCTTTCATAGATGAGATTGTCATTTAATATCTGTGTGTCTCCGAATCTTCAACCAAAAATGCATATGACAAAAGCCACTTGCAGAGTTGTTCTGATGATTACAAATTATCCATGTAAAACATTTACCACAGTATATGGCACATGGTAAGCACTTAATGAATAAAGTTTTAAAAGATAGCCTTGTCACTGATGTTTTAGCAGGATGATCCAAAGCATTTGTTTTTTCCTCTCCTTTTTAGATGTCTGTATCATCCCAGAGAAGGAAGATGCAGGAAATTCTTTCTGACAGGAAGCATTAAATTTAAAGCCCATGAGAAAGATTTAGTAGGAAATAGAGAGACGCAGAAGCAGTCTCAAGAATAAAATAAAAGCAAAAATATACAAATCTCAGGCCTTAATCATTTTTTCTTAATAGGACTGTGCAATTTAAAGTGGAGTGCCTTTATCTCGTCAACCATCCATCATGTAATGGAGTGAAAAGGCGAAGAGAGGCAGGAGGCAGGCAGGAGAAGAGAGTCACTCGTGTATTATTTGCAACTCATTGTTCCTCCCTACTCTCTCTCCACCTTCAAAACAGTCTGCTTCCGCTCCGGTCTCTGAGTCATCTCTTAGTATTTATCCAAATCCCTAGCCAGGCAGTCCAGAAAGACCATTGTTTTGGCTGGATCTCCATGGTCACAGATGGTAAAGCCACCTGCAAGCACTTTAGCCCTCCCTGGACAGATACTAGACCTTGGCTGGTTTGAGATTTGAGGTGGAGAGAATAAGAAAGATGGTGGCACACAGGGAATAGGGGACAGCCTTGCTGATCCTGTGACTTCTCTGGCTTCATCAAGCTGGAGGCTTGTGGCTCTGCCATGGCCTTCTTGGGAGGGTACATGACTGAGAATTTGTGTTCCGCCAACC